>NC_091469.1:22335600-22671622 GCF_036971445.1 Narcine bancroftii
TTGATCAGCACAGATCAGCCAGGTACACCATCCGGGCTGGATGCTTTCCTGAGATTCACTCTCATAAAGGCAGCAAGCATGTAATTCTCAAATACAGAAAGGATGGCATCATCAGGGTGCAGAGGGCTGGTTCTTCACTGTAACTGCTGTCAAATCGGGCATAGAAGGCATTGAACTCCTCTGGGAGAGAAGCTTTACCATTTGCCACCTTACCAGATTTGGTTTTGCAGCAGGTTATGGCACTTAAGTCCTGCTACAGCATCAGGTATTCCATATTGTTTCCATTTTCATCCAGAATCTCCATTTACCCAGGAGATAGCTTTCTGCAGGTAATACCTGCTCCTGCTGTACTGATCTGGATCTCTAAACTTAAATGCCTGCAGCAGGTTCTGGATTTCACTGTTCATCCAGGGATTCTGGTTGGGGAAAACCCTGAATGATTTGGTGTTGACACACTCATCCACTGCTATTTTAATAAAGTGTGTGACACCCTTGATGTACTTGTTCAGATTCTCTGCAGAGTTCTTGAACACCGCCCAATCTGCTGACTCGAGGAAGTCCTGTAACCATTCTTCAGCCTCCTTTAACCTCTTTCTAGCTGTCCTGACCTCTGGAGCCTCTCTTTTTAGGCTGTCGGTATGAAGGCAGAAGGAGCACGACCAGGAGATCAGACTTGCCAAACTGCAGTCTCGGGAAAGAACGGTAGACCTTCCTGATCTTGGTACAACAGTAATCAAGTGTGTTGAGACCTCTGGTACAGCAGGTTACATACTGGTTGTTAGGCAGGGTTTTCTTGACACAGGCCTGGTTAAAATTGGCAACTCAGATTTGTAGAGTTGGGCTGAGCATCTTTTGTTTTCTGACCACATCATGCAGCTCCGCAAGTGCCTGCTTGTGGAGGGATGTAAACTCTGGTGAGAATCTCAGATGAGAACTCTCAAAGTAGATAGAAGGGTCTGCATTTAATCGAGATTTGCTCTAAGGCAGTAGAGCAGTTGATCAACATAAATCCAATGTCCATGCACCGTCCATTATTAATTAAAAAAAACTCACTGTCTCCTCTCCATTTTCAGAATTAGAATTCTGATCCAATATATGGATGGTGAAACTGTCTGGTCGGATAGTGGTGTCTGGTGTGTTCTCTGTTAGTCAGGTCTCAGTACAGCAAACAACAGATTTGTCTTACTTGTCTCTGGTAAAGCAGCCTTCCTCTCAGGTCATCAATTTTATTCTCCAGTGACTGGACATTTGGCAGTAATATGGATGGTAGGGAAGGTCTCAGACCCCTGCACATCAGCCTTGTTTGAATCCCAACCCTCACTCTGTGTTTACAACCTCATCCTTGATGGTAGCCTGTCGCTTTAAGGTCTGTCTTGCAGATGTTCTGTTTCTTGACTCAATGACTCGATTGGTATTTGCCTTGGACAGGATTTTGTAGTCCACATTTAGCAATGAAATAGGTCTCCAATTCCTGATATCCTCCTTCTCCACCTCATCTTCAAGATGAGGGTATGATGCCCTTCCTTAGAGGCATGCTTTATGCCAGGATCATAGTGATGTATACTTCCAGAAGGTCCAGGCCCACCCAGTTCCACAGAGCCATGTGCAACTCAGCTGGTAGACCATTGATTCTCCGAGTCTTACATGACCCAAAGGAACCAATGGAGTCCATCAGCTCCCCAGTAGCAATTGGCTGATCTAGACATTCTCACGCTGTCATCTAAGATCTCCATGATGGAGGACAGGAATTTTTGGGAGGCCATTCTGTCTGTAGGTTCCTTGTCATACAGACTGGCATAAAAATTTCAGCCAATCCTCTGAATGCTCATCTGCAAAGATATGACTGAGCTATCCTCTTCCTTAAGGCTGTGCCTCCTTTTGGAAGAAGAAACATGAACACATCTCGTCCTGCTCCACTGTGTGGACTCTGGATTGGAAGTTGATCTTGGAGAACTCTGAGGTGAATAGCAAGGCTTGCTAGCTCTTCAGCTCTTGGGATTCTTCCCTCACATCCACTCCTCTTGACTGCAGAAGGAAGAGTTGATGCAGGTCAGTCAAGTTGGCTCAGTTCCCGCTGTCTCTGTCTTGCCCTCTGAACATCTTTGAGGATAAAGAATCTCTTGATCTTCTCATTAATCCCTTCCTACCAGGGCATTGGGGAGCCAAAGAAGGTTCCCCCACTAGCATACTCCTTCTTTAGTTCCTCTATGTTCTCTGGGGTCAGCAACTTCACATTCTGCTTTCACGTGCCCCTGCCTGCCTTCTCATCCTCCTGTAAGCAACAAGAGGCATAAAGGACACAGTAGTTAGAGAAGTACATTGGCATAACATCGTGATTTTGATCGTGTCAGCCTTCAACAAAAGTCTATCTGGGGCTGAGTTGAACCATCTGACCTCTACTAGGTGAGCTTCAGCTGTGCTCAACCTGCAAGGTTGCTGAAGGCATTGCATAGCTGTGTGGCCTTTACTGTCTCCATCAGTAGTATGGAGAAGCTGTCCAGTCTGCTGTAGACACTGCCAGATTGTACAGCTACACCGGTGATGCAGTTGAAGTCACCAGCTAGAACGACCTCCCTGAATGTCACCAGCAATGGTAGGAGCTCCTGGAAGACATCCAGCCTCTCGCTCCACATGGGCGAGATGTACATGTTGATCAGCCAGTGTAGGGTGTCATAATACTTCAGGTCCACCATCAGGAGACATCCCCCAACCACCTCCTTAACTTTTGTGTTTGCAAAGTTGCCTCTCTGCAGCAAGATGCCCAGACAAGAAATGCGACAATCATTTCTCCCCCCATTCCCCCCAACCATACAAACAACCTATGGGGCCACCATTGCAACCACCTCTGATAGTTTTGGAGGAGTGGCAACTTGCACTCCTGCAGGAAAATCACATGTGTTTTGACTTTACCAAGGTATTGTAAAGCGTTAACACATCTCATAGTGTGTTTAACACTGCATATTTAGAGTTTTGAATTTAATCTCCATTTTTTCCATAAGAGTCCACAGTTCGCAATCCTTAGAGTCCATCAGCCACTGTGGGGGGGGGGGGGGGGGGGTTGGGGGAGATCCGGCTGTGCTCCTGCTCCATCATCTCTTTGTTTGTTAGTATTCTTCTCCCATACCTGGAGTGCCAGTGTCTGGATTGTTCCTGGTCTCCTGGAGCTAGGGGTGGGGGGTTGACAGCCTCTCTGCCTTGCTCACATCTCCCAGTACTTTTCTCTGAATTTGTAAATCCAAATCACTTGATGGGAGTGAACTTACCCAGAACTTTTCCCAGTCCACTGCCTTAACTCATAAATGTGCAAATGAGCATTTTGAAAAAGATTTGACGGTGAACTGCCAGAAATTCAAGGAGATTATTCAAGTCAAGGGAAGTTTATTGTCATCTGATTATACAAGTACAACCCGAAGAAATAGCATTCTTTGGTCCTTGGTATAAAACATGCAGACACACACTAGATATAACACAGAGACAAATAATATATGCAGGACAAGTATTTTATCTATACAAATAAATAGTGGCAGAAGATGTTTGTGAAATAATGAGACCACACCTGAAGTTGTCAGTGAAGAGAGAAGCATTCATTACAGTGTTATCAGGCTTAATATAGACACACATCATGTGACCTGGCATCATGACATCTGAAGTACTAACGACCTCATGACAGCTACATTGAGTAAGCCAAGGCTTCTCAGTAGACTTACGTGTGCTGCTGAGTCACTCTGCCTCGTGGCTGTAGTGGCTAGTTGCCAGTAGATAGGAGGCTGTTGTGTCTGGCTGTCACAAAACAGGAGCTGTTAGCACTGGTACTGCCCACTCCCTCCAAGAATATCACTACACAATAAACAAATATTGATTTGTACATATGAGAGTCTCGTATGTTTAGTATGAACAGTTCCTTTGATCGTTCACCATTCTCAATACCATAAGAAGGTGTTCCTCAGTCTGGTGGTGCTGGGTCTGATACTCCTGTATCTCTTACCTGACAGAAGCAGCTGAAAGATCCTGTCCACCGAGGGGAAGGGGTCCTCAATGATTTTGTATGCCCTCTTTAGACACAACAGTCCTGGTAGATCACATCAATTGTGGGGGGAGAGAGAGAGATTCCAGTGATTCTCTGCCACTCCTATGGTCCTGTGGATTAACCTCCAATCCATTTCTCTGCAGCAACCGTACCACTGTGTGCTATGATGCTCTTGATAGAATTCCTATAGAAGGTTAATATAATGTGGCTGGTAGCCTTGCCCACTTCAGACTTCTCAAGAAGAGCAGTTGCTATTGCGCCTTCCTGACAATTGAAGAGATGTACAGTGTGCACTAGTTAACTAAACTCCAAGGAACTTGGTGCTCTTCACTCTCTCTATTACAGAGTTGTTATTGTGTAGAGGAAGGGGGTCATTTCTGTTCCTCCTGAAGTTCACAATCATCTCCTTCATCTTGTCCACATTGAGACTCAAGTTGTTATTCTCGCACCATTTCAAGAGATTTTCCACCTCTGTAATGCGACTCATCATTGTTGCTGATGAGGCCAACTACTGTTGTGTCATCTGAAAACTTGATGACACTACAAGAGATGAATCTGGTGGTGCACTCATTGGTGAGAAGCATGAGCAAGAGAGGGCTGAGCACACAGCCCTGAGGTGCACCAGTGCTCGACATGATGGTGGTCGGTGTTCTACTACTGACCCTGTCAGACTGTGGTCTTTCCATTAGCAAGTCCAGAATCCAGTTATAGAAAGGGGTGTTGAGTCTCAGCCAAGTCAGCTTCTCCATGGGCCTCTACCCATTGTTTTAAATGCCGAGCTGGTTAATGAACTGCAGCCTGGAGTATGACATGCCATTCTCCAGTTGGGTCAGGACAGAGTGAAGGGACAAGGCTAAGCATCTTCTCTGGAAAGATTTCTTCTATAGGCAAAGTGAAATGTGTCCAGCATCTTTGGAAGGTGCGCTTTGATGCATTTCATCACCAGATGCTCAAAGTGCTTCATATTGGTGGACAACAGTACCACAGGATGATGGTCATTGAGGCCTGTTATTGTTGCCCTCTTGGTACTGGCATGATGGTGGCTGTCTTGAACCCTGCTGCTGATGCATGGAGTAATATGGTTTTTTTAAGCTGCTCCTGACCCTTTCAGCTCACACTTTTTTAAAACTACTTTTTCCTAAATTTGGTGTCTTCTTTTATTTTAGTTCTTATTTCCCATCTTGTTTTACGTTTTTATAGTATGGATACTCACAGTGGTAAAGCTGCAAGAAAGGAAGAAAAAGTGTCTACCTCAGATATTTTTACCTCCATGCTGACATATATTAAGGACCTGAGGAAAGATATTAAAGAGTTTAAAAAAGGTGCCAAAGATATGAAAACTTCTCTTGCTCAAGTTGCTAGAAATATGGACAAACTATGAGTTCTCATCCAGGATCATGACTCCAAAATTAAGGATTTGGAAAGAGCTGTGGAATTTCATGATTCCTTGCTGGATGATATTCAATCTAATAATCTGAACCAAGTTAAATCTAATGATTTATTATTGAAGATGATCACAGACTCAGAAGCAAGGATCGGAAGAACAATCTGAGAATTATTGGCTTATAAGAGGGAACTGAATTAGGCCAGCTTTCCAAAATCTTTGCTGAATTTCTCCATGATTTATTGCCATCTCTTCCTAAAGTCAATAGAGCGCATCGATCATTCATTCCCAAACCTGTCCTAGTATGAATCAATCAATCATTCTCTGCATACACAGTTTCCACATCAAAGATCAGCTTCAAAGAGAGTCCTGACTCAGAGAGACCTTAAAATATCATAATCACAGCATCAGGATCGTGGATGACTACCCTCCTGAAGTTCTGAAAAGAACTTACAAAGAAGTAAGCATCTATAATGCTGGCTTCAAACCATTGTTGCTTTATCCAGCTAGACTGAGAATTACTTTGCCGGACAATACCAGGAAGTAGTTAGCAACCTTTTTCTTTCTACTCACATACCACATACCCTATAACATAGGTGCTCTGTGATTAGTGATGGATTGTTTAAGGTGGTATGTGGGTGGAAAGAAAAAAATTGAAAACCACTGTTTTAATCATACCCAATTGACTCATTATATGCACAGACCAATGGCAATTTTTCTCAAGCAAAATATTTCAGTAACAATTGGATCTATAGCAGTGATTCCCAACCTTCCCTTCCCACTCACATACCATCTTAAGTAATCCCTTACTAATCACAGAGCGCCGATGGGATAGGGATTACTTAAAGTGGTATGTGAGTGGAAAGAAAAAGGTTGAGAACCATTGGATTAGCCTCTTCTAAATCTGCGACTGAGATTCTGAAAAAGGATCTTCCAGTTCCAACTGTTCAGTAAAACAGTCTCAAACCTATGCTCAAAAATGAAGGGAGCTCACACAGATGCAAAGCTATTATGTCTACATAAAGAAAAAAATAGTTAAGAACTGTATAATTAATTATACAGCAAAAGCATTAGTTACCCCATAAGGGGGGGGGGGGGGGAATAAAAAAAAACAATCTTAACTTATAACAAATGTAAATAGTTAAAAAAAAGACTGAAAAGACTCTAATACTCTTTATACAAAAAAAAGAGAGATTTCCCTAAGGAATTTATAAAAAACATACAAATCTTATAGAACATCAGTTGAAGTTAATCTCAAAATATGCAAAAAAAAAGTTGAGTACTCATATCAAAAAGAGACAAAAAAAAAGAATAGCAAAAAAGTCAACAAGAAATTTTTTTTAGATGATTAACTAAGAATATTAGGGAGTTTTATGGAAAGGAAAGTCAGCAAGGATAAGTATGGAGATGTTGACATGGAATAAAGATCAAGGGGGCTTGAGATTACCAAATTTTAAAAGTTATTATAAGGCAGCTCAACTGAGATTTTTGTCTTCTTGGTATCAAAGGGAAGAAAAAAGTATCTTGGGTAGATATTGAGATGAATAATATAGGTAAAGTAAATCCAGACCAAATATTGTATAAATAGAATTATGAAATTTTAAAGGTAGAAAATAAATACCAATGTTAAGGCATTTGTTTCAAATATGGAATGGGATACATGTGGAAAGAGGTATTAAGGAATTATCAATTGGCTCAATTTAGGTATTAAAATTGATAATAATTTAGTTCATTTATTTAAGTTAAATTATTTACCTTTATTTCATAAAATTAAAGATGACTTAAATAGATGGAAAGACTTATCTATAACATTAATAGGCAGGGTTCATTGTATTAAAATGTATATTTTTCCTAGAATTCAATATCTTTTTTCAATCTATTCCTTTTAAAGTTCCTCAAAATTTTTTAAAAGATTTGAATTTTATAATTAGGAAATTTTTGTGGAAAGGTAAAATGGTTAGGGGATCTTTACAAAAATTAACTTGGAAATATGAATTGGGAGGTCTACAACTCATGAATTTTCAAAATTATTATAAAGCTGCACAATTGAGGTTTAATAATAGAATGTTTGATTTGGATAATTCATTAATATGGGCCAATTTGAGTATTCTGGTATTGGTGAGAAGAGTATGGCACAATTTATTTCTAAATGGAATAATATGTTAATAATAATCCACCTGTTCTGAGGCATTTAATTGAATTATAAAATTGAATAAATTATGAGATATGTACAAAGGGGAAATTTTCAGCTGAAACACCTTAATATCAGAATAAACTTTTTCATTTTACTCTTAATAATCAATTTTTGAAAATATGGAATCAGAAAGGAATTAAAAGTGTTGAAGATTGTTATGAAGCTGGTTACTTTGTTTCTTTTCAAAGAATGAAAGAAAAATATGAAATTCCAAATAATAATTTTTTTGTTATTATCAAGTTAAGGCTTTATTGTTGGACAATTTTGGATTTACTTTAAGATTATTAAGACAATCAAAATTTTAAGTTTTGCTTACAGAAGGCAGTATAAAAAAGTTTATTTCTGAAATATATAAATTATTACAAAATAAGATGCCTAAATTAGATATTCATAAATCGAGATTAAAATGGGAAAATGATTTTGAAATAATAATTGATCAAGAGGATTGGAGAGTAATATGTAAGGATAGTATGATTAAGATTGCTAATGTCCAATATAGATAAGTTCATTATAATTTTATACATCAATTGTATTTACCTCCTCAGAAATTAAAAAAAATATAATTTAATCTCTTCAGATTTATGTTTTAGATGTTGTAAAGAGGTAGATTCCTCTTTACATTTGATTTGGCTATGTGATAAGGTTAAAAAATGTTTGGATACAATTTAAGGAATTTTTAGAGAGTTTTAAAGGTTCAGTTACCCATGGATCCAACATTACTTTTATTAGGTAATGCTAAAATGCAGAGTTTGACTTTGAGGTTGACTATGTATCAAATCGTGTTTTTAAAGTTGGCAGTGGCTGTGGCAAGAAAATGTATAGCTGTAACTTGGGAAAATGAGATTGATCTGGAGTTACAGAGATGGCATCTGGAATTGAGATCTAATATTCCTTTGGAAAAAATAATGTATCATTTACGTGATAATTTTTTTTTTGAAGTGTGGAGGCCTTATTTGGATTATATTGGTTTAAAATGTTGAATTCCCTGGAGCTCTTCATGGTGGTATTATTTTGATTCATGGTGGTTTATTGTCTTTTTGGTGGTTTAAATTTCTTGCTCTCTTCCTTCTTTCTTTTGGGTTTTTTTGGGGTAGGAGGAGGTTGGTTTATGGGGGGTGGTTGGAGGAGGAGGGCAGGGTTTTCATTTGTATTGTATATTCAAGATTTTAAATAAAGTATTCAAAAAAAGATTGAGATGTTGCAAATATCTCATGGTTGCAGAAGGGAAATAATCTGAAGTAGTAGAAGTCTTGGAGCAGCTTATGACAGAACCTACCAGGGTGAAGTTGATTCTGGTTTTGATACTATGCAACGATGTGGAGTTAATAAGGGACCTTGAGGTAGGGGTGCCATTAGGTAATAATGACCATAATATGATTACTTTTAATCTGCAAATGGAGAGGGAGAAGAGAAGGAACTCAGAAACATTAGTGCTACAGGTAAATAAGGGTGACTATACAGCTATGAGGGAGGAGCTAGCCAAAATAAAATGGAAGGACACTCTAGCTTGGTGGACAACTGGGCAAAAATGGCAGGTATTTCTAGACATTTTTCACAGGATTCAGAATATATTCATCCCAAAGAGGAGGAAAGGCTCTACGAAGAGCAAATCGCAGCCATGGCTGATGAAGGAGATCAAGAGTAGTATCAGGTCAAAAAGAAATAAGTATAAGATGGCAAAGCAGAGTGGGAGGTTAGAGGATTGGGGGGCCAACAGAGAGAAAAAGTCATTCAGGAGGGGAAAATTAAGTATGAGGGCAAATTGGCAACTAATATAAAATGGAATAGCGAAAGCTTCTTCAGATATATTAAAAGGAAGAAATTGGTTCGGGCCAAAATTGGGACCTTGAAAACAGAGAAAGGTGAAATTATCAATGAAGACATCAAGATGGCTGAGGAATTGAACAATTACTTTGCATCTGTTTTCACCAAGGAGGATATAGGTTATGATCAGAATAGGGGTAGGGGTCAAGCAGTATCTAGAGACTTGGTGAAATTACTGAAAGAAACAGAGAATTTGAAGTGCGAGGTTGTGAGCAAATTGTTAGAACTGTGGCCTGATAAGTCCCCTGGGCCTGATGGGCTGCATCCCAGGGTGCTTAGAGAGGTTGCTCTGGAAAATGTGGAAACACTAGTTGACATTTTCCAAAGTTCTTTAGATTCTGGGGAAGTGCCTGCAGACTGGAGAGTGGCTGATGTTGTACCATTTTTTTAAGAAGGGAGGGAGAGAGAATACGGGAAATTATAGACCTGTCAGTCTGATGTTGGTTGTGGGGAAGATATTGGAATCCATCATTAAAGGAGAAATAGCAGAACACTTAGGAAGGAATAATAGTATCGGTGCTGGTCAGCATGGGTTCTTTAAAGGAAAACCTTGATTGACTAATCTCCTGGAATTTTTCAAGAACGTAACAAGGAGGGTGGACTCAGGAGAGCCAGTGGATGTGGTATACTGGGACTTTCAGAAAGCTTTCGATAAAGTCCCACACAGGCAAGTTTGCAAAATCAAAGAGCATGGTATTGGGGGTAGGGTGCTGAAATGGATTGATAATTGTTTGAGAAATAGGAAACAAAGGGTTGGGATAAACGGGCATTTTCTGGATGGCAGGATGTGACAAGTGGGGTCCCGCAGGGGTCAGTGTTGGGCCCTCAGTTGTTTATCATTTATGTAAATTATTTGACGGAGGGGATAAATAACTACATATGCAAATTTGCAGATGACACTAAACTGGGTGGTAGTGTAAAGAGTGAGGAGGATGTCAGGAAATTGCAAAGGGTCTTGGACAGTTTAAGGGAGTGGGCGGAAAGATGGCAGATGAAGTTTAATGTGAGTAAATGAGAGGTTGGCCATTTTGGAGGCAGAAACAAGAGCAGAATATTATTTAAATGGTGTTAAGCTAGGGAGTGGGGTAATGCAAAGGGATCTGGGTGTACTTGTTCACCAGTCATTGAAAACTAGCATGCAGGTTCAGCAAGCGGTGAAGAAGGTGAAAGGTATGTTGGCTTTCATAAAGAGGGGATTGGAGTATAGGAGTAGAGAAGCCCTCCTGCAGTCGTACAGGGCCCTGGTGAGACCTCATGTGGACCATTGCGTCCAGTTCTGGTCCCCATATTTAAGAAAGGACATACTTGCTATAGAGGGAATGCAACACAGGTTTACAAGGTTAGTTCCCAGGATGGCAGGATTGTCATACGCAGATAGGTTAGAAAGACTTGACGGAGTTTAAAACGATGAGGGGAGACATGATTGAGGTATTTAGGATTATCAAAGGGCTTGATGGGGTGAAATCAGAGCACGTGTTCCCAATGACGGGTGAGACTAGGACTAGAGGGCATAATTTAAGAATACAGGGAAGGCCATTTAACACTGAAATGAGATATTTTTTTTTACCCAGAGAGTTGTGGGTCTGTGCATTGGCACAGAGGGTAGTGGGGTCGGATTCGTTGGATAGATTTAAGAGGGAGTTGGATAAGGCTCTTGTGGGCTGGGGAGTTAAGGGTTATGGGGATAAAGCTGGGATTGGTTATTGAAAGGGAAAGATCAGCCATGATCCGATAAATGGCGGTGCTGGCTCGAAGGGCCAATTGGCCTACTTGAGCACCTATTGTCTATTGCCTGGATATTGGTGTGGAGCAAGAAAGACACTGAAGAAATAGTTTCTTCTTAATTTAGCAATTTTACTATAGCTTATAATAATATAGAATATGATGAAAAGACAACTAGTTTAAAGTGAAAAAAATTATTTCCCACTTAATATGCAGAGAGAAAACATTAAAAGCTGGAATCAGACTTAAATGGATCATTTTCTGGGAAAGGCTGATGCCCTTGGACTGTTTTTAATTGTATGTTTTGACTTATTTCCACCAAATAACTCATTGTCACACAACACCTCTACTGTTGTTTATTTAGTTGATATTATTACACTACCTGTTGTACGAGTTGACTGACCTGGATAGCTTAAAAAACTATCTCAGTACACAATATAATAAATAATTCAATTTAATTCAACACTCCTGTGGAAAAAGAAACAGAACTAAAGTTTCAAGTCTGTTACTCTTTCTACAGATTTTGCCTGACCTGCTGTGTGCTTCCCTCACTTTCTGCTTTTATTTCATATTTACAGCATTTTAAGTATTTCATTTTCAAGAGCTAATTTGGGGAATGGGTAGGTATCATATTTTCTATTTGAACTATTCCCTCAAGCCTTTCCCAACTCCTAAAATCCTGCCTCACCTTTTTTGGAAGGGTCAGTTGTTGTTTTAGATTATTGAAGTTCAGTAAATCTTGCAGAACAGTAAAATTTAATTCTATCTCACTGATCTCCACTTTATATTATTCATTTAATCACATTGATGTTTATGTAACATAACACAGACTGATAAAACAGTCCACATTGCATTATAATTCAAGATGTTCTCAATTAAAACCAACCTAACCACACCTCATCAGTAACCAGAATTGTTAGATCCCTCTGCAAAACAATTTGTAATGTCAATTAAGACAATTATTTGTCTATTGAAATTCTGCACGCAGTCTCAAAATAATATATAATATTTTCTATTATTCCTAGTCTAGAAATAATCAAGCATGATCCATTGGCATTATACACCAGTTTTCCACAGATAAAACTTCTATTGTTGCTTTCGGTGATTAACAAAAATATTACCTGGAATCTTCTGATCCTTGGTACTCTGGGTACTCTCCATCGTGTCCATTTTCTCTACACTGCTAAGAATTGTTTATCTCTTTGAACTAATGAAGTCAAAAAGTTGGAACAAAATAGTTACATCCTTTTTTTTGAAATTGGATAAGACATTACAGTGCCAACACCCACACAGACATCGTTATCTAATGTGTACAAGGGATCAGGCGGCATCCAATATTTTTCTTTGGTCGTATAATGACTGAAAAGTTCCCCAAGATGAACAAACGAAGATGAATATGGGGGAAATGCCCTGCTAAAAACAAACAAGTTAATACCTTTCTGCAAAATACTACAATGCATGGTTAAATATTGCAGCTTTTAATTAAGCTTGCATGTTAAAAAGTAGATTGAAGAGTTTTTTTTTCACAAAGTTTAAACAATGTGTAGCTTCAAACATTGGTCTGCTTAACTATTTTATTTGTATCATTTATTTTCCTTTGAAAATAAGAGGAAGACAGTTGAGAGGACTTTCGAAGCAGAAGAGATCATCTGGTTGAGCTGGCTGCTGATTGGGGGACCAATCTAATGCCTTTTCCAACAGTGAGCCTACCTCCACCAGTCTCTCAAGGATGGCTGCAGCAACAAATTCCTTGAGAGGACAAAGAATCCAGAACATCAGCAGGATGGCAGTGAAGGACCTGAGGGAAGGTTCCTCACTTTCTCAGGACTTCTTTGGTCATTAGATCCGATGCAATGCTGCAGATTTGAGGTGAAGGACATTTACTGCCTAAAAGACATCACGAATAACAGTCACTTCAATGTGACATTCAAGATCCTGGCGGAATGGCTGAAGATGCTCTGGGACTTCAAGGAAAAGGGGAGTGTAGCTTCATTCTTGCTATTCAAGGCACAGCCACACTTCACCCTTCCAACTCAAAAGGAACAAGTGATAACGGTGCACATGTGCCAGTCGTGAATGTTTTCACCTTCTTAGGCCATTATGCAAAGAGGTCAGGAACCTGTGTGAATGCTTGGAATCTGGACCAGCAAATGCAAAGTGAAGGTGAAGCTGAGAGAGGACAGCAAAGGGCCCATCATCCAACTTGGTGTTCATTATTGGAGGGAACTGTGGGCAGTTGGTCTATGCTGGATAGCCCAAAGTGTGCAGGAACTGAAACAAATCTAGACATATGGTGGCCAAATGCAGCACTGTTATCTGCAAGATTTGCAAGCAGAAGGGTACGAGACCAAGGACTGTGCAGAGAGCAAGTGCTGCAACTTGTGAGGGGAAGCAGGCCACCACTATAGAGCCTGACCAAAACAGTTAGCTACCAAGTACAAGCAAAAAGAGGAAAAATGGCCAATTCTACCACCCCCAGCAAAGTGAACATGACCTCAACTTCGATTGCAACAGAGATCCCAGTAGAGACTGAGAGTAGGAGGAGCAAGGAGACCCCAAGTACATCTACCTCCAACCCCCAAACCCCAGTCATGATTCCAGAGGCTCCTCAAGAGGAAGTAGAGTCAATGGAGAAAGGAGCTGTGGAGGAAAAATGACAGACAGTGAAGGGAAAAAAAAGAAAACCCAAAAAGCCTGTTCTGTTTGTAATAGTATCAGACTCAGTGGGTTCACAAGTGCTACAATCAAAGGTTACTTTTCTGAACTCACAGGAGATGAACAGGGGAAGATGTAAAACTATTCTTATTTACTTGAATACTAAATAACTATATAGACATTCACATCAGACCCAGGTTGGGCTCTGATACCAGTGGCCACCTTTCTTTTACATGATACAAGACAAAAACCACAACGGTGCAAGCCAGATACATTGGACACAAGGGACTCCGATAACAGTGGCTATTTACTTTATCACACTTTACCGCACATATACACACTTCACTGAGAGGGAATTTCAAACACACTCCCAATTCCATGTACTAAAGGGAGTGCAGCTTTCTGCAAGCACTGATCCTCTGCAGTACTACAGTTCAAAGTATAGTGCAGACCTTACCTGTAACTCCTCCGATGATATCCACAATAGTGACCTGGCGTGGAGCAATGTCTGGTACTTGAACCAAGAGGCAGAGAGAAATAAATGTGGCATGCATCGATGTTTTATATGGTTTTGAGCTGGGTGTCTGGCCATTGATGACAATGAATCATTTAAATGAACCAATTGTAAGGTGTACACTAATGGGTAGCTGGAGTCCAACCTTGATTGGCTGGTATGAGACTTCCAAATAGGTTTCAGACAGGGAGGTGACATGATCCTCCAGAATCCACATATAACAAAGCCCCGTAAAACAGACATCCCAAGTACTGAGAAGAAAAGGGTGCAAGCAATCTCTCATCCTCCAAGGATGAATTCAGCAATCTCTCATCCTCCAAGGATGAAGCCAGCATGAGCACCTGATGATGGCTTAAGAAGCACCAAGATGGAGGGATAAGAAAGGAGGACAACTGATTATGATTAAGCCCAAATGTGGGAGAACAGGAACAGTGCAGAGGCCATCACCCCACCCCCACTCCCCATGAAACTAGGGGCTATGCAGAGGTGGTCACCACTCCCATCCACTCCCCCACCAGCTCCAGGAGAAGAACACAAACTAGCCAAGAGCCTTGCATGTACCAGCGCCACAGATTCTCCAGATGCAATTCAGGTGTCTCAATCAATTCTCTCTCTCTTTCTCTCTCTCTCTTTCTCTCTCTCTTTCTCTCTCTTTCTCTCTCTCTCTCTTTCTCTCTCTCTCACTCTTTCTCTTTCTCTCTCTCTCTCTCACTCACTCTTTCTCTTTCTCTCTCTCTCTTTCTCTGTCTTTCTCTTTCATGTTTGACCTCTGCATGATGGTTCTTCAGAATTTGCTCCATGGTCCTGTGATTGTCAGCCCTGCCAATGTCTTATAGTGTTGATTTGGGTTCCCTGTAGCACCTCTCTCCTTGCATCTTTGACATTTTTCTCCTTTTCCTCTGCAACCTTTCTGTCAACTTTGCTGTCATTGTGTGCAAGGCCTTTGACAAGGTGCCACACATGAAGCTGCTTAACAAGATGACAGCCTTTGGAATTACAGGAAAGGTACTAGGATGGAAAGAGCACTACCTAATCGACAGGAAACAGAGAGTGGGAATATCTGGTTGGCTACATCAGTGGTGTTCCATAGGGGTTGGTATTGAGACCACTTCTTTTTATGTTATATATTAATGATTTGGATTGTGGAATAGTGATAAAACACAAATGCTGGAGAAACTCAGCAGGTCAAACAGTACCTTTATGTAGCAAAGGTGAAGATACATCACTGATGTTTTGGGCTTGAGGCCTTCATCAAGGTATGGGGGAACATGAGAGATGTCTGAACAAAAGGGGGAAAGGGGGAGGGGTTGGTGAGGGTGAGAGATGATAGATGGAGAGGGGAAAAGGAGTATAGTCTAGGTGGAGAGAGAAAGGAAGTAGGAACTGGAATAATTAGTTTAAGGGGAGGAAGGGGTGGGGGAAAAGGCAAGCTGATTAGTGGAAGGAGAAGGAAAAATGTGTCTGGTGGTGGGGTCCTGTAGTAAGTGCCAGAAATTCTGGTGGATAATGTGTTGGATGCAGAGATTGGTGGGGTGGTAGGTGAGGATGAGGGGGATTCTGTATTTATTGTTTCTGGGGGCTAGGGCAGATGAGTAGGGAATGGAGGAGATGCAAGTGAGGTTAATAGAGGTTGAGGGGAAGCCACATTTGTGGAAGAAGGCAGGCATTTCAGAGGCTCTGGGCGGGAAGACTTCATCTTAGGAGCAGATGCAGCAGAGACGGAAAAATTGAGAGAAGGGGGATGGAGTCCTTGCAGGGGACAGGGTGTGAAGACGAGTCGTCCAAGTAGTTGTGGGAGTTGGAGGGTTTGTAATAAATCTCAGTGGAGAGTCTGTCTCCTGAAATGGAGACAGATCCAGAAAAGGGAGAGAGTCATCAAAGATGGTCCAGGTAAGTTTGAGATCCAGGTGGAAACTGGCTATGAAATTGATGAGCTCATCGTAGGTGCATGAGGCTACCCCGATGTAGTTGTCAATGTATCTGTGTAGGATTGGAGCATGTTTTGTCCACAAACCCACAAACAGGCAGGCATAGCTGGGACCCATGTTGTTACCCAAGCCTACTCCTTTAATCTGGAGGTAGTGAGATGAGTTAAAGGAAGAATTGTTAAAGGTGAGGACAAGTTCTGCCAGGCAGAGAAGGGTGGTGGTGCAAGGTGACAGCTCAGGTCTGAGGTCCAGGAAAAAGCAAAGTGCTTTAAGGTCTTCTGTGTGGGGAATGGAGGTGTAAAGAGATTGGACATCCAACATGAAGACAAGGCAGTCTGGTTTGAGGAATCTGAAGTCTTGGAGAAGGTGGAGGGTGTGTGAGCTGTCTCAGATGTAGATGGGGAGAGATTGAACTAGGGGAGAAAAGATGGACTCAAGGTAGGATGAAATTAGTTCTGTGGGGCAAGAGCAAGCAGAGACAATGGGTCTGCCCAGATGGTTAGGTTTGTGCATCTTGGATAGAAGGTAGAAATGGGCGGTGCGAGGATGGGAGACAATGAAGTTGATGACCATGCGGGGGGAGGTGCCCAGAGTTGATGAGGTGAGAGATGGTGTGGGAGACAGTGGCTTGATTGGTGATGGTGGGATCCTGTGGGAAGGGTTCATAGGAGGAGGTGCCTGAGAGCTGTCAACCGGTCTCAGCAAGGTAGAGGTCAGTGTGTCAGACTACAACAGCACCACCCTTGTCTGCAGGTTTGATTGTAAGGTTAGGGTTGTTGTGGAGAGAATGGAGGACGGAGCATTCTGAGTAGATGAGATTGGAATAGGAGAGGGGGTAGTGAAGTAGAGATGGTTAATATCCCAGCAGCAGTTGGAGATAAAAAAAGGTCCAGAGTGGGTAGATGGCCAGGAGAAGGTGTCCTCACCTACCACCCCACCTGCCTTCGCATCCAACATATTATCTGTCGGAATTTCCAGCACTTACTACAGGACCCCACCACCAAACACAATTTTCCTTCTCCACTCTCAGCCTTCCGTATTTAAAGTTTGGAAGTTGTAATCCTCCCTTATCATATTTCCAAGTTAATTTTTCCATGGAGATTCTAGCTAACTTACCTTTCCATAAAAATTTCCAATTAATTTATTCAAATTTTAATAGAATTCTGTGGTAGTGCTGTCGGGAGGGTCTGGAAGAGGTACTATAGATGTGGGAATATATTTGTTTTAATGCAATTCACTCTAACAATCAATGTTATCAGGAGAGTGACCCATTTATTTAAATCCTCTTCAATTTTCCTACTCCGAACCCTTTAATATTTGAGCCTCAGCCAAGGGTTCTATAGCCAGTACAAAGAGAGTTGATGACAGTGTCTGCTTGTCTACTAGAACTAGATAGAGGGAATATTGAAGATATTTGGCCATTGGTCTCTACCTTAGCCTTTGGCTCATTATTAAGAGCTCAAATCCAATTTATGAATTTTTGACCTAGTCCAAATTTCTCCAGTACTTTAAATATAAAGTCCCATTCCAATCTATCAGAGCCCTTTTCTACAACCAAGGCAACTGCCACACTATGTTCATCTCTTTTCTGGGTCAAATGGATTAGGCTAATAAGTCTTGTTACATTATCTGCTGATTGTCTTTTCTTCACAAATCCTGTTTGGTCCTTGTTTATCAAATTAGGCAGAAATTTATTCAATCTGTTTGCCAGAGCCTTAGCTAATATTTTATAATCAGCATTTAACAAAGATATCAATCTGTACGATGGACAATTTCAATGGATCTCTATCTTTCTTAGGAATCATAATTATTATTGCTGTTGAGAAGGATTCTGGCAAAGTATGTAATTCTATCGCTTGCTTCAGTACCTCCATAAAAAGAGACATTAGGAGATCTTTAAATTCTTTGTAAAATTCTGGTGGAAAACCATCTTCACCAGGAGATCTATTAACGTAATAGTTTCAATGCTTCCTCTATTTCCAATTGTGTAAAGGGCGCATTTAATTAATTCTGCTCAGTTAAATCAATATTTGGTGAAACCAATCGTGACAAATTATCATCTAATTTATTAGCATCTCCTTGTGATTCTGATTTATATAATTTTGTATAAAATGATTTAAAAGCCTCATTAATTTCTAATGGTTTATAGGAGATCTGCAATTGCCTTTTCACAGTTACAGACAAATGCTTCAAGTCAGCTGTGTCCAGATTGATTTTTCTATATATTATTTAACTATAATACTAATACATAATGGTTCAATAAAGAAAGATGAATTTTTTGTGCCAAGGTATGCTCTTCTTTATACTTATACTTTGTATTAAGCATAAGAATCGATGTGACATTCCAACTAACACTGATGAGTTGCTGACTTTTGGATGAGATATTAAACAGAGAGAACCCAAAAGCATCCTCAAAATTATGTAAAATCCCCAGGGCATTTTTTTTTTAAAGAATAGAGGAGATCTTACCAAACACTATAAGACAATGCTGTATATGATGACCCCAAAATTTCCACCTCAAATGTAGTTTTTGATCTACATTTTGAGCTGTACTTGCTGAATAAGAATACCTTGTCAGAACTTACCACTGACCAGCGGAGTGATGCTGCCAAGCATATGTAATATTTACAATATTTTAAAAGCAAATTATCCTGTTTTATGAGCATATTTTAAAATAAATCACTGTTGGCTCTTTTAATAGGCCATTTAAAGATGGTACAGAGCTGATGGCAGTCGGACTGAGCGAATGGACCGTAGGGGAGCAGACTTTGCTGTTTGCCAGCTGTTGCAAATGGTGACTGGTGTGTAAGGTATGTTAGACAGGCTTATAATCCATTTTTATTGTTTTAATATCAGGTTCAGATTTTATTCTTGGCGTATAAGAGGACCCTCATTATGGAATGACATTTTAAAGTTTCAAATACCTTTTTATACACCAACATATATGGTATGTCCAATGACCAACATTCCAAAGAAAATGAAATATAGATGATGGAAATCTGAAATGAAAACATACAGTCCTAGAATTCCTAAGGCAGCATCTGAAGAGAAAGAAAATATAGAATTGAAATGCTCAGTTTTCCCTCTTTACAGATGCTGTTTCACCTACTGAGTATTTACTGCATTTTCTGCTTTATTTTTCATACTACGAAGCGAATCAGTATCACATTACTGTTGGTCAGTCCTAACTGTTTACAAATTGGATTCTGGACTTTCTACATTGCAACATTTCACTGTAAAGTACTTTGTCATGTCCTGAGATTGTTTAAAGAGCTATATAAATCTGCTATTTTCTCATTTCTTTTTACCTTGCAAGAGGTTTAGCATCAGGAGCTCCAGTGTAGGCCAAAGGGAGGGTTCAGAATCGGGACTTGGGTGTCGGGAGCTCCGGTGACTGGAGCACAATCAATCTTTGGGGCTTTGGTCATAAACCTACTGGTGCATTCACAACTAGGCATTATCTACAGAGGTTTATGCTGAAAATCAGCAAATTGTATTTTGTGCCATTTGTTTGATGTTCCTCTCCAGGAGCAACTTTGTACTATTAGACAATTCTTTTCAAAGAAAAAGAAGACCAAGCTTTCTTAATTTTACAGAGTACTTGAGTCCTTCGTTCTGTATATAAACTGGTTGTTTTTGAATAGGCTTCTGGAGAATTGAATCTGTTTGAGGACAGTAGAAATGCATGGAATTTGCAGATAAGACAAAATTCAGGCATTGCAATCTGCCACACCTTCATCCTTATCTCCCAAACTACTAACATGAATAATCAAAAACATTCTCATTGGTGTACAAACTGCCCTATACTTTCAGATAATTCAGTAAAAGACCACAATTTTAATATTTTCTTCAAAATTGCAATGATATTTTTGCTCTTCCCAACATGAACAATCTCAATCCTGCTATATTTTCTCACAATAAGCTGAGAAGAGGCTCCTTGTCAAGCAAGGATCTGTTTGGCTGCTGCTGTGCTGTTAGGTTCATATACATGTAAATTTAAGGGGCCCCAAGTGTTCCCAGAGTCTGCATAATTGGAATGAGTCACTGAAAAAAGTTCAGCTGGATTGCAGCAAGGTGCGTCCCCCACAAGCTTAAAATACTAAGTCATATGGCGCTCTTTTATTCATTCTTAGGATTCGAGCAAATTTGGAAAAGTCAGTATACAGTATAGATATTCATTGTAGAAACATATTGAACACGTTGAGTCAAAGCACTAGAAATGCACAAAATATTGTGAAATGACGCGCATAGTGATTTTATTCATCACTGTAATAAAATGGAACGCCACATATTGGGACCATTCAAATCATTATGAGCAGATGCACTGTGTGGAATAGTCTTACTGATCTAGATCTTTTCACAAGCTTCTACAAACATCCCTTTTCAAGTCTTTATCCAATTCTCTATTGGACATTCTGGTTGAATCTATTTCCATGGCTCTATCAAGAACTGCAAAAATGAAGTTCTCACCTTGCTATGGTTATTTTGTGCATGACTTTAAACCTCCATCCTTTTTTTAAAGCTACAGCTTACAGTAGAAGGCCATTCTGGTCCATGAAATCCATACCCCACAGTCCAATTACACCAAATGAATCTACCAACCCCATATGTTTTGGAGGATGAGAGGAAAACCGAGCACCTGGAGGAAACCCATCCAGGTCACAGGGAGAATGTACAAACTCTTTTTCAATCTTTTTATTGATCATATTATATAAGTAAACAATACATGAGGAGAATAGGACTACATAATCAAGAAGGGGAAAAACATCATTATATGACATAATATAATATAATATAATATAATACATGATATAATGTAGTGCATTACATCACAGTCCAATTGTTCTCCTCAAACTGAAATCTTCAAAATAAAGGAAAAAAAATTATATATAAAACCCCACCTAATCTAAGAAAAAAAGACTGGCCAGCCTATCCTGAGAATTTATTATTAAAATTGAATTGTCTGGTTTCACCAACAAAGAGAAAAGAAATACAATTAAATATAGTCCTGAAGGGAAAATAATTATACTAACTAAGTCACATGGAAATAGTTTATAAAAGGTCGCCAAGTCTCTTCATATTTAACAGAAATATCAAATGTATGATTCCTAAATTTCTCTAAACTTAAACATGACATAATCTGAGAGAACCATTGAGTCAAAGTAGGTGGATTAGAATCTTTCCATTTAAATAAATTAACTCTTCTAGCCAACAATGTAAAGACTACAACCCAATGTGTGGAAGTGGGAATTTGTCCCACTTCTGGAACTATCATTCCAAAAATAACAGTTAATGGGATAGGTTGTAAACTAATATCCAGTACAGGTAGTCTTTGATTTCCATCCTACTCAAGTTATGTCCACCTGCACATATGACTGATTTTTTAAAAATTCTTTATTAAAACTATTGTACAAGTACATATTTTGTATTAAAAGTACTATATACTGTGGCCCCTGGTCTCCATGGAAGCCCGAGGTCCCCAAGTTATAACCAATGTTAGTTACAACCAATTTGTTGGTCCCAATTATGGTGATAAGTTGGGGTCTACCTGTATAGCTGACAAAGTCTTAAAAATATCAATCTAATACTTCTCCAACATAGGGCATTTCCAAAGCATATGAGTTAGAGAAGCCACTTCTGATTTACAACTATCACAAATAGGAGTAACGTTTGAAAAAATACAGGCCAATTAGTCTTTCGACATATAAGCCTGATGCACAATTTAAACTGAATCAAAGAATGATGAGCACATATTGAAGAGGTATTAGCCAATCCAAAAATCTTCTCCAATGATTCCTCTGGAAGATGTAACTGAAGTTTCTTTTCCCAGGTCCTTTTAATTTCATCATTAGAATTTGATTTCAATCTTAATAACTTATTATAAATGTTACCTATTAAACCCTTGTGAGAAGGGTTCAAATGAAAAAAGTATCAATCAAATCCAATTGTATAATGTTGGAAAGTTAGGCAGTAAAGTATTCAGAAAATTTCTAATTTGGAAGAATCTATAAAATATGACAGGTATATTATATATATTGGATAATTGTTCAAAAGAGAATTAAGCAACCATCTATAAACGAATCTGAAAAAGAGACGATTCCTTTAATTTTACAAAACAAGAATTGATCAATTAAAGACAGTTGAAAAAAATTAAGAAAAAATGGTACTAGGTAAAATAAAAATTTTCAAGTCAAAGAACTTCCGAAATTGAAACCAAATCCCTAATGTATGTTTAAATATTGGGTTGAAGGTACGCCTACTAATCTTAGAAAGTGTAAAAGGAAGAGCTGCTCCCAATAAAGAGGCTACTGAATACGTCTGCATGGAATTCAATTCCAATTCTACCCAATAAGGGTGTTCAAATTTATCCAAATAGTAGATCATTTAAATAATATAGTGGATATTAACTGCCCAATAATAGAGTTTAAGATTAGGTAAACCCATGCCACCATCTTTCTTTTATTTCTGCAGATGGAATTTACTCAATTGCATTCTTTTTATTCCAAATATAAGAAAATATTTTAGAAATGATATTATCAAAAAAGGATTTTGGAATTAAAAAATGGGACTGCTTGAAATAAATACAAAAACTTAGGTAAGATTATCACCTTAATAGCATTAATATGACCAATGGAGACCATTTAGAAAGAGATTGTTTCATGTAATCAATCAAAGGAAGAAGGTTACATTTATATAGATCTTTAAATGTTTTGGTAATTTTAACCCCAAGATAGGTAAAATTATCTTTAACCACTGTGAAAAGTGTGTGATTGGGAATAATTCGCTCATAAAGATTCAATTCACATCCAGAGAACTATCAAATTGGGAAAGAAAAGACAACATTGGAGGAATACATTTCTCAGGATCTGAAGTATGTTCTAAAAGATCATCTGCATTTCAAGATACTTTGTGAATTCCATCTCCTCTATTAATTCCCGAATGTCACTGAAATCCTGAAGTGTTATTGCTAGGGGTTTCAAAGCTAAATTTAATAATAAAGGGCTAAGAGGATAACCCTGACTAGTTCCTCAAAATAATCTAAAAAGTGAAGATTTTTAATTATTTGTAATTACAGCAGTGACTGGATGTTGATAAATCAAGTTAATCCAAGAGATAAAACCCGAGACTAAAATTAAATCTTCAAAACTTCAAACAGATATTTCCATTCTGGACTTTTAAGCGATGGGGAATAAATTATATTTATTAATCTATGGAATAAAATGTGAATATTGATTCTTTATAAATCCTGTTTGGCCTATAAAGATAATCTGAGGAAGAATATTTTCCATTCTATTAGCCAAAATCTTGGAATTAATTTTAGAATCATCATTCAATAATGATATTGGTCTATAGGAAGCACAATCTGAAAGGTCTTTATCCTTTTTAGCAATTAAGGAAATTGACACTTCATAAAATGTCCATGGCAAGATTCTAAAAAGAATAGAATCACTAAATACCTGACAAAATTGGAGGAGAGGGGTGGGGGGTGGATAAGTATAAAACATTTTAAAAACTCAACGGTATAACCATCCGGACCTGACACTTTGCTAGCCGGGACGAAATTGCTTTAAAAATTTCTATCTCTGAAATTGGAGCTTCCAATAAGAGTTGATCATTACAAAAAAATTTAGTGATATTTAACCATTTCAGGAATTTAGCCCTAGATACAGAATTGTCGGGAAACTCAGATTTATATAAATCAGAATAGATTCCTGAAATGTCTTATAACTTTCAACATGATCAAACACAATGCTACTATCACTTTTTTTTACAAATTTTAGTCATCTTTATTTTGACCACAACTGATTTTAATTGGCCAACTAACAATTTACCTGATTTATCCCCATGTACATAAAATTGACTTTTAAGTTTAAAAAGTTGGCTTTCAATAGGGTATGTTAAAAGTAAATCATGTTGCATTTGAAGTTCTACCCTTTCCTCATAAAGATCAGCATTAGGCATCTTTGAATATATTCTATCAATTTCTTTAATCCTATTATTCAATAGTAATAATTCTTCCTTTGTACATTTTCTTAACCCAGCTGAATAGGAAATTGCTTTTTTTTCCCAAAGGAATGCCTTAAATTTATCCCAGACAGTTAAATTCAGTATTGCTTCAGTTAAATTTGTTAAGAAAAATATAAGAGGTTTGCTCCTAAATAAAGTCTATAAATTTTTCGTCTTGAAGTAAGGTCGAATAAAACCACCACTACTGGGCTCTGGAAATGGCATCAGAGAGTATAAAAGAGAATTTCAAAGGTACATGATCATAAACAGCAATTGTGCCCTAGGCACAATCCATTACCAAGGGAACTAATCAATTTTATCAATCCTGGAATATTGATGATAAACACAGTTTTAAAAAAAAAGAAAAATTATCATTAGGGTATAGAAAATGCCATATATCAACAAGTCCATAATCGTTTTAAAAAATTGATAAAGGCAGCAGACTTAGTAGGCAGCATCAGATTTGAAGAGGATCTGTCAATAAATGGGTTAAGGCAGCAGTTTTGGTCTCCACCCCTAAGCAGCATGTATTCGTTCAAACTCGGCAGGGAAGCAAACACCCACCTAAAGAATTTGGAGCATACTACCAGTAGGTTTTGTGATTGTATTAAAATGTACAAAGGGAACATTAGAAAATTCCAGTCATCATAGTTCAGCATGAGATTTCTTCAGCTGCATCGACCACTCAGTCAGGTTAAAATGTCCATGTTGATTGTGAGGTAATTGAACTATCTTGCAGAAGTTTTCATGCATCATCAGGAGAAACAAACCATTTAGGGGGATTATCCTTCAGAAAGATCTTCAGATGTGTTGGATAGCGAAGAGAGCATCAATATGCTTACTATAAAGCTCAGACATAACATCTCTGCATTTAGCTCTCTTTTAAAAAAATTCTTGAGGGTAATTGTCCACAAAATGAATTTCAGTTTCTTTGTAAAGTATTTTCCCATGCTTATGAGCTTCATGAATAATTGCTTCTTTGGTTTGAAAGTAATGAAAACAAAGAATCACTGGGCGAGGTCTAGCTTCAGCTGAAGGTTTCCTTTTTAAAGCTTAGTGTGCTCGATCCAGAAGCAGGGGGGGTTTCTTTAAAACATCCTGGAACATCTCAGCCAACATATTAATAAAGAATTTGATTGAATCATCAGTTTCTATATCTTCATGCAAATTCTGTCTTCGACTTCTGCTTTCCAAATCAATTGACTTGTGTTTATATTTTCACCGCAACTGTAACTTCAATTAATTTCTTCTCAACATCGTTAAGCCTGCAATCGTGAACTTCAACTCCTCTTTCCAGATCAGTTAATCTTCCATCAAAGTGTTCAAATTTCCCTTAAGATCAGTGAGTTGTTTATCAACTTCTCCAGTGAATCTCTCATACTTGATACAATTCCTTCCAACTTCTGATTGGATTTTGTTACACATTCCATCTTCGTTTCCAGCCTAGATGTAGCCTGGATAATAGCTTCAAACACTGATGAAGGTCCCTTAGGATCTTCATCTTTTTTCCCAATCTTCCCATTTTTACCTTCCACAAAAGGTTTTCCGCTTCTAGTCGTTATCCTCAGAGGTCATAAAATAAAACAGATCCACTTTTGCTCTAAAGTTAGAAGTATAACGGTTATTTGAAAGTGGGAAAAAATGTATAAAAAGATTGGAGTAGTGCCTTCAGCAACCTATCCCATGATGTGCCAGCAGGAGTCTCCAAGAACATACAAACTCCTTACAGAGTTTGGATTCGAACCCAGGTCGCTGCTGTTGTCATAGCATTACACTAACTGATACATTAATCATACCACTATTGATTCTCACCACTGAGAACAGCTCTCTTTATTAATTTAATATCTTTCATATTTCTGAGCATCTTTGTTATTGCACCCCATATTGTTCTCCCTTGCAATTACATACTTACAGTGAACAAACCAGATAATACATACAGTATAGCCAAGTTACCACACTCTAAGTTGTATATGATTTCAGAACTATTCCAGCTTCAATGGCTTTCCCACAGAACAAAGTTTCCTCAGATTTGGATAATAATTTGATGAACAATTTATAGGAGACTAGGAAAAGAATAAAAAAGTGGACTAAACTGAATGAAGTTAAATAAGAAAATCTGCAGATGCTGGGATCAAGTGCAATACACAAAAGTGCTGGAGAAACTCAGCAGGTAATGTAGTATCCATAGGAAGTAAAAGGCAAGCCTGAGCTCTTTGTCAGGTATCTGAAAGAACAGGTAGGGACCTGAGTAAAAAGGTGGGTAGAGAGTACAAAAGGAGGAAAGGAGGAAGGAAGGGGAAGGTAGAGAAGCACAGGCTAATAGGTGAGAGTAAGAAGTGGATACAGGTGAAAAGGTTGAAGAGAAAAAAAGCTAAGAAGTGATCAGGGAGAAGGCAAAGAAGGATATATATTTAATAGGAGAAGGAATAGAAGGGAGTGGATAGCTGAAGAAGAAGTGACGGAGGACTAGGGAAAGAGAGAAGCCAGGGGAAGGGGTCAACAGAAATTGGAGAAGTCAATATTGATGCCGTCTGGTTGGAAACTGCCAAGTCGAAACTGAATGACCTAGTCTCACAATGTTATTCAGTTATAATATAAAACTGCCTATGAATAAATTTCAATGAAGAAACTTCTGATATTTTAGCATGGAAATTTAGTCCAAAAGTAAAACCAATCTTTGAAGAGCATACCCATATCTTGGTCTGGTCCCTACACCAGAAAGAAGAATGTGATTGAACTGGAGAGATTGCAGAGATTTATCAGGATGTTGCCTGGATTGGAGCATTACAGTTGCAAGGAGAAATTAGAAAGGCTGCATTTGTTCACTCTGAAGTCTTTCAGAGGGTGGATAAATTATGAGGGGGGGGGATAGATAAGGTTGGGAGTAAATGTGGAGACACTGTATAGGGTCTTTATTCTCAATAAAGGGTATCGGCTAAAAATGTCAACCATTTTTTTCCCACTAATGCTGCTCGACCCATTGAGTTCCTCCAGTAGATTGTGTTTGGCTTCAGACAGTAAAAGTTTTACCCTTTTGTGGGAGCGTCCAAAACAAACGTGCAGAGATTGAATATGGGAGGTAGATTTAGAGGGCATCTGAGAGCAAAGTTTTTCAGGCATAAGCTGGTTGAAGACTGCAATGTGCTACCTGAGAAGTGGTGGAGACAGATATCCTCATGACCTCAGGAAGCATTTAGACAAGTACTTCAATCATCAAGAGAGAAACTACAGACCAAATGCAGGTCAATGAAATTGGTACAGATAGGTACAATGGACAAAATGGACATAAAAGGGGTGAAGGACTTATTTCAATGTTTTTGATAATTTAGGAGTTGCCAGTTTACAGTGATTTTATTTTGAAAGTTATTCAAAAAGATCATTCACAAATGAAAAGGAAAGAAAACTTGATTTGAAACAAAAATAGTAACTAGACAATGAAAAATTCAAGAGATTCTGTAAAGTTATCATTACAGACAAAAGGGAACATTGGGAGGTAAACATCATGTGCAGTCAATGAATATGCTAGAGAAGATTCTTCATTGAATGTTATTTCTCATGTAGCTTATATTTTCTTATGAAAAAGGAGATCTTATTGAGGCCATAAGGACTCTTAGAACATCCCATCAGTCACATTGCCCACTTTTAACTTATTCTTTCAAGAAATGTGGGCTTCACAGGCTGAGGCAGCATTTAATTGCCCATCCTTTATTACCTTCTTGAACTGCTGAGTAAAACAAAGAACGGTACAGCCCATGATGTCTGTGCCAATTATTTTGCCAAATTAAACTAAATCTCTTCTGCCTGGACATCCACAAACCTCAATTTCCTCCCTTTTTATGTGCCTATCTAAAAGCTTCTTAAAACCTCCTGCTGTATCTGCTGCCACCACATTCCAGATACCTAATGCTCTCTGCGTAAACATTCACTCTGCTCATTTCCTTTAAACTTTCTCCCTCTCACCTTAAATGCATGTTCTCTAGTATTTGGCATTTTACCCTGTGAAAAAAATAGACTGCCAACTTTATCTGTGCCTCTCATAACTCCGGTTAAGATGGGAGTTTAGAGTATTTTCACTTAGCAATGATAAAGGAATGACCTCTTCAGGATGGTGTGTGGCTTGGAGGGAAATCTCCAGATGCTGCCATCCCCATGCCTTTGCTCCCCTTATACCACTAGCATCGTTCCTAATTGACTCGTTGTGTGCATGGTATCATAACTCCAAAGTAAATGGGCCAATGACAATTTTTCTCAGCAAAATATTTCAGTAACAATTGGGTCTAGAACAGTGGTTCTCCCTTTTTTCCCCACTCACATACCACCTTAAATAATCCCTTACTAATCACAGAGCACCTATGGCATAGGGATTACTTAAAGTGGTGTGTGAATTAAAATAAAAAGTTTGAAAACCACTGATCTAAACCATACTTATCCATGAATTTTGACAGGTTTTTATGTTTGATCATTTCAAGGCTTCTTGAACAAGGGTTGAGGCCAGAGGAAGATCAACCACAATTATAGTGAATAGTGAGTCTGGTTTGAGGGGCAAGATCACCAATTCCTGTTCCTATTTTCCACATTAAAACAGAGGTGGCACAATGGCACAGCTGGTTGAGCTGCTGCTTTACTCCTCCAATGAACCATGCTCGATTCGGATCTCCCATGATGTTAGTGTACAATTTATGTCTTCTCCCTTTTACTGCATGGATTTCCTCGAGATGACCTGGCTTCTTCTCATAGCCCAATGACATGGTTGGGAAATTAACTAGCTACTTTAATTTTCTTTGTGTGTAAATGAATGGCAAAATCTGTTTGGGTTTGATGGGAAAGTGAGGAAACAGCATTAATGTAGGATTAGTGTTAGTGACTGCTTGATGTTTGGAATTGTCTAATGGGACAGAAAGGTCTGTTTCCATTCTGTCTCACACTATGGCTCCAGTACTGACAGGTTATTAAATATTTGTTCTTATTAAACACAGATGACAACAAACAAATAAATCTTGCATTTATGTTAGACCACTTTGGTTTGGACAGGATGTCAGTCATAATCAAATGCACAATGTGAGTGTCATTTGTCCCTGTTTTTTTTGGTTAATGAGAGTCACACTGTAACTCCCATTAACCCCTCACATATTGTGAGCTCTGATTATGTGTCTTTACTGGAAAAAAAGATCTACTGAAGAATGTTTCTTATTCCTTTAAGACAAGGATTCAAGTAAAATATGTGCGACCATATCCTTTAGTCACTCAACTAACTTTACCTCTGTGAATCTTGTGGCATCTGCATATTAATGAAAAATGAAGTATGGGAATATGTTATTGCAAAGGAAAAGGTCAAGAGGGAAAACTACATATTGGCCTTTGTTGCGAAAGATTTGGATATTAGAAATAAAGAAATAATTTTGCAACTCTAAGGGTAATGGTGAGGCCAGACCTGGAATATTGTGTACAGTTTTGGTCCCCTTATTTAATAAAGGTTAACTAGAATTCATGGCAACCCAGAAGACTAATGCTTGGGATAATCTCCTATCATGAATGGCGAAAGAAGTCGGATCAGTATTCTTTGGAGTTTAGAATTATAAATTTAAACATGTAACATCCTAAAGGGGCAACAGGGTCATTGTTGAGATGTTTCTACGAGTAGGCTAGTGTCAAACAAAGGAATATAATTACAAGATTAGGAGACATTCATTTGAAACCTGGGATGTCTAAGAATTTCGTCTCACAGAAAATTGCTGGAATTCTCTACCCTGAAGGGTTTTAGAGGATCGATCATTGTAGATATTTAAAGAGGCCTGTCCCGCATCGGACTTGTCAGCCACAAACGAGCCTGCAGCTGACGTGGACTTTTTACCCCCTCCATAAATCTTTGTCCGCGAAGCCAAGCCAAAGAGAAAGAGGTATTTTCTGAAGAGGAATTCAAGCTGTGGGAAACTGGCAAAGAGGAGTTGAAACCTGGGGTAAATCAGCCATGATCATATCATATCAGGGTGTCCTCCTTGTGAAGCAGTCATGTTTTGATTTCTTCTGCACTTCTCTCCTACTAACTACATAAAAATATAAATAATATTTGTTATGTGGGGTGAAAATAAAACAAGGCTTTTACTTAAATGTGCTGTGGCCTTCAAGGAGGAGTGGGGTGGGGGGGGGGGGGGGGCCAGCACATTTAAGTAAAAGCCTTGTTGAGAATGGCGGCCACCAATACACAAATGTGACAACCTATAATTCTACTGTAAAAAACGCATGTCAAACTCAACATTAAGATAAATTATTAAAAGTAAACTTAGCACTAAACATGTTTAGAAATAGTTCTTCAGGCAAAGCAATAAAAGAAATGTGGAACACTGTCATAAGAAGTTGTGGGGGTTAGCAAGATTGATAATTCTTCAGGGGGCTCTTCGAGAATCTAATCTTCAGAAATCATCGAAGGGAAGATCAGAGCATCAAAAACATGACCTTATCAAGGAAATATACTTTGAATATTCTTGCATACTAGTTACAAAAATATCACACGTGGGGGAAGTCATGTGACGTGTCGGACTTGGGATCCTAAAACCCCTGGGAAAATAGAAGAAAATGATTGTCTAAATGAAGTAAACAGAGATTAAAATATGAAGGAAGAATAGAAGAACGGTCCATTTGCCTTAAAAAAAGAAATATTGTTGCTGGAGCAGATGAAGGTGTTGCTCTTAAATATGAAGAGGGGCCTTTGATGCAGGGAAATCCAGGATCTGGAGTGATGACCAGGGCCTGTCAGAGAGTTAAGTTGCTGGGAACAGCCACAAGTCTGACCAGCCTGCTGGGAAACAGATTCTTTAAGCAAGGACCGATCATCAAATTCAAGTTATATGATTGATTGCAATGAAGTTACTTCAGTCTATAAAGATGTTAAACAAGTTAAATATGAATCTAAGGCTATACAAAAGGATAAAAAGAACATCAATATTGAATTACAACAGATGGTATGGGAAATGTTGATTCCTATGGAGTTAATGCAAATAGAAATAAAACATTTAAGATCTAAGGTTAATAAAATGAATGAAAAATATAAGCAGTTATCAAACAAGGGTGAAGAAAATTAGCAAGTTATGAAAATTTGGCAAAGGTTGGAAATGTAAAGGAGAAGCTGGAAAAATTGAGAGGAAGATAATTTCAGAAAAAATTGATAAGATGGAAAATTTTAATAGTAGAAATAACATTAAGATTGTTGGTTTGGAGGAAGGAGAAGAAAAGCATGATATGAATCAGTTCCTCCAAGGATGGATACCTACGTTTCTGGGGGTAAATCAATTTGAAGGTCCAAATGAAACTGAAAAATCACATCAAGCCCTCAAACCACAGCCACAATCAGATGAGAAATCTTGATCTATAGTAATTAAGTGTTTAAAATATCAAGACAAGGAAAAGATTTTATCTTAGCAGTAGTAAAAGTAAGAATAAAGAAGAGTCCACTTGAATATCATGGTTTGAAGGTTTTATTTTATCCAACTATTACTATGCAGTTGTTGACTTCAGTTTACTGAAGTCAAGAGAAGCCTTTATATAAGTTCACGTTACATTACCCAGTGATGATGAAGATTGTACTACTAGATGGCAAAAATAATTTTTTTATGGATTACAAACAGACACCAGATTTTTTGGAAACCTTGTGGTCGAGAACACAATTAAAATCACCACCAACTAAAACATTTTCATTAGTTTGAGTTAACAATAAAAAAGCTTCTGAAATAAAGTACTCATCATCTATATTAGGGGCATAAAGATTCAGCAAAGTCCAAGGTTCAGCAAAAAAATTACAGTTCACTCTTAATACTCTGCCAGCATACCCCTCTGAAGACTCCAATTCAAATGGTAAATATTTATGAATCAAAATCGCTACTCCTCTTGCCTCAGAATTAAAAGAAGACAAAACATGACCAACCCAATCTCTTTTCAATTTCAAATGTTCTTTCTCAGTCAAATGCGTTTCTTTTAAAAAAGCAATATCAATTTTCATTTTTTTTTATATAAGCCAATATTCTCTTTCTCTTAATTGGATTATTTAACCCCTGAACATTAAAAGTTGCAAAAATTCAATTTAGACATCTTTTTTAACTACTAATATATTTACACACTATAAAATACTGCTCACCTCTAGAACTCTATAAACCCTCAAAAAAAACCAGAAAAATACAAAAAAAAACACCCAAAAGTAGTAATACCCTAAAAATCTGGGTGTGGTAAACCCACTCACAGCTGATGACTATCAAAATTTTCAGTGTCATCCACCCCCCCTAGCCAGATACATATTTATTATTTAATCAAACGCAATAGAATATAGTCCATATATTCAGCCCAATGATTCCAAGCCCAACAACTGCTCCGGATCTTGAACGTCAAGAAGACTTTGTGTCAACTCTTCTTTCTTTCCATTTTTTCCATACTTTCCATTCTTTCCATTCCCATGTCCATTTCCATTTCCATTTCCCCTCCTCTTAGGAGATAATGGAGGAGAACACCCATTTCTTCGAAATTCTGGCAAAGAATTAGCAAAACCCAAAGCATCATGATCATTCTCAAAAAATTGAGATTGAAAATTTCCATAGAAAACCTTCAAAATTACAGAATAACGAAAAGCAAACTTGTAGCCTTTTCACCACAAAACATCTTTGGCCGTATTAAATTCCTGTCGTCTTCTGATAACTTCTTGGCTCAAGTCAGCATAAAAAATACTGTTATTTTGAACCATTAATGGAGATCGATTCTGCCATGCGTTCTCCACTGCCATACGTAAAATCATTTCTTAATCTTGATATTTTAAACAATGAATCAAGACTGCTCTCAGTGTTTGTCCTGGAAGTGGTTTTCTTCTCAGAGCTCTGTGAGCCCTATCCAATTCCAAACCTTCAGGGAAAAGCTCTTTACCCAGCACCTCTGGGATCCAGTGCTTAAAATTTTTTATAGCGTCAGCACCTTCAATGTCCTCTGGGAGACCAACTATTTTCGCATTGTTCCTTCGACTTTGATTTTCCAACAAATCAATCTTCTTCATTAAATCTCTTTTTTGAATCCCCCAATCTACAAAAGAACCTTCCACTTTTTCCATTTTTTCTCTTTACGTTCTACCTGAGTTTGACACTCAGAGAAGGTTGTTTCAATTTTCTTTAAATTATCTTGTACAGTATCAACTGATTTTATACATCTATTAATATCACTTTTGACTACAGTCATTTCCTGTTTCACAGTTGACATTTCATCACACAAGGTATTCATTTTTATTTTCATCTCCATAAATCCTTGATTCACTTGAGTTGATATTTGTTTTGACGAATTATGCATTTGACAAGCAATTCCTTCCAAAACAATAAACACTGAATCCAATCCAGATTCCACTTCCACTTTTTGAGATTCACCTCCTTTAACTGTAAGCTCCTCCTCCTGGAGGAATTCTAAGAAAGTAAGTTCCTCTTCTTCCTCAGTCATCTTAGGTCCCTTGGCTGAACGGCTGCGGGTCTGGACACCCAACGCCGGCACCCCAACCTCTTGGGATGCCGGAGCTCGGGCTCCCCCACAGCCCACACTTTCTCCAGTGGTTCTCAGACCCGCGATGCCCCACGCAGGCCAGGCAAAGCCATCGGATGCGCAGGAGTGTCCTCCGATGCTACACTGCATGCCATTGGGCTGCTCAGTGAGGTCATGGGTTTGCGGGTCCCCTTATTGGCTGTGCCACGTGCGTGCACGACTTCACGTGAACATGGGTCGGCAACTGCCGAACTCACCAATGTGCTGGCGCCATCTTGTGGAGGCAGGATTGGCGCCAAAGTCAGACTTGAACGGGCTGGAGTCCTCTGAGGCTTGGAGACTCCCAGCGATGACTCCGTGGATTCAGCTATGTAGGTAGGCCTCAATTCTTCTGCACTTTTATATGGTAGCTTTTTCTGAAGCTGAGGTTTAAATTTTTTCACATTTGATGCCATCATAAATCATTGTTATTTAAATAACTGTAAATCTTATTTTTAACCACTTTTATGCTTTTTAAAAAACAGGAATTTAATGATCCATCTGGGGAGAGGTGGAACACACCTTCTTGCCACGCCACCCCCCCCCCCCCCCCACCCCGTAGGAGTAATTTCAAAGTTACCCATGCAAGGAGTCTCATTTTTATTACGGAATGATTTGGCTGAGGTTAAAGTTGGGTCGGTTTTGTAATTAACAAATCAGCTAGTAAGGATGATTTTAAGGAAGATTGTTAGATATATCCTGCATATGCTGTAACAAGGTCTTTGTCTAAGAAAGTGATGAGAGCTGAGGATGATCCAGTTGATGGAGACTTTCCCAGTGCTTCTGAAATAGTTTTGAAAGAACATGGTCATTGTGAGGGTAAAGATTTCTCTTTGTCAAGGAAAGAGTTAATTCAGCAACAAAAAATAGATGCAGATCTTGTTGACTTAAGGGAGAAAGCAGTAAATGAACAGGAGATTAAAGAAATGGTTTGTGGATATTACTTGGTGAATTGTTGATGAGGAAATGAAGACCTCTTGATATTCCAGCTAAAGAAGATTGGTTGGGGTGGGGGGGGGGGGGTAATTTCATAGAAATTACCGGAATGAAATTTTAAATCTAGCCCACAGTACACCTTTGGGTGGTCATCTTGGTGTAAAGAAAACCATGAATAAGATTTTGAGAAGGATGTTGTTAATTGGTGCTGGACATGTCACTTTTGTCAGATTGTGGGGAAACCTAACCAGGGGCCTCCAGTAGCTCCATTGCAACCTATTCCTGTTGTTGGGGAACCTTTCACTAGGGTTACTGTGGATCGTAGAGGTCCCCTTCCAAAATCTAAGTCTGAGAATAAGTACTTGTTAACAATTATGTGTATAGCATTGAGATTTCCAGATGCTATACCATTAAGGAATATTAAAGCCAAAATGGTGGTAAAGGCTCTGAAAAATGCATTGCCTAAAGAAATCCAGTGATCAAAGATCTAGCTTTATGTCTGAGTTGTTTCAGCAGTTGATTTATAAATTGGGAATAAAACAGATCATTTCATCTGTGAACCATCCTGAAACTCAGGGAGCTTTGGAAAGATTTCATTCTATTCTTAAAAATATGATGAGGATTTATTGCTGCTGGATTTTGGGGTCCTCTGGGCTTGTAACACTACCACTGTGTTAACACATCCAAGGCATGTGACTGGTGGTGTTCAAGATGTACTTTGGTACTGTGATGATGGAGTCTGGAGCATTATCTGCAAGATAGGAACCTGTGAGCAGATTATGTCAATCTATTGCTTGACTTGCCTTCAGGACAGCTTTCGCAATTTAGACACCAATCCCCTGATGTTTAAGAGTAGAACTTTGCAAGATTATTTGGAATGGGTGTGACCTTTCCATATCCGGATTGGGTGCATGAATTAATACTAGATGATTTGTCCTTTTTCTTCTTTGTTTGAATGTAGGAATTCTGGTTCAACTGGCCATTTGAGTCAACCACATGGGGTGGATCTGGATATCCATGTTTTTAATTTAATTTTTTAAAATTTAGACATACCGCACTGTAACAGGCCCTACAGTCTGTGCAAACCAATTGACAACCCATTAACATTTACAATCCCTGGTATGCTTTTTGAAGGGTGGGAGGAAACCAGAGTCCCCAGAGAAAACCCACGCAGACATAGGGAGAACACACAAATTCCTTACAGACAGCGCAGGATTCAAATGCAGGTCTGGTTCCAATCACTACCACTGTAAAGGTGTTGCGCTAACCACTATCCCAACTCTGCTGCCCATATAGGCCAGAGATTCTGTCCTGTCTATTTGTGAATTCGACGGGTTTTTATGACATTCCAATAACGTTTCATGATCATCTCTCCATTCAGATGATTCTTTCTTCCTAAATTCTAAATTATTAACTTAATTTAAATTCTTCAGCTGCCACGGTTTGAGTCTCTAGATTGTTATTCTGGATCTCTGGAATAAACCTGATAATCTAACTGTTGCACCATTACCATATCCCAAAAAGCTATTAAGATAATGTCCAGAAGCAGACTTCAACTTTGACCAGGAATTAGGTATACAGAAAAGCACTCACCCTCTCAGACCCTTTGTGGTTTTGATGTCTGAGAGTGACAGTGGGAGTAGGAAAGAGATGGTAAAGTGTAAATACAGTTCAATAAATCAGAAGCAGTGGAAGAGGCAAAGAGTACGATAGAGGGTGTGGAGCCAGGAGCTGCTCATTTGGAGGATGATGTTGAGGGAAAAGTAGGTGAGAAAAAGAAAATTTTAGAGAATATACCAACAGTAAACAGTCATGATCTATCTGTCTCTGGTCTCCAACACTATTATAATGAGGTCAAGTACAATCTTGAGGTTTAGCACCTCATCCACCATCTGTGTGTAACAACCTTCCTGATTTAACATTAGATTCTACAATTTTGGATAAGGTGTGTTCATCGTCTATCTCAGAATTAGTCATATCTGCCACAGGTATAAGTTATCCATCTGTGACCATGGCTCAGATTTTCTGTCTCCCTTAGCATAGCTTGACCTACCAGGCAGATCCCACAGCTCTGCATTACACAACATATTTCATTACATTCTCTGTATTATTATTCTTTAAATGCTGCCATTAACCCAGTGTTGTTAGTGAGGAAACAGGCTTGGTAGATCTCAAAGGCAAGGACTCTGAACACAGTTTTAATAGGGAAGTATTTTATTTACAGCAGGCAAATGTGGAAAACGGTAACAGATACACCCACACACACACACACCCACACACAATGAACTGGTACATACAATGATCAAGGAAAAATCACTTCGATACCCCACCACCCCTTGACTCAGAGCAGGCACGGCTCTGTGCTGAAAGGGATAGTAATTAAATGCTCCCAACCCTTTTAATAGTGCATATCTTACCAACAGTTTCTCCAGCACCCTTCCACATTTCTTGGCCTAGAGTGAAGCAGGTGCTGCCAAGCTGACAAAGAGAGAGAACAAAGAGCACGTGGCACCTTTATAGTGCTGGAGGGACAAGCCCAGATCATTTACAGGGATCCAGTAGCTTCGTACCAGGAGGGTTAATCCAATTCCAAAAGTTAGTAGCCCAAGGCCAAGTACAGGCAGGCTGGAGAGTGCAGTCCAGGAAATTTACATGGCACCACCAGCAAGGTGTGTACGAATGGATGGGGTGGATCCAAACCTTGATTGGCAGCTGGTGTGTCCTCTGACTGGGTAGGGGCAGTGCTGTCACATGACAGCCACAACCCTTCCCAATACACCCAGTGATGATTATTTATGCCCTTAGCAACATTGCCCAACATCCATACAGCCATGATAACTATTCCATTTGTCCTGTCCATTTTTCCCTCCAGACTTCTTCCTTAAGGATGCACAGCTGTGCAATGGCTTCAGCCCTCCTGGTGTAGATTGGATAGCTCAATCCAGTCTCAGATAGACTTTTTCGTAGTGTTGAACTCCATCATTGTCAGTACCACCGATGTCACTCCAGTGTTATTCTCTGATCACTGACTCCTTCACGCCTCCTGTCACCGATGGGAGGATTAGAAGGCAGGCAGGAGGACATGGAAGATGAACATGAAGTTGTCGACCCCAGAGAATGTAGAGGAACTAAAGAAGGAGTACACTGGTTGGAGAACCATGAAAACCCTCTCTGACTCCCCAGTTGATTGGTTGGAAACAACCAAGGAGAACACCAAGTGTTTCATTATCCTTAATGTTGTTCTGAGAGCAAGACAGAGACAGAAGGAACTTAGCGATCTTCAGATTGACTTACAGAAACTCCTTCTGCAGTCAAGAGAGATGGATGTGAGGGAGGAACTCCGAGAGGTGAAGAACTGGCCTGTCCTCTATCATGGAGGTCTTAGACGACAACAAGCTGGACATTATCCTGGGGGAGCTGACAGATTCCATCCATTCCTTTGGATTGAGTAAAACTCCTGGCTTACCAGCTGAGTTGTACGTGGCTCTGTGGGACTGGATGGGCCCAGACCTGCTGGAAGTATACAACACTAAGCTTCCGGCAGACAGCATACCAAACTAAATGAGGAAGGCCATCATCACCCTCATCTTCAAACAGAAGGGGGAGAAGATGGATATCAGGTATTGGAGACCCATTTCATTGTTAAATGTTAACTACAAAATCATGTCCAAAGCTATCGCCAATCAAGTCAAGTCTTCCCTGGGACAGGTGATTCACCCAGAACAAGAAGAGGTTTTCAACTGGATATCGCATGGGTACATGATGGACGTGCTCTCCAAAATGGGATTTGTGGAGGGAATCTGAAATTGTATTAAACTGCTCTGGATGGACACACATAGCACAGTCCAAAACAACAAATGGGAAACAGATAGTTTCTCCATCAAGTCTGGAGTCGGGTAGGATGCCCGGTCTTTCCAGTCTTATTTATAAGCTGCATTGAGCCCTTTGCTGAATCCATCAGGAAGGACGAGGCCATAAGATGAGTGACATTGCCAGACAAGGTCAAGGCCTCCCTGTAGATAGATGACATTGCTGTCTTTTGTTTGGAAACACAATTGGTCTGCAGTCTGATCACCATCTATGGCCATTTTGGGTCTGCATCAAGCACTGGGGTAAACTGGAAGAGCACTGCCATGCTATTCAGTAACTGGTCTAACCAGTGCACCATCTTTTTTCACAATCAGATCTGACTATCTGAAGGTGTTGGGGATCAGGTTTGGAGGGGTCAAGGCATGCAACAATAATTGGTCAGAGCAGATCACAAAATTCCTCCAGAAATTGGGTCTGTGGGTGTGGTGCTCCCTCTTAATAACAGGGAAGAACCTGGTCATCAGTTGCAAGGTACTCTTGGTACTGCAGTACATGACAAAGGTATGGCCCATCCCTTGCGCAACTGCTTTGGCAGTCACCAGAATAGTTTTCCAGTTTATATGAGTATCCAAGATAGAAATGGTCCTAAGGTTTGCCATGTACAAGTCACCAGAAAACAGGAGCAACAGCATATCCAAGGTGGTCCTCATCCTTCCTGTGTGCTTGGAATCAAAGTAAGAGGACACCAAATGCCTCTACATCCTGATATTCTATCTGTCTGAGGTGTGGTGAACAATGGGCCTGATCCCATGGCCACAAATGTCTCAGTCAGCTGGACTTTGCCACTCCACTTATCCTTCATGGAAATGTTTTTCAAGACATCAGGTAGTGGTCAGCACCAAATGTCCTGCAGACACTGAAGGACGAGGACACGATGAACACAATGAGGTGGTTCCTGGAGCAGACCCTTCAGGTCATCTAGCAGTGCTCACAAACAAGCACCAAGACTTGGCCTGGCTGGCAATGAGAGAAGCCCTTGGAGTCAAATCCTTCATGTAGAACCAGAACATCACCCATCATGCATGTTGTCCCCTAGATGACTGCGATAGAGTGGAGAATGTTCCCCACCTCTTTGCAGAATGCAGATTCGCTAAGTGACTGTGGATAAGGATGCAAGGTCCTTGTCACGGTAAATGCCCAGCAGCGTGATGGAGCACCCACTGATTTACAGGCTGTTCCCATAACTAAGCCCCTCACACTTTTCTATACCTTTCAAAGAACACACTGGAGACAGGCCCACAGGCAAGAATAAATGGGTAGATAAGAAGGAGGATGCGTCGTAGGTGAAGGCAAGGGGAATTCTGTCCTTATGCACATGGGGGTGGAGGGGGGCCAGGGCAGATGTGCGGGTAATGGAGGATATGCAGGTGAGTGCTGAGTTGATGGTGGTAGAGGGAAAACCACATTGTTTGAAGAAAGAGGTCATCTCTGATGATGTGGCATGGAAGTCCTCATCGTGAGTGCAGATGTGACAAGAAAGGGAGGAATTGAAAGGAACTGAAATGAATTGAATCCTTACAGGGGACAATGTCTAGCAAATACAGCATCCAAACTCAGGACTGAACCTGGGTCTCTGGTGCTGTAAAGTAACTGCTCTTCTGTGTCACCCCAACATTGAACAAGGGGTCATAGTTTCAGTACAAGAGGTCTGCCATTTTAAGAGTGAGATGAGGGGGAATTTTCTCCCTTCAGCAGGTTATGAATGTTTGAAATTTTCTGCATGGAAAGTTGTGGGAAGTAGTGTTGTCCAATATATTTCAAGTTGGAGATTAACAAATATTTAAAGTTCAAGGAGTCAAGGGGTATGAGGAGAGAGTGGGGAAAATTAGCCCAGAATTGGACATGATCTTGAATGTTGGTACAGACTAGGAGGAACCTGATTGTTCGCAGGAAACCTCGTCCCTCTGACAGTGCAGTTACTTTCACAGTGTTACACTAGAACATGACCCTAGATTTTTAGGCTCAAGTCTCTTGAGTGGGTCTGATTCCGTGGTGAAAATACTCTGCACCACAGTTAACAATACATCCAGTTCAGTTAAAGTCAGAGATACGCTCTTTAACGTGGGAGTTCAAATAAATGTTAAGGATCCTTTCGCAATACAATCTTTAGATACCACACGCAATAGCGTCCTTCCCTCGAGTGGACCAGGTTTGGTTTTTTTTGTCCTTGATACATTTTGTCATGCCAGTACCACCGCCTAGAGGGAGTTCGCTGGAAGGTTTGCTGACGATTGTATTTGCATAGTGAAAGACGGAGGACGCAATGGTGCAGAGCGGCTGCAAAATATGACAGGCGGGTAGGGACAGCGAGATGAGATCGGTGGACTGTTGATTTTAGGCCGTACAGATTAGCATTGTTGCACGAAGTGGGCACCGAACAAAAGGGGAGAAAAATAAACACACCAAACTGCAAAAAAAAAAATACACGGAGAAGAAATGGTTTGCGAAACGGAATACCTAAGAATAGCCAGAGCCCGGAGTATTCTTGTTGCTGAAGGCTGGCTCACATTCAATGATCGCAAGGAGATTCAAAAATCGATTTTATTTGATTCACGGTGCACTGGTATTCGTAACAATTTATATCAAAACACCTTATTGTCTGAATAGATTAACGCGTTCTTCGTGCAGTCTTTTCGAATGTATCCGTTGTCATGTTCTATATAATAGATACATCTTGCATGTAACTAATTCTGTAAAATGGCGTGTGACGGTCATGTGCTTGTGATTGACAGACACTCGTTCGGCCTTCATCAGTGTGCATTCCCTCTCGAATTCGACGTTTTCTTTTGTAACCAACTTATTGAATGAAATAAATATTTACAGACGGAAAATGAAACGTTTCTAAATGCTAAAAATCATTTGCATCGGCTGACCTGTCATCGTGTCTGTTTAATGGTTGGAAAATATTCTTTTTTATTGTTTGTGAGCTTGTGTTAGATTTTATTACAACGCATGGTCTGGTTCATTACACAAAAACGTTCGTTTCCATTTCGGACGTTTAAAAACACGCAGGTTTGGATAAAAAGGCTTCAGTCAACTTCATGTTTCCTCTATCTCGTTAAGAAAAGCTGCGGAAAAAAAAATCCCTCCCCTGAGACATCTTTTAAGATGAATGACCTGCATCATTGATGGTGTCTTTCCCTCCCCCTGAAAGAGCCTCCATCTTTCCCTGTTTGTGCAAAGGAGACAATGCCCTCCAACGAGTTGCTTGCCCAAAAGAATGCGGTTCGTGGGCGCGGGGCTCCTGTTTAATGGTTATGGCATTTCGGGATGTTATTTTAAAATTAAGGATGTATGGCCCTTCCATGCACCGACCTTATCCTGCATTTGAATTTGATCATGGGCACCTATTGTTGAGCCATCCACTTTTTGCGACATTTTGCTGCCTATAAGAAAACAAACGTAGTTTTGCAAACACACAGATAACACCATTATTTAAACAATTTTACCTTTTTTTTTCTTTTTATGCGATTAATTCATTTTAATTATCATTGATCCTGGATTTTGATGATCTTCCTGGTTCTTCAAATCGTGACCCCAAAAATGCACACTGACAGAGAGAGCCTCAAGGTTGCCCGTCCCTGCAAACAACTTGTGCATTTCTGTAGATACACCAGGAGATGGCGGTTGCTGGAGGTTTTTGGAAAGTAGGTCATTTTAGTATCGTTGAGCAAATTAATGTCTTAAAACCCACACATCTGCGCTTTTGTCACCACAGATTCAGCAATGCCAGTTTTCTTCTGGTTGGCCATCCAACTTCAGGTTAGTAAACTACGTTCCTCTGAGCCCCCCCCCCCCCCCCCCCACCAAATCCCAGCCCAAGATCGTTTCATCAACCATCTCCAGGCTTGCTGGTTTAAATACCTCCCACTCAACATCTCCCACCTGATTTGTTTTCATGAACAAATCTCAGAAAGTCTTCCCCCTTGATGTATAAACTCCTCCAGCCTAACATGGCACTCAGTATCTCTGAGTTACATTCCTTCCATAAGTTTTCTTGTGCATGGTCCACTCCCAAGGCCTTCCAAATAGTAAGTTTACAGATGGTGAGAAAGCCTCATTCACCTTTACAATTTAAATTTCCATGGAGTGGGTCAAATATCATCCATTCCATTCACTCCAAATATACAGCTGTAGTTGAGTTATGCACATTAAGCCTACAATGACGTTGTCCTAACCAGATCAATTTTTCCAGTATAAAGCAGTGGATTATTTTGATACCACCCAGATGAACTTTGAAGAGATTTGCTACAATATCATTTGTACCAGTTATTGTACTGATTGAAAACATATTTTAACAAGTTTTTAAAAATTTATCAACAAAATTTATTGCAGATAGAATTGGGTTCATTGTCAAATGTTACTGCATGGTTTTGAAATCATTCAATTTTATGTTGGTTTTGAATAAAACTGTGTTTTACTCACCTTAACGGGTTACAATGAATGGGTCAAGTTTATTGTTCATTCTTAAAAACCTCTCATGCTAATTATTAGGTCAGCAAAATGCTTTTCAATCTTCTTCAGCATGATGCTGAACCAAGCCACGAAAGACCCCAACAATGAAGACGCTGTTTACATCCGGTACCGCACGGATGGCAGTCTCTTCAATCTGAGGCGCCTGCAAGCTCACACCAAGACACAAGAGAAACTTGTCCGTGAACTACTCTTTGCAGACGATGCCGCTTTAGTTGCCCATTCAGAGCCAGCTCTTCAGCGCTTGACGTCCTGCTTTGCAGAAACTGCCAAAATGTTTGGCCTGGAAGTCAGCCTGAAGAAAACTGAGGTCCTCCATCAGCCAGCTCCCCACCATGACTACCAGCCCCCCCACATCTCCTTCGGGCACACAAAACTCAAAACGGTCAACCAGTTTACCTATCTCGGCTGCACCATTTCATCAGATGCAAGGATCGACAATGAGATAGACAACAGACTCGCCAAGGCAAATAGCGCCTTTGGAAGACTACACAAAAGAGTCTGGAAAAACAACCAACTGAAAAACCTCACAAAGATAAGCGTATACAGAGCCGTTGTCATACCCACACTCCTGTTCGGCTCTGAATCATGGGTCCTCTACCGGCATCACCTACGGCTCCTAGAACGCTTCCACCAGCGTTGTCTCCGCTCCATCCTAAACATCCATTGGAGCGCTTTCATCCCTAACGTCGAAGTACTCGAGATGGCAGAGGTCAACAGCATCGAGTCCACGCTGCTGAAGATCCAGCTGCGCTGGGTGGGTCACGTCTCCAGAATGGAGGACCATCGCCTTCCCAAGATCGTGTTATATGGCGAGCTCTCCACTGGCCACCGTGACAGAGGTGCACCAAAGAAAAGGTACAAGGACTGCCTAAAGAAATCTCTTGGTGCCTGCCACATTGACCACCGCCAGTGGGCTGATATCGCCTCAAACCGTGCATCTTGGCGCCTCACAGTTTGGCGGGCAGCAACCTCCTTTGAAGAAGACCACAGAGCCCACCTCACTGACAAAAGGCAAAGGAGGAAAAACCCAACACCCAACCCCAACCAACCAATTTTCCCCTGCAGCCGCTGCAACCGTGTCTGCCTGTCCCGCATCGGACTTGTCAGCCACAAACGAGCCTGCAGCTGACGTGGACTTTTACCCCCTCCATAAATCTTCGTCCGCGAAGCCAAGCCAAAGAAAAGACAATGCTGGGAGTTGGAGTCTATTCAAAGTCTGCTAAGGTTTCTCCCTACAAGTGAAGGTGAATGGGCTGAAATAAAGAATAATTGAGATCATTAAACATTTTCATAGAAAATGAAAAAATGTAATTCCTAAATATTTCTGTATGAGCATTAGGATCTTTGAAGGAGTTCCTTTCAGTTTCAAAATGAATTCAACGTAACCTTGCCATTTATTTTACCACAAGTCAGTGAGCAGCAAGGGAAAGACCTTGAATTCAGCATAACCATGTTGCAATCTGTACATTAAAAGTTGTCCATGGTTGGTTAAGTTTTCTATCTGTAAGAATATGCATCTTATAAAAATGCATCTTTAAAAAGTAAACTATGTTTACTTAAATATATCAAGATATTTAAAAATGGTCAATTTACTATGATTATAATTCTCATGAGACACTGTAACTTCCAGATTTTTTTTGAACCAATGCTTATTTCTTACGTAATTCACTTTCACTAAAGTTAATTATTCCGCTAAAATCACTACTAACATACCAAATGAATTTTCCTGAAAGATTTGAAAATGAAGTTAGCATTTGAATTTGTAATGAGTGATCTGGTTTTAAAAACATTGAAACAATGTAGGATGGGTCCTTGATATTTAGTGAAAAAGAATGTATTAATTTATTGATAAGGCAGTAGACTCAAAGCCATCAAGGGACAGGATTCTAATCAGTAATCACATTTGTTGAGCAATTGATGAAGGAATACCAGTTTTTGGTTAGGCTTTGTTACAAAAGCTTAATTGAATGCAGCCATTCATCTCATCGAATCTGATCAACAATTTTTTTTCTTTCAAGTTTGAATTATTTTGATAACCCAGATTGTCTGTTTCCACCATCTTTCATAACCATTCTTGTTTTTAAAAAAACTGACATCCACCATTATTTTTATTGTATTGTACATCTATGTTCCCTTATTATGAAATTGTTTCTCTCCATTTATCCTACCTAAACTCTGTGATCTTTTTCCTCCTTTGCCAAATGAATTTGTTTTCATATATAACCTTTGTGATAGTACAGATTTTATCACCAATGTGTATATATGTACAGATTGTAGTGTAGGATGACTGTGATTGGCTGAGAGCGTAGCCACACCTACTGGCGGGTCTTAAAGGATTGCTCCTAGCCAGATCAGGTCATTCTGGACTGGTCGACCTACATGTGATATGCTCCAGTCTTTTAATTAATAAAAGCCTTGGTTTGGATCAACAAGTCTTTGGTTCTTTCGACGCGCTCTACAACCTTGTTGTTGAAATCCCTCCTTCTTGCACTGATGAAGCAAGCCTATGTTTCAGTTGCATATTTCTTGTTACCTGATTAAGAACCAACTTTATTGTCACTATGTAAATGTTTACAGCAAGGACATTCTGCTCTGTGTAAATAGAGCAAGCAGAGCTGCAACAATCAAGCACATTAATGATAAAAGGAAAGTAGCTTGCACTAATATATATGTTTTGCACTCTTGTATAAAAAGTCAGAAAGTTTACAAACTAAAATGAACATTTAGTTAAACAAACAAATTGCATTATTTGAGTATGTGAGGAGATTCACCCATGTTCCTCTCAATGCAAAATGAATAAATCTTCATGGTAAATTAGGAAATATTTATTTTAAAAACATCAATCATTAATTATTGATAAAACCATGTTGATATAGTACCTGTACATTAAAAATAATCAAAGGGGCCATGTTTATTAATTGGAGCAGAAAATGTTTCACTTGACTGAGAGTTGAGAAGACCAATTTGGACTAAGAAGTAATGATCTTTGGAAATCTCTTTAAAATAGGATGGTGAAAATCTTTTGACTAATATATTCAATAAAATACTGATAAATATTTAGATATTGAGAGAATCAAGAAGTTAGTACAAGAATGTAATACTGAAATTAAAGATGAAGCAAGATTGACAGAGCTAGGACTTTTCTCTTTGGAGTGATGAAGGATGAGAGGTGACTTAAAAGTGTGAGGCGTTTAGATATGGTGAATGTACAGCGTCTCTACAATAGCAACAATAACAAATACCAGTGGACAACTGTTTAAGGTGAGTGGAAAACTGTTAGGGGAGATGTCAAAAGTACAATTTTACTCAAAGTGTGGTGAGTGTCTGGAATGTATTGCTGGGGATGGGTATTTAATTTAGACATACTGCATGGTAACAGGCCATTTCAGCCTACAAGTTCATGCCACCCAATTTACCCCTAATTAACCTACACACCCCCCCCCCCCCCCCCAGTATGGAGGCAACCAGAGCCCCTGGAGAAAACCCACACAGACACAGGGAGAACGTACCAACTCCTTACAGACAATGGAAGTTTGAACCCAATCGCTGGTGCTTTAAAGGTCTTGCCCTCAGTGAAGTGAGATTGTCTTATTTTGCACCAACTTTTAGGGTTGGATGATATTGTAGCAAAGGCATTGTGTCATCAAAATGTTTACACTGGCTCCCACATTCACAAATTTATTATTACTCTAACTTGAAAGTTACTGTCACGTGTGACTTAACAAGATAATATTTCTACTAGGAAATTGTTATTCATGTAAAGGAGGATACATAAGAGCTCCAGTCTGATCAGTTGACTGGCATTAAGATTAGGCAAAAGCTGTTGCTTTTATTTGAAGATTAAGGTAACCAAAGTAGTCAAGTGTGATTTTAGAGCTACCGCAATTAATTCTAGTTATAGACTGATACATTATAATTTTCTGCATCAATTATATCTCACACCTCAAAAAATGCATAGAAATAAACCATAATTTTCTGATAGATGTTTTAGGTGTGGTGTAGATGTTGGCTCCTTTTTACATTCCACCTGGTTATGCACAAAATGAAGACCCTTTTGGATAGAATTGGGGGAAGTGTTGACAAAATTCCCTCTAGATCTGGGGAATTTGGCAGTTATAAAAGTTATCTTCTCCAAAAATAAATCTAAATTTATTTAAATTGTGTTGTCAGTAGCCAGGAAATGTATAGCAGTAATATGGGAATCTGATTCCCTACTTCACACTGATCATTGGATCATGGAATAGCAAAGTTGTATTCCCTTTGAGAAGATTGCTTATAGTCTTAGGAGTATGTTTGTTGAAATTTGGCAACCTTATTTAGATTACTTAAATACCCAGGTTGTATAATTTATTTTGATATTTGTCAATTATTGTACTCCTTATTAGAAATTTAATACTTTTAAAATAATTTGACTGAGATGTCAAACCTTGTTCCTGTTGCTTTTTCTTTTCTATTTTCTTTCTTTTTTAATCTCCCTTTAACTCCTGCTGTCTGTCCCCTTTTTCTTTTGAATCTGGAGAGGGGGTGCTGGGAGAAGAGGCACTCTTTTTTTTAAATTTCAGACCTTATGAATGTTTTCTATGATTTAACATTCAATGTATTATTGTTATTGTATTAATTGAGTCATATATGCTGCATTTTCTTAAAACTTAAATAAAATATTCAGAAAAAAATGGGATTTTAGAGAACCAAAATATTATGCACTTAATTGGAAAGAAGTATTTTCTGAACCAATTCTATGTGACCTTCAGATCCCTCTGAAATATCCCCCCTCTTACCTTAAACTTATGTCCTCCAGTTCTAGAATCATCTACCTTAGGTATAAAAGACTAAGCGTTTTTCTGCTCATACAGACTTTCTGAGGATTAACTGTCAGCTTTGAGGTTGAAACAAATTGGAATAAATGGAGCACAGTTCAAGACGCTCTGCAGGTCACTCATCTCAGAGTTTGAGGAGGTTGTATGTGCATGTCCTGCTCAAGAGAACTGAGTTCAGTAATCCATGATGACCAAGGAGGTGCTGCACTGCAGGAGGTTACCAGAGAAGATCCTCTGGTAATATTTTAAAGAAGAATGTTTTGGTCCAATATCCCTCAAGCAACGTTCATCAAGGTCATTACTACCTTCTTGACTGTGGATACAATTAGTTGACATTCCCACATTACAAACAGTAATGACACTTCAAATTTACTTCAATAGCTATAATATGCCTTGGGTCATGGAGTTACTGCAGTGTTTCTTCTTCTTTTAGAATAATGCATATTTTGGTTGCCGGAATTGTCCAGGGAAAATTTTACACTAATAAGTGGTTGAAGATGTAAATTTAGCACAATTTACGTGCAATTATTGGTGCAAAAATCACCAGTTTTGGACATTGGAAACTTCTTCATCCCGACCACTCCTCACCCCCAACATAAACATTCAAGGTCATTATGTCGTGTTTAAAGATATCTTTGGGAGGATTTGATAACGAAGAGGATGTTATTGCAGCGTTAACTTTTAATGCTGTAGCGCGATTTTGAAAGGGCATACTTTAACAGGATGATGTGGATGCTTTGCTTGTCATCCATCGGTGGCAGCAGTGAGTCTTCTGTATTTTCCATTTCCACCCATGGTTCCCTCGTTCGTTCTCAGCACTGTTTGCTGGTTGGCGCGGGTAGAGAAACTGGCGTTTGCCGTAGATCGTCAAGACTGACTTCTTGCTTAGATTTTAAAAATTCATAATCTTAGACCATTTAATTTTTTTAAAAATGGACATGAAAAAGAGAATCCATTTGGAACTGCGGAACAGAACGCCGTGTGATGTAAGCTTCCTCCCTCTTCCTTCTTGTAACTAACATGTTTTGGGTGTTAGTTTTGTTGGCGTTACTTTAACAATATTAAGGTAGTCGTGACCCTTTAGTGACCACATGGTTTACAATTTATTTATTTTGTAGCGGGACGATAAATTTGGAAAAATAAGGTTATAAAGAAGGAGAGATTTTAAACAAAATAGAAACATAGATGTATGCATTTGTTTAAGTATCAAAAGAGTGAGACGGGAGTTGTTGCTGCGTTGCAATTAACTGTTTAAAAGCTGGGGGTTTTTTGAGAAGCGGAATTAATGGTAACTTTATGTTGGAAGGGGGTGTGTTTCTCCTCTCAGGACGTGGAGGGATGAAGGAGACATCGTCTCTATCTCTGGAATTTTTTTGTAAGACTGGAAGCCATATTTGTAACATACAGTCAAGGCGCCCTTTTAAAGGGAGCGTGGGGAGGGGGGTTAATCTCCATGGAGTTGTATTTTTATATTTTCAATTTAGTCATCTACTAGCCTTGGATGTATTTTCTGGATCAATTACACTACAATAACCATGTAGGCATCTTCCTTTATTCTAATATTTGTGACAAGGATCAAATATTAAATATATCAAAGGATAAAGTGCTACAATTTTAAGCAACCCAATATCGCACGATTGCTGGGCTGACGACAAGTTTATAGTTTAGTTTATTCAATTTGAGTCAAATTAGTTGCAAAAGGTAAATTTGCTCAGTAAACTTGGGGGGTGGGGAGGAAGAATTACAGTAGCTTTCCATTGAGCAAAAGAAACATCGGTCCACTGCTTCCCGCCACGCGCAATGTTGGTTTTCCGAAGGTGTCATGCTCCGGCAGAACATTTCCCTTTAGCAAAATCCGACTACAGAGCTGACCCGAGAGTTATCATTAAAATGATTCCTTTTTATCAAATATTTGCTTTGCCAAATGACCCGTTGTAGGTGGGTGTTGGGTGAAAGATCCTCCAGCTTGATACTTCGCCATGTTGGTGGCACGTTTTCTACCCGAGCGGCACTTTAATGACTCAATTTACTAAACTAATATACGGCTGCAGAAGTTTCCTGGAATCCAATTAATTCGTTAGAAGAGGATGTATATAGCTTTAAAACGAAGTGTACGCGGCTGTTGCGGTGAAACGGCTCGTCTTTGCGCTCCTTATCCGGTCTGGAGTGGAGGCGACCAGGCTCCAGGTGCCTTTTGAAACGGCCGAGTGACTCGCGCGACATTGTAATCCGGGCATTGATCGGTTTCCCACCCCTCCACACACATCAACTACTGTCGGAACGCACCGCTGGCTCTTGTACTACATTACGTTCCGAAATGGAACCTTAAAGCGCCACCAAAGTATCCGTAGAGCGAAATGTATCCATTCTACAAATGACGCCGCGTTCTAATCATTAGAAAGGAAGTGGGATGAGGGAGAAGGGGTGACGTCATTGGACAGTGCACCCATCACTCGGGTAGGCGAAGAAACTTTTTTTAAAATAAATTACCTTTTGTGTTCTTTTAAGTTTTTTTTTTAAAAAACTCTTCCCTCCCCAAAATTCTCTAGAAGTTTGCCTGGTTGAAAGCAAATTAATATGAAGTGGATATAGGAAATGTGGGAGTGCAAAGTAGAATAGCCCAGCGTCTGAAAAAAACGATGTTAACTTCTGTGAGTTATTTTTTTAATGGGTTATGGTTTCGTTCCATCCCAGAATGACTGGATACTAGGTTATTCACAGTCACGTATCACCGATGATCCTGTTGATGTAGGATTTTTGGGCCTGATTAGTTTTATAGGTTATAATCAACAAATAAAATCCCGCAGATGCTACAAATTTGACATGAAAACAAAATTGCTGGAATCAGCAGGTCAGAGTATCCCTGAAAAAAAACCAGTTAATAATTAAGCCTCCTTTCGGCGCTCTGATGAAAGGTCATAAAATCATCGAATGGTGCAACACAGAAGTAGGCTGTACGACCCCTTATGTTCATGACAACAATACTTTATCCACATTATTGTCTATCGCTTTTATGCTTTGGCTCCTAGATGAAACTTAAGGCTGTTGCACTTTCTGTTTTTATTTCTGAATATCATCAGGGGGCCAAGCTGTGGAATTTCCCCCCTCAGAAAGAAACCTCCATTTTTCCCTCTTTTAAAATATTCAATTATATCAGTTTTTAGGTGCATGCTTTTGGCAGCTGTCTTCATGTATATGTTTACAAAGATACTGCTAAATTTCACCCAACATGCCAATGAAGTGCTTTGGGATGTATTGCAACATGCAGGATGCTTTGATGATAATGATTTTATTGTCCTAGATAATGTACATATGCTTCAAAATTCACACTTCCTGCAGCCAAACAGGTACTTGGTGGGGGGGAAAAAACCTCCAATAATATACATTGAATGATCAGACAGAAGGAGATACCTATAAAAAGTAGATAATAAATATTCACAGTTACATTAGTGCAATAAAAAATGGCATTTCTATTGTACAGAAAATCTGCAGATGCTGGGGTCAAGTGCAATACACAAAAGTGCTGAAGAAACTCAGTAGGAAACACAGCGTCCAGAGGAATTAAAAGGTAACCAACATTTCAGGTCTGGACATGTGTCATGAAGGGCTGAAATATTGGTTATCCTTTACTTCCTCTGGATTCTGCATGACCCGATGAGTTTATTCAGCACATTTATGTATTGCAATTAATGTTTTGGGCCTGAACCCTTGAAGATCTGGAAAAACAGGTAGATGCCTGAATAAAAAATGTGCAGGGAGGGGCACATAATAAGTTGATACAGGTGGGAGGGTAGAAGAGAAAGAAGCTGAGAAATGATAAGGGAGAGCTCAGAGGGCTAAAAAAAAGTAATTCTTTGGTAGGAGAAAGGAGGGAAGGGGTGGTGAGCTAGATGAAAAGAGAAACAGGGGAAGAAGGTTAATAGAAATTAGAAATTGATATTGATGCTGTCAGGTTGGAGACTGTTGAGATGGAATATTAGGTGTTTCTCCAATTTGTGGATAGCCTCCATTTGGCAGTATATGAGGTCATGGGGAGACATGTCAATGTGGCAGTGATGTGGAGAATTAAAATTGTGGGCCACTCAGAGATCCTTACTATCAGCAGACAGAGAGAAAATGCTGGACCAAATTATCTCTCCGTCTGCATCCAGTTTCCCTGATGTAAAGGAAGCCACATCGGGAGCCCCAGATGTGTTGCTTCCCTTGAAAAGGATTATTTGTGCTCCTTAAACCAACAGAGAGGTGAGAAACAACAAGGTGACTGAGTATTAAGGCAACAATGTTAAACATGGAAGATACATTGATGAGATGTAACAAGTTTCTGAACAGTTTTTCCTGTATTGTGAATAACTTGATATGAGATAACTGACACTATGTAAAAGTTTGTATATATCTTACTCAATAGGATTTGAATTATGATTGTAAAGTTTGGAACAGGTTTTGGTCTTGTACATAATTTAATGCGAATAAAGTTTATTGTTTGTGGGGGGGGGGGGAATTTGTGCATTGAGGTATATAATGCTACACTCCAGACAGAAAGCACATCAGACTCTATGAAGTAGGGCATCATCATCCTCATCCACAAAAAGAAGGGGGAGGAAGATATCAGAATTGGAGACCTATTTCATTGCTAAATGTGGACTATAAAGTCCTGTCCAAGGCCTTTGCCAATTGAGTCACGTCTGCTCTGGGACAGGTGATTTACTTTGACCAGACCTGCGCTGTTCCGGGCAAGAAGATCTCTGACAGCCTCACGCTGCTCATGGACACCATCGCCTACGTACAGGACAAGTGGATGGTCAGCCTAGACCAGGAGAAGGCTTTTGACTGGATTTTGCACACAAACATGATGGATGTACTCTCCAAAATAGGCTTTGAGGAGGGAATTTGGAATTGGATTAAACTGCTCTACACAGACTTTTGTAGTGGGGATTTGTTACGGCATGGACTAGTAGGGCCGAACTGGCCTGTTCTGTGCTGTAAGTGGTTATATATGGTTATATAATGGGTGCAAAACAGATAGCTTTCCCATTAAGTCTGGAGTTAGGCAAGGCTGCCCTCTGTCTCCAGTCTTATTTGTGTGTTGTGTAGGGTTCTTTGCTGAAGCCATCAGGAAGGACGAGGGCAAAAGAGGAGTGAAGTTGCCAGGCAATGGAGGCATCCAGGTTAAGACCTTCCAGTTCATGGATGACGTCGTGGTCTTCTTTATTGATATACAATTGGTCTGGAGACTGACCAGTATTTGGGGGCAATTTGAGTCCACATCAGGCGCCAGGGTTAACCAAAAGAAGAGTGATGCAATGCAGTTCCATAAATGGCCCGACCAGTTCTTTGCCGAATGCAGATTCACATGGAGAGTGTGGAGAGGGACGCAGGGGACTCTGTCATGTTTCATGCCCAGCAGCAACATGACAGAGGACTTTATGAACTGTTCCCAGGTTCGCACTCTTGAGTCCAACATCCAGAACTGTTGGAAGACCATCAACTCGGTGAAGGATGCCCTTTGGTCAGCCCAAAACCTGTTGGTCTTTCAGCACACTGAGATGTCAGTCTGGGAATGCTGCTGACTGGCATATTCCAGGCTGCATGACTACATGCTGAGGCTCGGTGCAGCCAATGCGAGGACACAGTGGGGAGGGAGCATGGTTTAGAGACCTCCCATTAACAGGTTGTCACTGAGGGGAAGCCCTTCAATCAACCAACAGTAGAGAGGGAGAAAAAAAAAGTGCCACAGTGGTGGGACTGAGTATTAAGGCAACAAAGTACATTGATAACAGATATTATATAAAATGTTTATGAACAGTTTTTCCTGTACTGTTTTAAAAAAACTTATTCAATATGAGATGACTAACACCACATAAACTTTGAACAGTTTTGTAAATAACTTATTCAATATGACTGAAACTACAAATGTAAAGTCTTGGAACAGTTTTTTTTTCCTCTGTATTGTATATAATTTATTGCGAATAATGTTTATTTTTGAAAAAAAGTTTTGTTTCACGTGCCTTAGTTGCAAAATAAAAATTTGTGCCCTGAATAGTGGTGAGGGAGGAGGTGTGTGTGCATTGTAACACTTCTTGCAATCACAAGGGTACATACCAAGCGGGCAATTAGTGGGAAGAGATGAGTGGATGAGGGTGATGCGAAGAGAATGATCTTTGTAGGGAGGGGAGAAGAAGATGTGCCTGAAGATGGGATCCATTTGTAGGTGGTGGAAATTGCAGGGAATAATGGGTTGAATGCAGAGGCTGGAGGGGCTCAGGGCAAATGTGTGGGAAATGGAGATGAGGACAGGATTAATTGCAGTAGAAGGGAAACCATGTTTTCTGAAGGACGAGGACATCTCAGATGTTCTGGAATGGAAGTTACTTACCCTTAGAGCAGATGTGGTGAAGACAGAGGAATTGAGAGAAAGGATAGAATTCTTACAGGAGACAGGGTAGGAAGAGGTGCAGTTGAGATAGTTGGGAGTTGGTGGGTGTATAAGAAGGTGACATTTTGACTCCCAAAATGGAGTCAGAGAAATTGAGAATGGGGAGAGAGTTGCCAGAAGTGGATTAAGTGAATTCGAGGTCGGGGTGAAAGTTTGAAGCAAAGAGGCTGAAGTTGACAAGCTCATCAAGGGTGCAGGAGGTAGCACCAATGTAATTAGTGTAATAGAGGAGGAGTTGAGGAGCATTGCCTGTGCAGGCTTTCAGCATAGATTGCTCTACCACCCAACAAAAGACAGGGATAGCTGGGATCCCCATGGCTACACCTCTGACTTGAAAAAAATAGGATAAGGAGAAGTTATTGAAGGTGAGTGCAAGTTCTGCCAGGATGAGGAGGATAGTGGTGGAGGGGGACTCATTAGGTCTGTAATTAAGGAAGAAACTAAGAGCCTTTAGACCTCTTTTATGGGGATGGAAGTATATAAGGGCAGATCCATGGTGAAACAGCCCAGGAAACTGAAATTTATTGCAATGATGAAGGACATGTGACATATTCTGGCTATGGATGGGAAGGGAATGACCGAAGGGGCTCAAAATAGGAGTTAAAGTACGATGATACAGGTTGCAGGGGGAAGATCAGGCATAGACAATGAGTCTACTGGGGCAGTTCAATTGTGGATCTTTGCTGGGAGATTGAAGTGGGCAGTGAGGGGTTAGGAAACAAGGAGGTTGGATGCTGTGGAAGGGAGATGATTGAAGTGATGAAGTCTGTGATGGTGTAGGTTCCTGTTCAAGGGGCAAGTAAGAAGAGGTGTCTGAGAGCTGTTGTCTGGCCTTGGCAAGGTAGAGGGCAGTGCATCAGACTACAATAGCATCACCCTTGTCTGCAGGTTTGATAGTTAGGTTGGAGATAATTAAGAGATGTGCATTCTGAATAGGTGAGATGGGAATAGGTGAAGTCGAGACAATGTCTTGACAGCAGTTGGAAATGAAATGATCTAGAGCAGGCAGAAGGCCAGAATAAGGTGTCCAAGAAAAGGAAGAAGGGGCCCTCAGTGGTGGGAGAAGAATCCTTGTTTTTTTTTTTTTTTTTTTAAATTTTTTATTTTTCACACCATAAATCACAATAGCCATGATATACACTTTTTCTTTTCCACACATTTACAGTGACTTTTTCTCCCTCCCCCCTCCCTCCTCCCAAGCCACCCCCCCATCCCTCCCCCCTCTCATCCATTTTAGTTATACAATCTAGGTTGCATTAATTCAGTTAGACAATGTTGTCATTCAACAAAAATACACCAGAAATTCTACTGAGTCCATTTTTTTCTTCTCTTCTCCTTCCATCAACTTAGGTAATGTTTGTTCCCGGTAGGTTTTCGCTATTGTATTTAATGTAAGGCTCCCATACTTGTTCGAATATTTCGATATTATTTCTTAAACTATATGTTATTTTTTCTAATGGAATACATTTATTCATTTCTATATACCATTGTTGTATTTTCAAATTATCTTCCAATTTCCAGGTTGACATAATACATTTTTTTGCTACAGCTAGGGCTATCTTAACAAATCTTTTTTGTGCATCCTCCAAGTCAATTCCAAATTCTTTATTTTTTATGTTACTTAGGAGAAAGATCTCTGGATTCTTTGGTATATTGTTTTCTGTTATTTTATTTAATATCTGATTGAGATCATCCCAAAATTTTTCTACTCTCTCACATGTCCAGATTGCATGAATTGTTGTTCCCCTTTCTTTTTTACATCGAAAACATCTATCAGATACTGTTGGGTCCCATTTATTTAACTTTTGCGGTGTGATGTATAGTCTGTGTAACCAATTATATTGTATCATACGCAGCCTCGTATTTATTGTATTTCTCATCGTTCCAGAGCATAACTTCTCCCATGTTTCCTTTTTTATCTTTATATTTAAATCTTGTTCCCATTTTTGTTTAGTTTTACCATTTGTTTCCTCATTTTCCTTTTCTTGCAGTTTAATATACATATTTTTTATAAATCTTTTGATTAACATTGTATCTGTAATCACATATTCAAGGTTACTTCCCTCTGGTAAACTCAAGTTGCTTCCTAATTTATCTTTCAAGTAGGATCTCAGTTGGTAATATGCCAGCGCTGTATCTCCCGTTATATTGTACTTATCTCTCATTTGTTCAAAGGATAAGAATCTACTTCCTGAAAAACAATTTTCTATTCTTTTAATCCCTTTTTTTTCCCATTTTCTAAAGGCAAGGTTGTCTATTGTAAAAGGGAGTAGCTTATTTTGCGTCAATATTAGTTTTGGTATTTGGTAATTTATTTTATTTCTTTCTACATGTATCTTCTTCCATATATTGAGGAGATGGTGTAATACTGGAGAAGTTCTATGTTGTACCAATTTTTCGTCCCATTTATATAATATGTGTTCAGGTATCTTTTCCCCTATTTTATCTAATTCTAGTCTCGTCCAGTCTGGTTTTTCCCTTGTTTGATAAAAATCTGATAGGTACCTTAATTGTGCGGCTCTATAATAATTTTTGAAGTTTGGCAATTGTAAGCCTCCTTGTTTATACCATTCTGTTAATTTGTCTAGTGCTATCCTCGGTTTCCCCCCTCTCCATAAAAATCTCCTTATTATTTTCTTTAACTCTTTGAAGAATTTTTCTGTCAGTTGTATTGGCAATGCCTGAAATAAGTATAGTATCCTTGGAAAAATGTTCATTTTAATACAGTTTATCCTTCCTATCAGTGTTAGTGGTAGCTCTTTCCAATGCTCTAAATCGTCCTGTAGTTTTTTCATTAGTGGATTGTAATTGAGTTTATATAATTGGCCTAGATTTTTGTTTATTTGCACACCTAGGTATCTTATTGCCTGCGTTTGCCATCTGAATGGGGATTCCTCCTTAAATTTTGAGAAATCCGCGTTATTCATAGGCATTGCTTCACTTTTATTTACGTTTATCTTGTATCCCGACACTTCTCCATATTCCTTCAATTTCTTATATAGTTCTTTTATTGATAGTTCTGGTTCTGTTAAGTACACTATCACATCATCCGCAAACAGACTGATTTTATATTCCCTGTCTTTTATTTTTATTCCTTTTATATTATTATCTCTTCTTATCGATTCTGCTAGTGGTTCTATAGCTAGCGCAAACAATAATGGTGATAGTGGGCATCCCTGCCGCGTTGACCTGCTTAAGTTAAATTGCTTTGATACATGTCCATTTACTGTCACTTTCGCTAACGGTCCCTTATATAATGCTTTAATCCAATTAATATACTTCTCCGGTAAACTGAATTTTTGCAATACTTTGAACAAGTAATTCCATTCTACTCTGTCGAAGGCCTTCTCTGCGTCTAAAGCAACTGCTACTGCCGGTGCTTTATTTCCTTCTACTGCATGAATTAAGTTAATAAATTTACAAATATTGTCTGTTGTGCGTCTTTTTTTGATAAATCCAGTTTGGTCTAAATTTACCATTTTCGGTACCTGTTCTGCTAATCTGTTCGCTAATAGTTTAGCTATTATCTTATAATCTGTGTTTAGCAAAGATATTGGTCTATATGACGCTGGTGAGAGTGGATCTTTCCCTTGTTTTAGTATCACTGTAATTATTGCTGTTTTACATGAATCTGGTAAGTTTTGTGTCTCATCAATCTGGTTGATTACATCCAGGAGGGGCGGTATTATTAGGTCTTTAAATGTTTTGTAGAATTCTATTGGGAGTCCATCCTCTCCTGGTGTCTTATTATTTGGTAAATTTTTTATTATCTCTTGTATTTCTACTGTTCCAAATGGTTCTGTTAATTTATTTTGTTCCTCTATTTGTAGTTTTGGTAGTTCGATTTTAGTCAAAAATTCATCTATTTTCCCTTCTTTCCCTTCGTTTTCGGTTCGGTATAATTGTTCATAGAATTCTCTGAAGTTTTCCTTAATTTCTTTTGGATTATATGTAATTTGTTTGTCTTTTTTCCTTGTTGCCAATACCGTTTTCTTAGTTTGCTCTGTCTTAAGCTGCCATGCTAGGATTTTGTGTGTTTTTTCCCCTAGTTCATAATATTTCTGTTTTGTCTTCATTATATTCTTCTCCACCTTATATGTTTGTAATGTTTCATATTTTATTTTTTTATCCGCCAATTCTCTTCTTTTGGTTGTATCTTCCTTTATTGCTAATTTTTTTTCTATGTTTATTATTTCCCTTTCCAACTGCTCTGTTTCCTGATTATAGTCCTTCTTCATCTTGGTTGCATAACTTATTATTTGCCCTCTAATGAATGCTTTCATTGCGTCCCATAGTATAAACTTATCTTCCACTGATTCCGTATTTACTTCAAAGTACATTTTTAATTGTTTTTCAATAAATTCTCTAAAATCCTGTCTTTTAAGTAGCATGGGGTTTAATCTCCATCTATACATTCTTGGAGGGATGTCTTCTAGCTCTATTGCCAATAACAGGGGTGAGTGGTCCGATAATAGTCTAGCTTTATATTCCGTTTTCCTAACTCTCCCTTGTATGTGGGCTGATAACAGGAATAGGTCTATCCTTGAGTATGTTTTATGTCTAGTCGAGTAGTATGAGTATTCCTTTTCTTTTGGGTTTTGTTTCCTCCATATGTCCACAAGTTTCATTTCTTGCATTGATTTAATTATAAATTTGGTTACTTTGTTCTTCCTGTTAATTTTTTTCCCCGTTTTATCCATATTTGGATCCAAATTCAGATTGAAATCCCCTCCTATTAGTATGTTCCCTTGCGTATTAGCTACCTTCAAAAAGATATCTTGCATAAACTTTTGATCTTCTTCGTTAGGTGAATATATATTAAGTAGATTCCAAAGCTCTGAATATATCTGACATTTTATCATAACATATCTCCCTGCTGGATCTATTATTTCCTCTTCTATTTTAAATGGCACATTTTTGCTAATTAATATAGCCACTCCTCTTGCTTTTGAATTATACGATGCTGCTGTTACATGTCCTACCCAATCTCTCTTTAATTTCTTGTGCTCCAATTCAGTTAAATGTGTTTCTTGGACAAATGCTATATCTATTTTTTCCTTTTTCAGTAAATTTAGTAGTTTCTTCCTTTTAATTTGGTTATGTATTCCATTAATATTTAGAGTCATATAGTTCAGCGTAGCCATTTTATATTTTGTTTATCTTCTCTTTCCGTTTTTCCATCATTACCTTTCCTCCTTTTCCATTTCTGTTTTCTTATTTTCAACTCTTTACCAGACAACATTCCTACAACATCCAACATTTTCCTTATTCTCCTATTTCTATCTTCTTTATCCCCAATCTCCCCTTCCCCTCCTGAGTTGCCCTTTATCCCTTGTCGGACAACCACATCTCCCCTCTCCATTTGGATTTGCGAATCCACTCGCAAGCGTCAACTGATTTTGCAGTGACCGCTCTTTTCCCCCCACCCAGCCCCCCCCAGAAAAGATTTCGTTTTTTATATGTCACAAAGGTCACTCTTTTAGTTCCCTCCTTATTCTCTCTATTCCATTACCTTCCCTTATTAATTCTTGTCTATACTTTCTATGTTTTCCTCTAATTACAGATACTTTCACATATGCCCGTTGTCTCTATTCACTCTTATACCTCTTTACCCGCATACATATCAATCGTGGTCATTTTGAGAAGAATCCTTGTTGAAGTAGGCACGGAGATGGTGAAAGGGGAGTTAGGTACCATTGTATGTGCAGAACCTGTTGAGGTGTGGGTGAAGGAAGTCAAAGGTAAGGCCTCTACTGAGGACAAAGTGTTCCATCTTGCAGACAGAAAAGTTGGAGGGGACAGTAAAGACTCAGCAGGGGTTTGAGTTTGGGTCATTCAAGAGGAGGGTGATCAGAATGGGGTCAAGGGTTCAGAGGTCAATGAGAGGAGTTGGAGGATTGGGGAAAAGTGAGGAGGTCTGGGGAGGGGGATGATTCAGGCATCTACCTGTTTTACCAGATTCCCGATGAAGGGCTTAACCTTTTAACTCCTTTGGATGCTGCATGACCTGCTGTTACTCCAGCACTTATTAGTTTTTCTGGTTTATGGTTAAGGTAGTAAAGGGGGATCGAAGTCACTGATAGCTGTTGGGGAAAATAAAACTGTTTTTGAACCGAGGTGCTGGTCTTCAAGCACCAAAGATAACGGTGAGAGGACATTGTGACCAGGGTGATGGGTCCTTTATGACGTTGGCTGCCTACTTGAGGCAGCAACTCACATAGATGTCTTCAATAGACAGGTTTTATTCTTTTTTCTCTCCTCTCTCAACTCCACATTAGTCATATAGCCAAGAAGTGAGTCTTTCAGCCCAACTTCTCCATACTGATCAAGTTGTCCATCTGAGCTACTCACACGCTGCATTTGGCCTATATCACTCTCATTCTTTCCTATCCACATCTTGTTCAAATGTCTTCTCAATGTCCTAATTGTATCCACCTCTACCACTTTGGCAGTTTGTTCCTAATACACTCCACCCTCTATGATGGAAAAAGTTGCCTCTCGTGTCCCTTTTAAATCTTTTCTCCTTTGCCTTAAACCTATGCCCTGTAAGTTTTTTACCCTGGGAAAATCCTTGCCCCTCATTATTTTGTGTATCTTATAGTCAGCCCTCAACCTTCTATACTCCAAGACTAAAAGTCCTTGCCTACCCTACCTCCCACTATAATCCAGCCCCCAATTCTCGTAACACATTGTGATTTGTTTTGCACTGTTTTCAGTTTAATGACCTTTCCTATAGCAAGGTGACCAGAACTGAATGCAGTATTCCAAATGTGTCCTTACCAATGCCCTGAACAGTTGTACATGACGTCCCACCTCCTGTACTCGGTGCCCTGACTGATGAAGCCAAACACCTTCATCACCCTGCCTTGTTTTAAGCTTATTTTGCTCTTTTGGGCTACGAGCCCTTTAGTTTTGTCTTTCGAACCAGTTATACAAAGTCAACATTGAAATAGATTTGTACCTAAATTAATTTTTTCTCTGATTGCCTTAAATAGGTGGCTATGTACAACTCAAATGATATCCAGAGGAAGATAATAGTACTACTAATTTACACAGTGTGAAGCAAAATCCTTTTTAGGGGTATTTTTCATTGTTTGTGCGCAGAACTTCTGAATGCAATGCAGTATAAAATCTATATCTGCAGTACATAGCGTAACTAAAGCCCTTGTGTATAGATGACACCAGTAAATTCCATTCTTGGCTCTCAGTTAGCAGGTGGTGAAATTTGTCTTTCCCAGCACACCTGTGTATAAATGAAGATTGACAATCCAGTGCAGTACTGAAAGAGTACTGTGCTGTTGGAGCCACTTTCATTTTGAATTGGGCTTTTAAATGAAGTCTTATCTGTCCTCCTGTGTGAATTTTTAAGATTTCAGAGCATTCTTTCGAAGTAAGAGCAAATGATTAACTATGTGCCTTGCCAAAAATATCTTCCTCTGCTCTCATTCAAAGCAGTCGCCTGGCCATTGCTAATCGTGAGAGCTTGCTCCTTGTCAATTGGCTGCTACATTACCTGATGTTGCATTATTACTCTGGCTTAATTGGATGTCAAGCTCCATGACATGCCCGATGGTCACAAAAGATGTTCTTCACTGGAATTGTTCGGTAATATCCCTGTTTGTTATGTTAATGCATTTATAATGAGATGTGAATTTGCAGTAGTTTTGATACTAAATTATCCTCATTGCATTTGCCAATTCCCATGTTTTAAATATGTTGAATGGCACACTCTTTTTAATTCCTCATGTCATTAGATGTGGTACTGCTACAAAATGATTTATTTTTCCTGGTGCACAGCACTCTGCATAACTGGACTGGTGCCATGAATCTCCCTTGTATGCGCCCTGTGCTGACTTGAGGAGTATTAAAAAATGCAAGAAAAACCTCAAGAAAGAAATCAGGAAGGCTAAGACGTGAGGTTGCTCTGGCAGACAATGTGAAGGAAAATTCTAAGGTACAGTATAGTAAGAGCAAAAGGATAAAGTTGGTCCCCTTGAAAGTTGGCTTTGTATGGAGTCAAAAGAGATGGGAGAGGTCTTAAATGGGTTTTTTTTTCAGTATTCACTCAGGAAAAGGGCACAGTTGTGGGAAGTCAAGAAAGCAAGCGGTGAAGTCATGGAACCTATGCAGATGAAAGAGGAGGAAATGCTTGCTGTCTTAAAGCAAATAAGGGTGGATAAATCCCCAGGGTCTGACAAGATATTCTCTTGGACCTTGAGAGAGACGAATGTAGAAAATGCAGAGGCTCTGGAAAAAATATTTTAAATGTCCCTGGCCATGGGTGTGGTTCCAGAGGATTGGAGGGTAGTTCACGTTATTCTGTTGTTTAAAAAAAGCTCCAAAGGTAACCTTGGAAATTGTAGGTCAATGAGCCTGACATCAGTAATAGGTAAATTATTGGAAGATGTTCTTAGAGATTGAGTATACAATTATTTGGATAGCCATTTATTAGGGATAGTCAACATGGCTTTGTGCATGGTAGGTCATCTTTAACAAATCTTATGGCATTTTTCGAGGAGTTACCAGGAAAGTTGATGAAAGAAAGGCTGTGGATGTTGTCTGCATGGACTTTAGTAAGGCCTGTGGCAAGGACCCACATGGGAAGTTAGTCAGGAAGGATCAGTTGCCAAGTATTCATGGTGAAGTAGTGAACTGGATTTGACAATGGCTAGACAGGAGAATCCAGAGAGAAATGGTGGATGATTGCTTTTCTGTCTGGAGGCCTGTGACCAGAGGTGTGCCTCAAGGATCAGTGCTGGGACCATTGTTGTTTGTCATCTATATCAATGAGCTAGATGATAATGTAGAAAATTTGATCAGCAAGTTTGTTGATGACGCTAAGATTGGAGGTGTTGTAGACAACAAAGGAGGTTTTCAAAGCTTGTAGAGGGATCTGGACCAGCTGGAAAAATGGGCTGAAAAATGGCAGATGGAATTTAATGCAGACACATGTGAGGTGTTGCATTTTGGAAGGACAAACAAAGGTAGGATGTACACAGAAAATGAGGAGTGCGGAAGAACAGAGGGATCTGGGAAATCAGATACATAATTCCCTGAAAGTGGCAAAAAGAGAGCTTTTGGCATATTGGACTTCATAAATTGAGAACAGGAGTTGGAATGTTATGTTAAAGTTGTACAAGACATTGGTGAGGCCAAACTTGGAATATTGTGTGCAGTTTTGGTCACCTAACTACAGGAAAGATATCAATAAGATAAGAGTGCAGAGAAGATTTATTAGGGTGTTGCCTTAATTTCAGGAACTGAGTTACAGGGAAAGGTTAAAAAGGTTAGGACTTTATTCCCCGGAAAGTAGAAGAATGAGGGGAGATTTGATAGAGGTATTTAAAATTACATGGGGGATAGAATAAATGTAGATAGACTTTTTCCACTGAGGGTAGGTGAGATACAAACCAGAGGGCTTGGATTAAGGGTGAAAGAGGAAAAGTTTAGGAGGAACATGAGGGGGAACTTCTTCACGCAGAGAGTGGTGGGGGTGTAGAATGATCATCCATGTGAAGTGATGAGGAATTTGGACAGGTACATGGGATGGGTGGAGGTCAGTGGAACTAGGAAAAGAGATGGTTTGGCACAGTCTATAATACTAATTTAATGGCATCAAAAGCTAGTAAACCAATTTCAGGACCAGCAAGGCATGATGACAATGGAATGTTTTGTACTGTGATCTCTGGACTGAGACTTGAACCTGAAAAACTCCTAAATTTCATCAAATTGATGCTGCCTTCCTTGTAGATGAGTCAAAATGGAACACCATTCAGCAGTTCAAGCTTCCCTTATTCCTTACCAAAACTGACTTTTGCAAAAATTCTCTGATAATAAAATGGCTAGTGCTCTTCGTGTGATTTATAATAGTGACTGTAGTTAAAAACATGTAAAAAAATATGGCTTGGTCATCTGTAACTTTATTTGCCTTCTGACGATTGTCCAGTAGCAAATGTTCATTGTGCAGATCATACCACCAAATTGAACTCGAGGTGAAAAAAATGCTCACACGAAAAAGTAGGCCATTCGGCCCATCGAGTCTCCTCCACAAATCCTGGGCGAAACCATTCTCACATCTAGTTCCAAATTCTGGCCTTTTTCCCCATATCCCTTGATACCCTGACTAATGTATATCTGTCAATCTTTCCCCTTAAACTCCCCCAATGATCGGACCTCCATAGCTGTATGTGGCAATTGTAAGGTAAATGTGTAAGGAGTTACCCTGTGCAGGGCTGTAACAAGATGTGAATGCATCCTTGTACTTACAAGATAAGAGAGACATTGATGGATTGAGAGGCAGGAAGCTAGCAGGGAAAGGATAGCAACAGTTTTAGTCATTGGACAAGTAATGATATGATGATGTTCTAAGCACGTATCCAAGGGTATAAAAAATCACCATTTTGCTGATAACGGCAGAATGCATTCTCCGACTAACATTGTTAGTTGCAAGTGTTACAATCCGGTAATAAAGAACAAAGAACCCTGATTTCGACTCAGTCTGGTGTTTGTCTCACTCATTCATGAACAAAGCAGACCTAACACAATGAATTCCACAAATCCATGACCCTCTGGCTTAAAAAAAATAATTCTCCTTATCTCTGTTTTAAATGGATACTTTCTAATTCTAAAACTGTGCCTTTTATCCTGGATTCATCCACGAAGGGAAACATCTTATTCACATCTACTCTGTCCAATCCTTTCAGCATTCAAAATGTTTCTATGAGATCCCCTCCCATTCTTCTATACTCCAATGAATATAGTCCAAGAGCTGATAAATGTCTTCATATGTTAGCTCTTGCATTCCAAGAATCATCTTGAAAATCTTCTCTGTACTCTCTCCAACATCATTACATCCCTTCTAAGATAAGGGGCCCAAAACTGCACACACTACTCCAAATGAGGTCTCACCAGTGCCCCATAGAGCCTCATCAACACCTCTACTGTTATACACTATTCCTCTTGAAATGAATGCCAACACAGCATTCGCTTTCTTTACTGCCGATTGAACCTGGTGGTTAACTTTTAGATTTTCCTGGACGAGGACCGCCAAGTCCCTTTGCACTTCTGAATTTTGAATTTTCTCCCCATCCAAATAATAATCTGCCTGTTACCGTACATTTCTCAACATTGTATCTCATCTGCCATTTCTTTGCCCACTCTCCTAAGCTGTCCAAGTCTCTCTGCAACCTTTTGGTTTCTTCAACACTTCCTACTCCACCACCTATCTTAGTGTCATCTGCAAACTTGGTCACAAAACCATTCAATCCATAATCTAAATCATCAATATACATTGTAAAAAGAAGCAGCCCCCATGCTGACCCTTGCAGAACACCACTAGTAACCATCAACCAACCAGAACAAGACCCTTTATTCCCACCCTTTGCTTCCTCCACCAAATCTAATATCTTTCCTGTCATTCCATGGTCTCTCATCTTATTAAGCAGCCTCTTATATGGCACCTTATCAAAGGCCTTTTGAAAATCCAAATGCACTACATCCACAGCCTTTCCCTTGTCCATCCTACTTGAGATTTCCTCAAAAAATTCCATTTGGTTGGTCAGGCAGGATCTTCCCTTCATGAAACCGTGCTGGCTTGGACCTATCATGTCATGCATCACGAGGTATTTCATAACCTTGCCTTTAAGGATTGACTCCAATAGCTTTCTGACTACTGACTATAATTTCCTTTTTTCTTCCTCCCTCCTTTCTTAAACAGTGGAACTACATTTGTGACCTTTCGGTCCTCCGGAACCATGCCAGAGTCCATTGATTTCTGGAAAATCATTTTCAATGCCTCCACAATCTCCAAAACCATCTCCTTCAGAACCCATAGCTGCACCTCATCTGGTCTGGGAGACTTAACTATCTTTAGTCCATTTAGCCTACAAAGCACTATCTCTCCAGTAATCTTGACCATACTTAATTCTATTCCCTGAGACCTCTGACTATCAGGTATATTGCTATTGTCGTCTTCAGGTAAGACTGATGCTAAATACTTATTTAGTTCTTCGCTATCTCTTTGCTGCCCATTATAATTTCTCCAGCATCATTTTCAATCGGTCTTGTATCTATCCGTGTCTCTCTTTTATTCTTCAAAACTCTTAGTATCTTTTGTATATTATTTAACAATTTCCTTTCATAATTCATCTTTTCTTTCCTAATGACTTTCATTGACCCTTTCTGTAAGTTTTTAAAAGTTTCCCAGAACTCTGTTTTTCCAATAAATTTTGCTTCCTTGTATGCCTTCCTTTTTGCCTTTATTTTAGTCTTAACCTTTCTTGTTAGCCACATTTGTGGCATTTTGATGGATGTTTTGATCCAAAGCCCTTTATTGAGGCTGATTAAATATAGTCGAGAAGCTCGAGGCAGAAGAGAGGGATGATGTGGTGGGGCAGGGGCACCATATAGGTGAACCAGGTGAAGGTAAAACATGACCCACAGAGGCAAAAGATTTTCAGATGCCAGACAAGGGGAGGGAGAGAGAGGCAGGAAAAACAAAGTGGTCAGGTGGAGGAAGATGAAACACACATGGTGGGTTTCCTGCAGCAGATTATGTTTAGCTTCAGATTCTAGCATCTGCAGTCTCCTGTGTGTCTCCCATCTAGGCTTTCTATGAGAAATACTCTAGCTTCCCCCTGTCCTTGCACAACTGAAGTTCATCCACTCATCCCAAGAACCATTTTGTTAATCTTCTCCACCCTCTCCATTGTGAAGATTAGAGGTTATTGGACCCAATGAGTTGATAAGTCAAGCAAAGAAACAGCGATTTGAATTGTTCTTGTACAAGTGGCGATTAAGGCTACGTCAAATGTTAATTTTAAGTGTGTGATAGATATTTGTTGACTAGAGTTATTATTAGTATATGAACAGTATTCATCTCATCCAATCTCGGTCCTCCAAAGGTATTGCATGGTGCAAGTAGTAACTTCTGTTAAATGTGGTGATATCCATCGCCATGAATGGAGGGGAAAGGCAAGGGAATCACCATGATACACAGGGAGAGAAGCAGGTGCAAGATCTTCCTGAATACACAAACTGAACAGACTTTCTCATCTGTTGTCTTCGGACATTGATGGAATCCAGTCCTATAATCTCTTTCTTAATCCATCCAATCTCTTGGGAATGTAGAACAGTACAACACAGGCCCATAATGTCTGTACTGACCATAATGCCAATTTGAACAAATCCCATCTGTCTGCACATTGTTTAAATCCCTACATTCCCTACCTTTTTTGTGCCTCTCTAAATGCTTCTCAAATGCTGCTGTCGTATCTGCATCCATCACATCCCTGACAGTGTCTTCTCGGCCCTTTGCTATTCCCTGTGTAAAGTTACATTTTTTTAAAAAAACTTGCCTAACATTTCTTTAAACTCCTCCCCCCCCCCACCCCCCTCTTCCTCTACCACCACGAAAAAGCTATGCCTTTTAGTATTTGAAATTTTTACCTTGGGGCAAAATCTCTCATTATTTTGCATACTTTCAAAAGGTCATCCTCCCGACTCCAGAGAAAACAACCCAAGTTTGTTCAACCTCTTCTAACAGCTCGTACTCCGTAATCCAGGCAGCATCCTGATGAACCTCTTCTGCACTCTCTCCACCTCTCCGAAGCCTCCACATCCTTCCAGTAATGCTGTGACAAGAAAAGCACTCTGTACACCAAATATGGTCTTAATCAAAGGTTTACACAGATATAATATGCCTTCCCTACTTTATACTTAGTACCTGTACTGATGAAAAAGCAAGCATTTCCTCTCTATTTGCTTGTGTTGCCACTTTCAGGAAGCACCCCAAGGTCCCTCTGTGTATCAATGCTCCCAAGGTCCAGCCATTTACTGTATACTTTCCTCTTGCATTTGACCTTCCTCATTGCAACATTGAATACTTGCCTGGATAATTAGCCATTTCACCACCCATATTTTCAACTGATCTGTTTTTGACAGTTCTTCAAACTGCAATTTTTTCCTTGGTATCCTTCCTTATGTGGCCAGTTTTGGAAGCAGTTTTCTCAATGGGGGCCAACAGTGACTCTGCAGTTCTGTTTATTGTGAAACTGAATTATATATTTTTAAATGTAGACATATGGCACAGTTGCAGGAACTTCCAGCCCACAAACCCGTGCCCCCTAAATACACCAATTAACTGTACATTTTTGAAGGGTGGGAGGAAACACATGCAGGGACAGGGAGAACATACAAATTCATCACAGACAGCACCGGATACGAACCTGGGTTGCTGGCACAGTAAGTGTTGCGCTAACCCTGCACCAACCACACCTCCCCAAATTGAAACAATAGCTTTGAAAATTGACATTTCTTGTCTTGCATAAAGCTATTTTTATTTTGTATAACAAAATAATCCCACTATCTACTTTTCTTCATTAACACATTCTTTTACTGTACTTGGAATTTTTTTTCCCCACAGTTCTTTCCCCTTTTCTGTTTTATCCTACCCATGACTAAGTGGTTAGACACCATTGGATTGCTTTGGAAGTAACCACACGGTGGTTCTGATCTACTTGCTTATATGCATTAATAGCATGTATTTTGTACATTCTGGGGAACAGAGATTTGCCTTTGTATAGACTATTCAACATCTCGGGTTGTTTCAGAGTTCTTTGCAACCAGTGTAGTCACTGATGTAAAAATGAGAAATTGAGCAAAAGTAAGCTCTCAAAAAAGCAATGCGATACTGACCAGAACGTCTTTTTAATCGATGTTGATTGAAGGCTAAATATTGACCAAGACTTTGTTCAACTTTTGCATTCATTCTAGAAAGGGGAGGAGGCCTTGATTTGTCATCCTGTCCAAAGCACTGGCACTGTGGCCCTTCTACTGTTCCTTACTAGGAATACCAGTCAAGAGTATTGTGTTCGGATCATTGGCATGAGCATCCTTGCTTTTACTGTGCGCTGCCTGCAGCGTCACCACTGTTAATGTACGTCAATAAAACACTTTTTTTTCCTAGTTTGTACTAATACAGAGGTTGCAAAGAATGGAAGATCTTTCAGAGACCTGGGCATTATAACTCTTAAACTGATGTCTGAGTTGGAAGGAGGGGTTCTCTTGATGTTTTGTATTTTGTATGATTGTTGATTGTTAAATATTTTTCAAATGATAAATAAAATATTACAAAATAAATAGTCTGTTATTTTTCTTAAACATTTATCTGGTGATTTATGTTACGGTTGTTTGTAGAATCCTGTTGTGCACTTTAGCTTCTTGGTTTCCAGTGGTGCAACATTGATTATACTTTAAAATGTACTTTGTTGTCTGTCAACATGCTTTTGGATGAGCAAAGGGCATCAAGTATATTGCAAAAAAGGAAAGCTCCCTTTAGGTTTTGGGACGTAAAAAATATGTGGAATTTTGCAAGTGAACATTTGCACCATTCATGTTAATCGTTTGGTTGTTGACTTGTTTTAAATGCAATTTGCTGTGCCCCAAATTGGACTTTAAGGGTGACTGGTGGGAGTGTGGAGCATTCCTGTAGAATACATTATTGCACAGTTTCAATATGTCCATTGAAGAGGATTATCCAATCTTGATTATCTCACCTAAACTGGGAGCCCGAATATTCCAATTCAACCTGCTCTTCAATTCTATCCTCATCATCAGTCCTTTCAATCTAACCATGCTGGAATTGTTTTCTTTGGAGGAGAACAGACCAAGGATAAATTTCATTGATGTGTATCCAAATAATGTAGGAGAGTAGGAATGGAAAATAAAAACATGCTTCCCTTTGAGAAGCTAATCACAAGGGGCTTGGATTTTTAAAGTTGTTTTCAGAAGGATTCTAAGTGTGCGTTTTTTGTTGAAGAGAGCGGTGGGATTTGGGACACTGCTTGAATGGTTGGTAGAGCTTCATACATACAGCATACTTAAAGGTATAATTGAGGGAGAACTTGATGGTTATAGACCAAGACCTAGTAAGCTGGCATCAGAGAATTTCACTATAGGAAAACAGCCCTTTGGCTCAACTTGTTTGTCCTGAGCAAGTTATCTACCAAAGCTAGTCCCATTTGCCTGAGTTTGGCCCATGTCCTTCTAAAACTTTCCTATCCATATAACTGTACTTGCCCTTCCAGCATTCCCTGGCTGCTCACTTCACCTATGTATAGAAAAGTGCTCCTCAGGTCCCTTTGAAATCTTTCCCCTCTCACTTTAAATCGATGCCCTCTAGACTTGGTCTCCCCTGCCCTAACATGAAAAAACACGACTATTTATCTTATCTGTGCCCCTCACGATTGTATATATCTACACTTTCTACACTTCAGGGAGAAAGATTGCAGCCTATCTAACTTTTTATTACTCTAGTCTTCCAGTCCGGTTAACATTCTTGTGAATCTTTTGTGCACCTGTAGCATCTGGGAAAGGCAGCACTACGAAAATGAGAGACGCCCACACAGCACGAGGTGAACCAGTAAATTAACTTTATTTTTGAATTCCTTGCTCTCCTCGAGAAGACTGCCCACTTCCTGTGAGGGTCATACTGGCCTTTGGGAGGTGACGTCAGCATGTCGCAGCGTCACTCCCTATCCAGCAGCACGCAACACGGAAGCGGTGCTGTTTCCTGGGCCACGCATGTCACCAATCGTGGACTTTCCCTTGGAAGGGAAGGGGGGGCCCGTGCCATCTGTTGTCGGATGACTGGGGCGGCAATTCAGCCCATCCAACCGCGTGGTCGCTTGGCCTGCTACACACCCTTTCCATCTTTCCTCTTGCTGGGTAACTAGTACTGAACACAATAAGATGGAGAGATCCTATTCAATTGGCAAGCACACAATAGGTGAATGCCATAAATTCGTATGAATCCAGGCATAATACTCTTTTACTAAAACAAGAATTGTGAATCTGGACGCCCTTATAGTTCTGTACACATAGCTGTTATAGCAGAAAAATAGATACAGTTGTTTTCCTGAAATCAGTTTGAAAATACTCAATAGATTAGAAAAAACAAACAGAATTAGTGTTTCAGTTGATTTGATAAGGTTTGGGGTGGGGGGGGGGGGGGGGAGTTGGGAAATCACCGGCTAAAAGGTGATTAGCTAGATAAATGCCAAAATAAATGATAATAAAAGTGGTTGGCAATGGGATAAAAGAATAATCCAAAGGTCATCGAAATAGTTTCAGTCTTCAACAAGAACCAGAGGTTCATTTGGGGAATCTGAGGTGGAGAGGGTGAGCAAATTTACGTTCTTGGGAGTCACTATCTTGGAGGATCTTTCCTGGACCCAACACACTAATGGTGTTGCGAAGAAAGCACGTCAGCGCCTCCGCTTCCTCAAGAGTTTGTGGAGACTTAGTATGATATCGGAATGGGGATACCAATATCCTTGAGTGGAAAGCCCCGTTAAGGTACTTGGCACAACCCAGGACATCACAGTCAAGATCCTCCCCATAATTGAAAACATCTGCAGAGAAAACAGTCATCAGAGAGCAGCAGCAATCCTCAAGGGTCCACACCACTCAGCACACGCTCTGTTCTCACTGCTACCAGAAAAAAGGTATAGGTCCCATAAGACTCATTCTACCAGGTTCAGGAACAGCTGCTACCCTCAACAATCAGACTACTCAACAATAAGCTCAATCAGGGTCTTATTAAGGACTCTTATATTTGCACATTATTGATTTCCTTTCTCCCCCCCACTAGTTAGCCACAGAAAGGATGGCCAGATTACAGTTCGCTAAGAAGTATTTAAAAGAGCCTGCAGAATTCTGGAAAAAGATCTTGTGGACAGATAAGACCAAGAGTGATGGCAAGAGCAAAGGATACCACCTTTGCCATAGTTTGCATCTTGCAATATAATCTCTATCTGTATTTCAGTTCATCTCTGCAGACAGTAGTCATTGCCATATCCACAGCTGCTTCCTGAAGTGGTGCATTTGACGTTTTTTTTTCCCCTTCATTATGATGAGAATTCTTCTGTCATTAACAGTAGAGGTTTTCTTTGCAATTACTGAACTCATCAGTATGCTTTTCTTCTTAATGTTCCAAACAGTTGATTTTGGTCATCCTAAAATTTGGGCAATGGCTTTTACTGTTTTATTCGTGCTTTTCAGCCTCATAAAATGGCATCTTCTATTTTCATTGGCACAACTTGTGTTGAAAAATTTCAACTTCAGACTCCAAAGGTGATCAAAAGCTTAGAAGATAGCCTAGTTCTCATATACCTGCACCTTTGGAGCAATTAAACATACCTCGAGCCCTCACAAAGACCTGTGTATGTTCCAAGCATTATGGTGCCCTGAAATGAGGGGACTATATAAAAAGTGGTATAAACCAAAATGTATACCAATAACCTTGAATAAAATCTGGAATGTGCACTTTAATTACATGTAAATTGCTTGATTACCAATTTAAAACTGTTGGGCACAAGGACAAATGAAGGAAAATAAAGGGGAAAAAAAGTCTTTGCCCTAAACATTATGTTGTGTACAGTTTGTTTTTCATGACCAATTACTCGTAATTTTGCCTCACCTGGAGGTAAAAGAATCTTAGGGTTGTATGTGATGTTGTGTATACACTCTGACAATAAATCTGAAATCTAAATATATCCCTCAAATATGTCCAACAAAATAAAAATACAGAGGAAGTTGGCTCTGTACAATTTAGCTCCCATGTTTTCTGATTATGACTGTACTTAAGATGCTCTTGGGTGACATGCTTTAGTAAAATGACTTGATCGAACTTCAGTGGCTTCTTTCATTTTCCTCCAGCTATTCATCGCTTATGGCTTTTTTTTTAAATTAGCCCAATATCCTTTAGGACTTACTTCATTGAATTGCTGTTGGACCCTCCTACCATTTTATTGCCTTTACAAATCATGTAAGACATTTCAACTTCATTTTTATTTGTAGTACTCTCAAGGCTACAGTTGAAGTTTGCAAAATTAATATAATCAAGACCAGATTAACCTCCATTTATATAATGCCTTTGACATGATGGAAATAGGAAAAGAACACTTAGCGTTTGTGAAAACAAACAAAATTAATTTGAGATACACAAATATGAAGTGTAACAGCCAAACTCTAAGGTGGTAAAGAAGGAGGAAGAGAGTGCAAGAGATTTGGAGAGGGAATATTTTGTATTGTCTTTAATTTAGTACAACTTTGAGGACATTACCAAACAAAATTTGACACTGAGCATGACAATGAGATATTAGAGCAAATGACCAACATTTGGTCAAAGTGATAGCTTTTATGGGACATTCAAAAGGATGAAGAAATTGGAGAGGTGTAGGGAAGGATATCCATAGATTACCAGCTGAAGGTTTGGTGCCAGTAATGCAGTTATAGAGAAACCAGGGATGCCTGCAAAGAAAGAATGGGAGCAGGTCTGTCAGAGGGCTGCGAGAGCAGGTGGATCTGATAACAAGATTATAAATAGGCAACCTCAGTAATGATGGGTGATTGGTAGTTGAATCTGAAGGTGAAATTATGGTAATATGGGGAGAATAAAAATAGGTTAGGATAGGATTAGTTGAAATTGGTGCCTGATAGTTGATGCACACTCAGTGGCGTAAGAGCCTGTATCTGTGCTGTGTCTTTCTATGTCGAAGATTTGGGTGATCTTGGTTTTATGTGTGGTAACATGATCATAGCTGAGATGGGACACAGTCTGATGATGCGATTGAGTTTGTTCCCAAACTTACTTCTACGTGATGTATAAAACCAATCTTGCTTTGTTTCTGGCAGTTGTTAGGGAGAGGGATGGACTGGTTAGAAAATGAAGTTGGCAAAATATGTAGCTTTGATCTTTCTATAATGTGGTGGGAAGAAGGTTCTGTTGATCCAGTAGTGAATGTTGGTAATGGTTTCAGGGACATTGTCAGGATTGAGAGAGGCAGGATGAGGTGGAGTTGGATTCACTGGGATAGCAATTATTTTTTAATTTTGCAGCAAATTCAAAAGGTGAGATAAGTAATTGAAATGAAAATTACATGATACATGGGGAATAACCATTAAATTAAAAGTGAGACTAAAGATGCTAGTACTGTCATGATGATGTGAATGGTCTCCTATGGTGGACAACTCTGCAAGATTTTAAGCAATTAAAGTTTCCATGATAATTTAAATGACCAGGTACTTCATTTGTTTGAAGAGGAGTGGTGAAAGTAGATTCCTGCTAATATTATTTTGTAAATTATGATATATGTGACACATATATCAAGAAAATTGAATTAGTGCAGAGAAGATTTACTAGGATGTTGCTGGGACTTGAGGAAGTAAGTTACCGGGAAAGGTTAAACAGATTAGGGTTTTATTCCCTGCACCTTAGAAAAATGAGGGGAGATTGGATAGAGAAAATGCAAGTAGGCTTTTTCTACTGAGGTTAGGTGACATACACACCTGAGGACATAGGTTAAAGGTGAAAAGGGAGAAGGGGGAACATTAGGGTGAATTTCTTCACACGGAGTGTGATGGGGTTATGGAATGAGCTTTCAGCTGAGGAAGTGAATATAACATTTTAACATTTAAGAAAATTTTTAAATTTTTTGAATACTTTACTGCCTAACTTTCCAACATTGTAGCAACTGGATTTGGTTGATACTTTTTTTTTTCATTTGAACCCTCCTCACAAGGGTTTAATAGGAAACATTTTTAATAAGTTACTAAGATTGCAATCTAATTCTAATGACAAAATTAAGAGGGCCTGGGAAGAGGAACTTCAGTTACATCTTCAAGAGGAATCATGGGAGAATATTTTTGGATTGGTTAATACCTCTTCAATATGTGCTCATCATTCTTTGATTCAGTTTAAAGTTGTACATTGGGCTCATATGTCGAAAGACAAATTGGCCCTTTTTTTGAATCATTAGTCCTATTTGTGATAGATGTAAATCAGAAGTGGCTTCTTTAACTCATATGTTTTGGTCATGCCCAATGTTGGAGAGGTATTGATAAATATTTTTAAGACTTTGTCATCTATACTGGATTTTAGTTTGCAATCTAACCCATTGACTGCTCTTTTTGAAATTATAGTTCCAAAAGTGGGACGAGTTCACACTTCTATGCATCAGGTTGTAGACTTTCTTCGTTGTTGGCTAGAAGAGCTATCTTATTTGAATGGAAAGATTCTAATCCACCTACTTTGACTCAATGGTTCTCTCAAATTATGTTATGTTTAAGTTTAGAGAAATTTAGGAATCATACATTTGATACTTCTGTTAAATTTGAAGAGTCTTGTTAACTTTTTATTAACTATTTCCACATGACTTAGTTAAGATAATTACTTTGGGTTTTTTTTCTTTTTAAAATATTTTTATTGAATTTAACATAAATACAGAATTGACAATTACTGGTGACCGCAGGAGAACAGGAATGAACCACCGGAACATACAATAATTGTTAATTCTTCCAGTTATTTTTTAAAAATCTAAGATTGGGCCCCACACTTTCTTAAATTGAAACTTTTTATCTTAAATTTTATATCTAATTTTCTCTAAATTTAAATAGGTCATTATGCCATATGACCCCTGTGTATGAATAGGGGATGAACCATCTTTCCATTTCAATAAAAATGCTTATCTGGTTATCAATATGGTAAAAGCTGAAACTTTTTCCTGGAGTGCCAATTTATAGGTTTATCTGAATCACAAGAAAAAACAAACAAAGCAATTAACGGGGAAGATTCCAAATTAATCTTAAGAATCGTTGATAAAGTTTGGAAAATGTCTTTCCAGAATCTCTAAATTTGGGCACTCCCAAAACATGGATCAGAGAAGCTTCAAAAATTTTATATTTCTCCAATAGTGGATCAATATCTGCATAAAAATTAAATAATTTAAATATGGACATACGAATTCTGTGTACCACCTTAAATTGTAATTGCACAAAATGAGGAACCATTAATCAAGCTGAGAGCAGAGTACCAATCTTTTCATTCCCAATCGCTCTTGATCCCAGCCATGGGAACTGAATGTAAATCCAATAAGTTATTATAAATATATGATGTTAATCCACCATGAAAATAAAGCCATAATTTTTTTTAAAAACTGATCAAGAATATTAGTGTTGGAAATTTGCAGAAAATCTGAAAGTTTAGACTGAACAAAATGTCTAATTTCTAAATATCTAAAAAAGTGTCTATTGAAGAGATTAAATTTAGCTGATAATTGTTTGATTATAGGTAAAATTATCTTAAATAAGAGATCATTAAAACTTTGATAACCTATTTCATGCCATTCCCTGAAACTTGCATCCAGCAAAGATGGTTGAAAAAGATGGTTATCTATAATAGGACTAGCCAGTGGAAAAAAATTTATTATTACATTTTTGATAAGTCGGTGGGCCTTTTCACACTGTAGTGTAAAATTAAGTTTCCAAGGAAATTTTCCCAGAAACCCTCCTATGAACCTGAAGAGTGAAAAGGTCTGCCTGGGAATTTTAAATGGGTCCACGGCCCTACCTCGTAGAATGGGCTGCGGCCTCAGGAAATTTTCCCAGACCACCCTCTCCCTGTGGTGTGAAAAGGCAAATGGCCAAGTAGGGGAAGCCTTGTGACATCAGTGCTTGCGTGTTGCATCACGTAGACAATTAAAATTAAAAGATACACTCCTCCTGACAACAGCAGGCCACTTCAGCATGTTGCGACAGCAGCACAATGCAGGATGAATGGCCATCCTAGTTAACCATAATCCCTCATGCTGGGGGCAGGAGGGGTAGGTGGAGGGAGGGAGGGGGTGAGTGACTGACAGATGGGGTGAACTTGCTCTTACTCCTGTGAGTTCGAAACACTTCATCGGTTGGGGATGGGACCTCGTAAATTGCCGGGGAGGGCAAATTTCTGGGAATTCGGACCACAGTTTGAAAGGCCTGGGAGGTCTTGAATTCTCAGGAATTTCACCGGGATAAAGTAAGATCACCGTTCATCTGCTGTGTGAAAACAGGTAGTGAATCATCCCTCTTGGGTGGAAATGGAATTGCAGTTTTCTAAAATAAAAACTTCCATGTTGGCAATTTAAGAATTTTTGTTACCGTTTTCCTTTTCCAAATTAATACATAATCTGTTCATGAGAAATAAATTGAGAATTTGGGCTCAATTTAGGAAAATCTTCAGAATTAATTTTTTTTTTTTGGATTAAGTAGGGTTTTATAGAATAAAGTTTTCTTTTATTTTGAAGATTTCAGTTTGACCGCAAAAGTTAAATAAATGGGACCCAACAGTATCTGATAGATGTTTTCGATGTAAAAAAGAAAGGGGAACAACAATTCATGCAATCTGGACATGTGAGAGAGTAGAAAAATTTTGGGATGATCTCAATCAGATATTAAATAAAATAACAGAAAACAATATACCAAAGAATCCAGAGATCTTTCTCCTAAGTAACATAAAAAATAAAGAATTTGGAATTGACTTGGAGGATGCACAAAAAAGATTTGTTAAGATAGCCCTAGCTGTAGCAAAAAAATGTATTATGTCAACCTGGAAATTGGAAGATAATTTGAAAATACAACAATGGTATATAGAAATGAATAAATGTATTCCATTAGAAAAAATAACATATAGTTTAAGAAATAATATTGAAATATTCGAACAAGTATGGGAGCCTTACATTAAATACAATAGCGAAAACCTACCGGGAACAAACATTACCTAAGTTGATGGAAGGAGAAGAGAAGAAAAGAATGGACTCAGTAGAATTTCTGGTGTATTTTTGTTGAATGACAACATTGTCTAACTGAATTAATGCAACCTAGATTGTATAACTAAAATGGATGAGAGGGGGGGGGGGATGGGGGGGTGGCTTGGGAGGAGGGAGGGGGGAGGGAGAAAAAGTCACTGTAAATGTGTGGAAAAGAAAAAGTGTATATCATGGCTATTGTGATTTATGGTGTGAAAAATAAAAAATAAAAATAAAAAATAAAAAAAAAAAAAAAAAAAGATTTCAGTTTGAGGAGATGAGATTATTAATTAATTGTGGTGTGTAATGCAATATGCTATATGATGTCATATAATGATTTTTTTTTCCCGCCTCTTGATTATGTACTCCTATTCACTTCATGATTAATAAAAAGATTGAAAAAGAAAAAAAATTGGACAGGTACATGGATAGGAGGGATATTGATTGGGTGCAGTTTAGTGACTTGGGCAGAATAATAGTTCAGAACAGACTTGAAGGGCCAAATGGTCTGATTTCTGTGCTGTAATCTATGGTTCTATCTGTTACAAAAAAAAACAGGAGATCAAAAGGAAGCATTTGAACATTGAGTCTTTAGGTCTAGTCCAAGGCAACAATTTACAAATGTGCCTTCATCGTTGGGTCTAAATCAGTGGTTCTCAACCTTTTTCTTTCCATTCATATACCACTTTAAGTAGTCCTTATACCATAGGTACTCTGTGATTAGTGAGGGATTGGTTAAGGTGATATGTGGGTGGAAAGAAAAGTTTGAAAACCTCTGTTTTAATTGTACCTAATGGACTCGTTATGTGCACAGTTTCTTAACTCTAAAGGAAAAAGGCCAATGACAATTTTTTTTCAAACAAAATATTTCAGTAATAATTGGGTCGAGAGCAGTGATTCTCAACCTTCCCTACCACGCAATCACTTACTAATCACAGAGCACCGATGGCATAGGGATTACTTAAAGAGGTATGTGAGTAGAAAGAAAAACATTGAGAACCACTGGAATCTTGGAAGGCCCTTCTCAATAGCATGTTGGCAATGTGCTTTGCAGGGGGCAGCATTATGATACAACTAATTGAGTCACTGGTTTGCTTCAAAGTCTGGGTCAATTCTTCAGTCCTGGGTGTTTGAGATTGTGTGTTTTCCCTGTGAATGCATGGGTTTCCTCCAGGTATTGATTATCTCTCACAATCTAAATAGAGGTGGGGTAATTGGCCACTGTAAATTACCCCAAATGTATAAGTGAATGTGGAACAGGGCTGGGAATGTGGGGAGAGTTGATAAGATTGTAGGGAAATTAAAAATATGATTAGTATTGGACTCCCATAAATGGGTGGTTTATGGTTACCACAGACTCAGTGAGTGAAGGGCCTGTTTTGTGTAATAATCCTCTCTGACTGTATAAATGAAAAAATTCAAGAAGGCAGCTCACTGCTGGTTCCTCAAGGGGAAATAGATTAGCAAATAAATGGTGGCCTTGGTATCAATCCTTGGGTCCTGGGAGAGATTTAAAAACAAATGGGTTTATTTGTACTTTGCAAGATAAAATAAGGAAATGAATGCTTGAGTTTAGGATAAGCCTTAAAGAGGAAAAGATTGTAACATGTTCAAGAAGTAACTGTCTTTGAACATTCAATGGATTTATTGTAAGACTTTGGTTTTAATCAAGGGAAAATTCACAATTGCTTCATCTTACCTATTTGTTTTTATTAATGCCTGAAGGTATCTGGTGGGTTTGACTTGGGTAACCAAGAGGTAAATGATCCTATAACAGAAAATCAAATCCTACAGCATGGAGACAGTAATAATTAACCATCTCAATTCTCAGGAGAAGGGTAGAGTGTTATTTTCTTATTTATTTCTCTGGGAAATAAAAGATGGCCTGGAACAGGTATTCAATTGTATATGGTGAGGTAGAGTCGATGCAGAGAAAAAAAATATCATTTGTGAATGAAATCAAAAGCTGGTGTATTCAACACAAGGCTTTCACCAATAAATTCAGTCAGGAAATTGGGAGTCATTTCTTTCTAGAGAGTCTTGAGCAGAACATAGAACACACCAGCAATAGGATGAGTGGAGGTCCAAAATATCTTCTGGAAATCTCTATAAAATACATCCATATATATTCCCTTTCTCACTGCTTTTGTTGTCCTCGCAAAGAAAAAAGTTATTTGGGCACATTAGGCATTTTAAATTGATGCTGGCTATTCTACTGAATTAAATTTTAAGGTATTCAGCAGTCTGTTCTAATTATAGGTTGATGATTTCCTTACAGCAGAGGTTGACTAACATGTCTGTAATTTCCCCAGTTTTGGTCTCTTGTGTTTCTTGAATGGTGGAGTGACATGTTCAATGCTAAAGTGACTTGTTCAATTTTAAGACCGTTTCTGATCAGATTGAATGATTATTGACGAATGTTTATAGCATCCTCATTCAGTGATAACGCCTCAAACCGTGCATCTTGGCGCCTCACAGTTTGGCGGGCAGCAGCCTCCTTTGAAGAAGACCGCAGAGCCCACCTCACTGACAAAAGGCAAAGGAGGAAAAACCCAACACCCAACCCCAACCAACCAATTTTCCCTTGCAACCGCTGCAATCGTGTCTGCCTGTCCCGCATCGGACTGGTCAGCCACAAACGAGCCTGCAGCTGACGTGGACTTTTTACCCCCTCCATAAATCTTCGTCCGCGAAGCCAAGCCAAAGTAATTCAGTGCCTTTAAAAGCATGGGATGGAAACAATCTGGTTCTGGGAGTGAGTGAGAGCTGTCGCTCTTCAGCATTATTACTTCCTGCAAAATTACAGGAATAAACACAAGTTAAACAGTAAAGTCTGCAATATACAAAAGTCTTGGAGAATCTCAGCAGGTAATGCAGCATTTATAGGAAGTAAAGGGTAACCAATGCTTCGGGCCTGATCCCTTTGTTAAGGCGTGAGCAAAAAAGTGGGTAGGTGAGGAGGTAGGAAAGGACAGGAGGAAGAGTACAGGCTAACAGTTACAAGATCACAGGTCGACATGGATGGGAGGGTAGACTGTTTTCCTTGTTGTGCCTTGGTTGGATGTAAGCAGCCTACCCCTCCGTATTCGTTGAGAAGTAGGGACATGAGCTTCTGTCAGAACCTCATTACTGCATTCATTCTTGGATGCTTTTAATTGAATTGTAATTTTTAAAGTTTAATAAATGCAACTAAATAAAATAATCCTCTTTTATATTAGTCTCCTGGTTCTCTATTGATGCTGTTATGTTCTTTTGAACCATCAACTCTATCATGTAGAAGAATTTTTGAAGATGTCCTCAGCACATACAGTTATGAAATTTAAGAGTCAAGAAGCTGTTTAAATTCCTGATGCCCGCCAGGCTGGTGTTAGTGTCAAAGGGTTTTATTTTTGGAAAGTGCACCTGATACAGTTGAGGTTTGGGGTAGCATAGAATTTCATGAGTCAGGAAGCCCCAAGTGATTTAGAAAAAGTCACAGGGACAGAACAAAGATGCAACTGATAGAGCTGCTGCCTCACAGCTGCAGACACCTAGGTTTAGTCCTGACCTTGGGTCGCATGACCAAGTGGGTTTTATCTGCGTGCTTCAGTTTCCTCCCACGTCAAAAATGGGTGTAAATTAATGGATGGTTTAGCCTCTGTCAGCTGCCCCTAGTATCTAGATGAGTGTTGGAAACTTGGATGAGTTTATGGAGATGTGGGGAGAATAAAATGGGTTCTGCTAAGTTGGTGTAAATGATTAATGTGGGTGAGGAGATTGGATCCATTTCCATGCTGTGTGACTGACAAAAATGTACATTGGCACTTTTCAGTAATGACGAATGCATTATGAGAGATGCCATCTCACTGATGAGATTTTAAACTATTAGCTTGCAGTAATTAAAAGCCCCTTTCACACTTGCAAGTAGTTCCAGGAATTAAGATCCAATCAGTCTAAAAAGGATCTACTGTGAAAGGAAAATCTTCTCAATGCCGTGTGAGATAACATGCTGGGGATTGACTGCCTCGACCCCTAGTACAATCCCTGGCATCTGCAGATGCCGGCATTGCAATCAGGCAAGTGTAGAACAAGTAATTGCATTCTGGGATAGAAATGACCTAAGTTTTTGTGTTAGTGCAGAACTGTGAAGGAAAAAAAGATTAAAATGAAGGTATAAACTTTTCCATGGGAAAGTCACAGCGGTGGGGGTGGGGGGAGGAGAGAGGGAGAGGAAATAAATAGCAATAGTGATCAATTATTAAATAGCATAGGATAGTTGATAGCACGATTACACACAATTTATAAAGACTGTGGGAAAAGGTGGTGGTGGACCTGACTTCCCAGAATGCTGTCCAGCAGAGAAACCCCTCCATGAGTTCTCCGTGCATACAGCCCTTTCTCTGCTGCATGGAATTCTGGGAGGGCAGGTCCACCATCGCTTTTTTCCACGGTATTTATAAATTGTACGCAATAGTGCTGCCAACTTTCCCACGCTGTTTAAAAATTGTCTGTTTTTGCTATTTATTGCTAGCACTTTCCCACGGTCCCTATAAAGGTTTATATAGGTCAGCACAACAACAGCAGGGGCTGAAGGGCTCAAACTGTGCTGTACATAAAGCTTAATTATGTTGTAATTAGGCATGATTAATTTTGTTTAAATATAACATCATAATACATTGATCAGGATTTAGAGCAGGTCCACTATCGCTTGATGTGTCATGATGACACTCTTAGAAGGTAAAAGAGTCCTAAACCCAGGGATGGCTCCTTGCAAGTGTAAACACGTGCAGTGTCCCAATTAAGAGTGGTCAAGTGTGAACAGCAAAAACACCATTCCTATCCCAGGACACCGAAGAGCCTATTTAATGGGACACAAGTGTAAAAGGGGATTAAGAAGTGTTGGGTCGATTCTCCAATAATCCACCCTGCAATTTACATCAGGAAGGAGATGAAGGAGCCTGAAGTCAAACACTGAATGTTACAATAACAGCTTCTTCCCCTCTGCCATCAGATTTCTGAATGGACAATGAACCACAGAGACTACCTGGCTTTTTTTTTTGCACTAATTTTTTTTAGATAGTGTATTTATGGAAATGAAATTTATAGCCATTTTTGCACCTGATTTAGTAAATTTAGTAACATTTTTATGACAATAAAACTGATTCTGATCATTCAATTGCTTAAGCTATACAAATTTTCTGCCACCTTTAAAGCATCTCATTGTACATTTAGGCTAGTTATAAGGCTGGAACCTTGGATGGAACACTCAAAGTCAAGAACACAGGTAGGTTTGCAGTCAGACCCAGGGTCCGGAATGCTTGTACATTTCCTGGCACCTTTAAACGTGGTGGTTCACTAGAAAATGTGTTATACTGCAATTTAATTCAAAAAGGTGATTACAATTAATATTAATCTATACTATCATACATATCTCCATTTTTGATCCTTGTGGAGAAACTTCCCAAAAGATGGTTTACTGTTTGGCTTTTGGTCTTGCAGTACAAAGAATAAGTCATTGTTATTTTGTTTCAGGTGCGAGAGCTTGTTCTGGACAACTGCAGGTCAGATGAGGGTAAAATTGAAGGCTTGACAGCAGAGTTTAAGAACCTGGAGTTCCTCAGCTTGATAAATGTTGGTCTGATATCTGTTGCAAACCTTCTTTGCCTTCCTAAACTGAAAAGGGTGAGTCTTCAGCTTTTGGATAGAATTGGGGAAATTGTTTTTGAGTTGCGTCTTAGCTACTTGGTGATCGTAGACTTTCTTTTTTGCCTTTACACCCCTTGGAATGGTACGTTTATCCCCCTTGAGGATCCCAGCTTCACCTTCAATTCTGACAAAAATGCTTATTGATTTTCAGCAAGAAATAAAGTCTTGCATTCATGTGAAGGGTAGTCACTTTGGGTGCCTATAGGCCAAATTACAAAGCCTTAACATTCAGCATGAGAGTTTCAGGATAACCCAAGCATATCCTCAGGAATCCATGTTATCCTGTGCTGGGATTAGGAATTAATGTCAAATTTTTCTGATTCAAGTGAGACACCTCCTCTGATAGTTTGTCCATTTTAAGAATGTATGATGCTGAGGTTGCTGGAAGGATTGAATATTATAATATCTGTGGTAAGCACCTCCAGTGTGAAACCATTGGAGAGAATGGTTTTGCCTCCTATCGCATGGCGATTAGGGACACTGTAAAATTGAGGTATTGCTTCAAGAAAATGGAAATTCAAGCATAAGACTTTGGTTGGGCATCTAGCAAGTGAGGGATTGATTTCCTCAGAATTTGGTTGCTTTCACATCACACTCACTGGTGGCCAAGTCATCATTTGACGCAAAGTTCTGGAGTTTATACCCAAGCTTCCACCTCCCAATCCCCCTAACCTATTTTAAGACGTTCCTTACATTGAGCGACTTTAACCAGGTGTTTTTGGTTACTTGTCCAAACACTTTCTTAAAGGGAGCATTGGACCATAGGGCTGCAGGGAGAATGTGTAAACTTCACACAGATAGCACCGAGGTCAGGATCAACCTTGCGTTACTGGAGTTCAGACCAGTGCACGACAATTTTGATTATTGAGAGTCAGTCTCGATGGTTCCCATTTTCTTTGCCTTAGTGAAATAAGCTGTCAGTACCTTAAACTTCTCTGCCTCTCCATTCCTCTCCCTTTAATGTTTATAATTCACCAAACTTCTAGATGTCTTTTGTGGATGTGTGCATATTTTCTTTGTAAAACACCATTGAAAGATTTACCATGCTAAAGCCACTATGTAAATGTAAGTTACTGTACTGCATAACTTTGTGTTCTCTTTTGCATCAAAGCTGTGACTAGACCCCCTCATAGCAACCCAACTATTGTTCTCGCTCCCACAGTGCATTGTGTTCTCCATTTTATGAAGTCTCTTTGACTTTCCCTCATGGACAGAATGGGATTTAAAAGAAAGGGTTGGCACAAGCCTCACTCACTTAATCATGTCATCTCTGACCCTGCAGTCAGTCAACCAGAAATTATTTGGTCACTTCACAACCATATTCGACCCAGATCGGGTCACTGCATCACACAGCCACATGAATGGGACCTTGACATGACAGCAAATGCACTTGTGGAAAAGTTCAAACTGGGTCCTCTGCTGCTGTTCACTGTTAATGTGTCACCTGCTGTCCTTCAAACCCTCATACTGGTGATAACTTTGACTTAAGATGGCTGAAATAACATGTCAAACCCTTTTTGCTAAATAACTGAAAAAAGATCTGTGGAAATATGAAAGCACCATGCAGAAAAGCTCCAAGGTATAATTTTATGCTCGTGGAGCATTTACCTCTGCATTATAATTAAGTCATCAGAATTTGGAAATCAACCAAAATTCAGCATTTCCCTCTGTGACCATGGAAGGATTTTAGCAGCAGACAAAGACCATATTGAATAATTCTTTCTGAATGTCTTATAACTGATGAGGACAAGGCTGGCCACATATGTCAAAAAAAAGTGAGCACACCAATTAATCAGAAAGTTGTAGCTGAGCAAAAAAAAAGTTTGGTCCCAATATTCAGTTGAACTCTTAATACTTGGTGCTGTAAAATTATAGGATGTTGCTTTCAATCCTCACTGAACCTTGCAACAAATTTTACAATACAAAGCTTTGCATTTGACCCAATTAAATCACAGTTTTGCTTGAGGCACTTCTGTTCTGAATTCATTTAACCCCATTAGCAGATCCTATTCCATTCTACCTTGAGAAGTGAAACACGAAAGATTGTAGTAAAAATACAAAACTGCAAAAGGAACTCAGCCGGTAATGCAGCATCCTTAGGGGGTAAAGATACATAACCAATCTTTTGGGCCTGAATCCTTGAAGAAGAGCTCAGGCCTGAAATGTTCACTATATGTATTTAACTCCCATGGACATTGTGACTGGCTGAGTTCCTCCAGCATTTTTTTTCTTTTTACCATTCTGTTTTGATCACTATTTGCTTAATGAAGAAAGAAACTGGAAAAAATGTGCTGAAACTGACTGTTCCGTGAAGCGTGTTGGTGCAATCCAGACTTTCCAAGCCTGACTGATGCAGTGCTGGCATACAGAATGTGCTGGAGTTGCGTCTGACCCCTTGTGCCTACCACCCAGTTAAGATGCATTCTGCGTCTAGCGCAATCACATTCAGTGAACTGGGATGTGCGTTTTCAGTAAAAAGTTAAAGGTAGCAAAGCTTGTTTTAATTTTCAATTTCACAAGACGCTTGTTTAAATTAAGTGTTTTTAAATTTTTCAGTTTTTAAAATCTTTAGTCATTTAAATTGATCTTAATTGTTTCTGATTATCAGAAACATGTAAAGTTAGTAAAACAGGCCTGTATTATTCCTTGTTTAGATGAGTGAGTAATGTTTGCCCACTGGCAAAAGTATGAACAGCTTGATTTACAAAAAAGGTGTGTTACCTTTAGCTATACCTCTGCCTTGTGTGATACACCATTTAGAGGGCTGTTGGCCACAGATGCTGCTCTGCTTGTGAGACAGAGGCCTTGTTGTTGGGCTACATGAGGTTAGTGCACGATGCCTGCAGTGGCTATATCGAGCATGAGCTTGACCCAGTGTTTTAGTTAGACAACCTGGCATCAAAGCTCATGAAAAATTGTTGACCTGAAACACTAACTATTTCTTACTCCACAGGTGCTCTATGACCCACTGAGAATTTTCAGCATTTTTTAACCTGCCTTCAATATACAACATCCACCTCAGTTTGCTTTTCAACATTTCCCTTTGCCTTTTTAAAAGGAGTTTGGCTTCCCCCTGCTAATGGGGAAAAGGGTTTTAATTTAAATGGTTCAATCAAGACAGCAGTTCACCAGGATCCAGTGCAAAACCTGAGACAGAGGTAAATTCTCGAGACAATACTCAGAGCCATTCGGAAAAGAATAAAAAATAAAAAGTTTTTTTTGTAAAGGAAGCTGTTCATGCTTTTCTCTCAGTGGCCAAATATTTCTCACTTGCCTGTGTCAGGAAGAAGGACACATTATTGCCCTGGCCATCCTCAGTAGCCCCTGCATGCTGTCTCCTGGGATTGTTAGCACAGGGAATGACCAGGATGACCAGAAGCAGCTCTTGTGGGGCTGCAAATCAGTAAGTTATACCAGGTTGGGTAGATCCATCTCCAGGGTCTACATACAATTTGATGGTCAAGAAGGTGCATCAACACCTCTTTTCTTAGAAGACTAAAGAAATTTGGCATGTCCCCTTGTTCCTCAAGAAACCTCAGCAGCTGCAGTATCCTGTAACCAAGTAAATCATCCCAAAATATTTGTATTTATTTCAAACTATCTTTATGTATATGTGATTATTGTGTGTGTGCATGCACTGTGGTCCAGAGAAACATTGTATCATTGGGTTGAATATGTGAAGTCAGATAATAATAAACTTGAAAGCATACCTTTTGGATGGATCTCAGCATGGTATGGGAGCTGTTCTGCTCAAAATCAGAAGATACAGAAGGCAGTGAATGGTGCTCAGAACCTGAAACAAACTTCCCTCCCCTTCAGGAACTCTGTTTCCCTGCTCTAGTGCCTAAGAAAGACACTCTATATTCTGAAGGACCCATCACATCCCAAGCACACTTTCGTCTCCCTCCTTCAATCAGAAAGAAGGCTCAGGAGTGAAAAGCTTGCACTAATGGGCACCTGGAGTATTGCGTCCAGTTCTGGTCTCCAAACTTGAGGAAGGACATACTAGCTATAGAGGGTGTGCAGCGCAGATTTACAAGGTTAGTTCCAGGGATGGCAGGGTTGTCATATGCAGCAAGGCTAGAAAAACTGGACTTGTATCCATTGGAGTTTAGAAGGATGAGGGGGGGACATGATTGAGGTATACAAAATCATCAGGGGGATAGACAAGGTGAAGTCGGATTACTTGTTCCCAATGATGGGGGAGACGAGGACTAGAGGGCATAGTTTAAGAATACAGGGTAGGCCCTTTAGGACGGAGATGAGAAAGCATTTTTTTACCCAGAGAAGTGTGAATCTGTGGAATGCTCTGCCACAGAGGGTGGTAGAGGCGGATTCGCTGACTATGTTCAAAAGAGAGTTAGATAAGACTCTTGTGGGTAACGGAGTTAAGGGTTATGGGGATAAGGCTGGAAAGGGGTACTGATGGTAATGATCAGCCATGATCTAAAATGGCAGTGCTGGCCCGACAGGCCAAATGGCCTACTCCAGCTCCTATTGTCTATTGTCTATAAGACAGTTCCTTCCACATAGCTATCATTCCTGAACAAGCCTATGCCCAGACAATATTTTTCATCCTGCACCTTTCTTTTTTTTAAGAAAAAGTTTTATCTGCCCATTATTTCAATACTGTCTGTGGGAGCTGTCTTGTGTGACTGAATAGTTTCACAATAGTGATGACCCTTTGCTTTACAGGCAATTAAATAGTTTCACTTTGGAATGTACTTCCTGCTGATAAAATGTACAGTTGTTTCTTCAAGGTGCACTCAGTAAATCAGACTGCCAGGGTACTATTGTAGCTGAGCTTCCGATTTTGTTTCCTTTCCAACTTTTTCCCACCTCTTCAGCGACCTCTTGTCCCATGTATGTAGAGTTTCTCAGAACTTCATAATCCAGGTTCTAACTTGCTCTGTGTACCATCGCCCAATATTCTATGTGCTTGCTGATCTGCAATACCCAAAGTTCAAAAAAAGTTATCCTTTCATTCAGATATTCTGTCATTTGAAGATTGTCCAGCTCTACAACAACATTCATTTCAATATCCCTGTAACCCTCGGAATCCTGACTCCTTGCAGAATGTGATTCTAATTGATCCACCATTAGGAAGTAATCCCTTGAGTTCTAGAATTCCCTTCCTTAGTCTTTTCCCCTCTTTCAAACCTGCTTCCTTAATCACGTCCTTGTGTGGGTCAATGACTTTCTGTGAAATGCTTTGAGGAAACATGATAATAAAAATTTTAATTTTTATATTTATGGACTTTTTTTTTAAATTTCAGCTCGAACTAAGCAACAACAGGATTTCTGGAGGGTTAGATGTCTTGGCAGAGAAACTTCCCAATCTCACGCACTTAAACCTCAGTGGAAACAAACTGAAAGACATCAGTACATTGGAGCCTTTGGTAACTTGCGCTTTTCTCATTTACACTGTTTAACTTCCACTTACCAGGTTTACTCTAGTTGCTTGTTCTGCCCTGTGAGTTTGTTGTTGCTTGCTGTGCTCTTTTAAGAACATCCCGTCAGCAGAATTTGAAAACTAGTGATGTCTGAATGTTGACCCAAAACATTTCACCTTCTTGGTTCTAAATGTTGGTACCTTGTGCCCAATAAAATCCAGTTTTTATAATTTGAACCCCTCTGATAGAGTCATACAGCTCTTCTGCCCAAATCATCCATGCTGACCAACTTGGAATTTGACTCCATTTCTTCCTTATCCTTCTAAGCCCTTCCTATCCATAAATCTGTCCAAATGTCTTTTGAACTACAATTCCTCTGGTTATTTAAATGGAAAATCCTTTCCACAAGGCACAAATTGGGAACATGTTGAGATACTTTCCACCTGACCAGAGGGTGCATTACAAGTTGAATGACCTTTGCAACATTCAGGATAAAGCAGCCCAGCAAATTCACTCCCACTCCCATCAAGCACTCTGTGATTCACTCTCTCCATCACTGGTTGCAGTTTATAGTGGATAACAAGAAAGCTAATAAATTGAGCCCCAGTTGACAAATATCAAATTAACTTTGATACCCTCCTGTATCAAAGCCATTGTAGCAGGTTCAGAGCAATGACATTAATCATCAACTCTATTATCCTGAAGGTCTCTTGTTTCCCAAAAGGCAAAGGTCAATCGGCATGTGCTGAGGAGCCCTTTTCTGTGCTGGATGATTTAAGTTTTTAGTCCCAGCTCTGTCTAGCCTGAGTTACCTTATGATCTATTTGAGATCATTAGCACATTCTATAACATCATGAAGGTTTATAGAAGTGTGATGGACATAGTTTGTATAAACAGTCATAGTCTTATTACCAGGGTAGGTTCGATAGGGTAAACAGTGGAAACTACTTATTTAATGGGAAAACCAAATCCAGATACTGTGAATGTAGATTAATCCCCAATAAATTCAATAAAGACTTGGGGAGAACATTCTCCACCAGAGAATGAGAATGTGGTGGAGCAGTTGACACAAATAGTAGAAACTAATTGAAGAAGAGGCTCAGCAAACAGAGTGGTGATGGGAATAGAAATGGATGGGATTGCTCTGAGAGCAGTTTTTGTGGGCTGTGGCTTTCTATATTGTAAAGAACTGTGGAATGGTGATAGGAAATGGAGAGAAGTCAGAGAAATACCAGCAAGAACCAGATGGGCTGAATGTCCTGAGTCTGATGCAATATTATATTTAAGTTGTACAATGTTCTGTTTACAGCAAAAACTGGAAAGCTTGAAGAGCCTAGATCTCTTTAACTGTGAGGTGACGAATCTCAATGACTACAGAGAAAGTGTGTTCAAGCTCCTGCCACAACTCATGTACCTCGATGGTTATGACCAAGAAGACATGGAGGCTCCTGACTCCGATGCAGAAGCTGATGGAGTTGATGACAACGAGGATGATGAAGGTAAAAAATGTTCTAGGGTGTAGATCCTAATGTTACACCACAATGTAAAAAGCTAATGCAGAAATACATTTCCAATAAATGATTGAATAGTACCAGATAGAAGGAAGCCATTCAGCCCATTGTACTTGTGCTGAGTCTTTGAATGAGCTCTGCAAACAATTCCACACTATCTGTAAAACTTTATTTGCTGGATTTATCCCTTTTTTAAAAGAGCACATGGAATCTGCATGATCTGTCTTTTTTGATTTAGGATCACAACTTGCTTCAATTAAAAACAAATTCTCTCAATCTTTCCTTTAGTGCTATTGCCAGTTATCCACTGCCTCTGCTCCTTGGTTCTCGACACTTTCACCCAGATGTTAGTTTCTCTCAATAACTTCCATCTATCCGATAGATTGTCCTGGATGGTGTCAAGCTTTACGGTTTTGAACACTGTTAACTTTTCCCTTCAAACTTCTGTGCTCCAATTGGTGGGTTGATGGTTGGCATGGACTTGATTAACCAAAGAGCCTATCTCCTGCTCCATGACTCTACGAGAACGATCCAAACTTCTCCCACCTGCTCTTCATCTATTCTGCACTTGCTCCAAAGTCGTACTATTCTTCTAAATTCTAATGACCAGAATTGGATAGGAGCTTGAACCAATGTACATAAAGGTTTTTAACTTTCCTTCTGGATTAATCAGATATTTTCCAATAATCATTCATAATTTAATTCTGTTTTTTTTAAAATCCCCTACAGTCACAGAGGCAGTTGAGTATCAGCAGATATGTTGGAATGTGTGTTCCCACTTGCATAAAGGGCAGCACAATGGCACTGCTAGTTGAGTCAATACCTCTCAGTGCCAGAAATCCAGACTCAATCCTGTTTGTGACTGCATGAATTTCCTGCGGGTGCTCTGGTTTCTCTCACATCCAAAGGAGATTTTTTTTTAAACGTGTAAGATTGATGTAGATTGGTGATTGATGCTCAGCATGGACTCATTGGGTTGAAGGGCCTGTTCCCATTCTCTCTATCTCTGCCTCTTTCTCTCTGTCTCTATCTCTCACCAGTAGAGACCAAGGTGTGAAATTAAAGGAAACAGAGGACCAATGAGACACTTTGGATAATCAGCCTCTGGGAAATTGAAAGAGAAGGTACACTACCTATTGCTGGATGTGTTAGGAAGCTCCAAGATCGAAAAGGGATAATTGCATAGAACATTACTGAAGGGTTTTTCATTTCAAATGATTGTTTACAGAAGAGGAAGAAGACGATGAGGAAGAGCTTGATGATGAGGAGGATGAAGATGAAGAATGGGAAGATGAAGATGATGAAGCCAGTGCAGAGGATGAGGTAAGAAATCAAATGCAAAAGTTCAGACTCTTGTCTGCTTTGAATTTCACATTTTCTAGCATGTGATGAGACCTTGCTCAAGATCTTTATTCCTTGGAATGAAGAAGAATGCGGAGATTTGATCATGGTTTATAAGATTATGAGAGGTATAGAGAGAGTGAATGCAAATAGGATTTTTAAACTCAGATTGGAGGAGATAAATACAAGAGGTCATAATTTTAAAATGAAAGGGGAGAGGTTCAGGGTGGTAGGAGTGTGGGATGAGTTGCCATCTGAGGTGGTGAATGTGGGCTGAAACTGAGAGGGAGTAGGTCAGTGGGACTAGAGAGATGATGGTTGGCACAGACTAGAGGGGCCGAATGGGCTGTTTTCTGTGCTGTAGTGTTCTATGTAAGAGTGTATTTTCAATGTTAAGAGGCAGCAATAAAACTAGTTGAAAAGTAAAGGAACATTTTGCATTTTCTGTGTTTAATGTTTGGTCATTGGAAGCTTAAATCAGTACACCAAGTAATCATGAAAGTGGAGAGATTGGAAAGTTTTCACGGCTGGTAGCCATTTCACATATCAGCAGTTTGTAAAACTCTCCTATGATGAGTCAGAATACAGAATGAAGATTGAGAATCCAGTTGGGTGGTGCCAGAACAACAACCTTGCTCTCAACGTCAGCAAGACCAAGGACCTTAGTGTTGATTTTAGGAAGGGGAGGCTGAGGGACACACACCTGTCCGCATGGGTGGGACAGCAGTGAAGAGGGTTAGAACCTTTAAATTTCTGGAAGTCCACAAATCTCTTCTGGAGCCAGCACATTGATGCATCCATGAAGGTGGCATACCAATGCCTCTAGCTTCTAAGCAATCTGACAAGATTTCACATATCATCAAATGCTCTCAAACTTCTACAGGTAGTGACTGTGGTGAAAATAAACAACCTAGTTGAGCAATTCAAATGCCCCAGGAATGCAGAGGGCTGCAGAAAGTGGCAAGCGTAATCATGGCCTCTGACCTCTCATCCATTGCAGACAATGATGTGAAGCAGTGCCTGAAGAAGACAGCCAACATCATGAAGGATCCCTGTCACCCTGGTCACAATTTTGTCTCACTGCAACCTTCAGGAAGAAGTTACAGAAATCTAAATGCCAGAACTTCCAGGTTCAGGAACAGAATTTTTTCCAACTGCTGTCAGGTTCTTGAACCTCTCCTCCTTATTACCCTAACCATGAATTACTATGGAGCCACCAAATAACCAGTGTGCTCTATTGAAATACTGTACCAGTATTTCAATTGCACTAACTGTAACTATGTAGATTTGTTGTCTTTTATTTATTTATAGTCTATTTCTATATAGGATAAATTATTTTTTAAATAACTAACAAGTACCCGTGTGGCTGCAGTAGAAAAAATTTCAGTGCATATGTACATTGTATTTAGATGTATGACCACAAACTCATTATCATTATCTAAATAGTCCTATTTCCCCACACATGTCTTTACAGTTCAAATCCTTATCCAATTCCTTGTAAATTAACAATAAATCTGCTTCATTCCAGATTTTAATGCTGAGGTTTAAAAGAACCAGCTCCTCAGCCTCGAAATTGCTGTTCTTTTTTCTAGTTTGTGAGTCCCTCTGATGCAGCTTGTGACCATTATATGATGGTAAAATTCATTAACAGCATTGTTAAGCTTCCCTGTGAAAGTGGCACATCCCTTTCATGGCAGTACTGCCCTTTGGTTGTTGCAATGTGCAGTAGTTCTCGACTAACTCCTGAAGGTGCATATAAACAATGTTCTTCCAACTGCAGGTGTTATTCCTACTGGATTACCATGTGGTGTACAGATGGGAGTGAAGTGGAAAAGCGCTCCCAGGCAATCAAAGGTTGCTGGCTCTATGCTTTCTGCAAGGACAATTCTTTACCCATGCTTTTTGTGGACTGGGTCACAGAGATCCTGCAATTCTGAGTTCTTTGTGAAGGTGCAGATGCAAGTGCAGCTTGTGATGGCATGTGTTATGGAGAAGCATGCAATATCCCTCCCATCTTCTATGGGCCAAAGGAAAAGCTGATGAGGTCTCTCTCGGATGCTGTTTTATTCATTGGTACTGAAAAGGTAAACGCAGGGAACAGAAGCTGGTACTAGATCCTTTCTGGGATCCAGAAAGGAACTGGTGCAGGGCATAAGAAACTGGGAGAAAACATGCCCCATTGAGGAGGAGAAGTATAGGAGATTACCCTACAGGACTGTGACCATGGCAGCCGACCAGCGAGGAGTTCAGTGACTGCAAGACCCACATAGGCTGCAGGCAGTTAGTGACTTGCGGACAAACAACTCGTGGTCAGAGGACTCGCACAGGTTGAGAGCTGCTGGCAACCTGTGATTCAAGGACTCAAGCAGGCGGAGGAAGTCACGTGATGGAGTAGTGGCTGGACGGTGAACTCCAGCCCTCTCCAGAAAAGTCAAAAAAAATAAAGGAAAACACAAAGGCACAAAAATAAAAATTAAAGTAAAGTGAGTATAAAGGTGGAAAGAAGATGGCGACAAAAAAAGAAAAATCGAAACCAACGGTAAGAAGAGAGGAAGAGAAGACAACGGAAGAAGAAGGAGAAGGCCTTACCTGTTCGAAGAGGCCCGCGGTGGAGAGAGAAACCCGCTCCCTCAGGTCGGTAGAAAGTGGACTACAAAAATGGCTCGCTGAGCCGAGTAAAAGTGCGCAACCGCGCATGCGAAAAAACACACCGACGGGAGGGGTGACCAGCTGGGGAGTCAATCTCCACAGCCGGCAACGACAGCTGCAGAACACCTGCAGCAAGAAGAGAACACAGAAGACAATGAAAACAAGAAAGAAGAGAAGAAAAGGGCAACAAAGAAACAACAGATGGCCAACCCAGAGGAAGAAGAAGAGGAAGAGGAAGAGTACAGTGAAATGGAAGAAGAAGGGAAAGGCAAGACAATGGATATACTTTCTCTTATTAAAGAATACATGGATTCATTTAAAGAATAGCAAGCACAAGAATTTAGTGATTTAAGAAGAAGAATAAACAACACAGAAGAGAAAGTGAATAAAATAGATATGACCTTATCAGAAATGGGAAAAAGAATGGACAAGGTGGAAGAACGAGAAGCAGCAGTAGAAATGGGGGTAGAGGACTTAAAAAAGAAATTAGAGGAATCTAATAAAAAAGTTAAAGAGACACAAGAGCTGTTAGCTCAGAAAATAGATATAATGGAAAATTATAACAGAAGACATAACATAAAGATAGTGGGCCTTAAGGAAGATGAAGAAGGCAAGAATATGAGAGAGTTTATAAAAGATTGGATCCCCAGGATCTTAGGATGTCCAGAACTACAGCAAGAAATGGAAATAGAAAGGGCACATAGAGCATTGGCCTTTAAACCACAACCACAACAAAAGCCAAGATCTATTTTAGTAAAATTCCTAAGATATACTACAAGAGAAAAGGTACTGGAGAAAACAATGGAGAAAGTAAAAGAGGACAACAAGCCACTGGAGTACAAAGGGCGAAAAATCTTTATTTATCCAGGTATAAGTTTTGAACTCCTGAAGAAGAGAAAGGAGTTCAATACAGCAAAGGCGATTCTATGGAAGAAAGGGTATAAATTTATACTGAAGCATCCAGCGGTATTGAAAATATTTATTCCAGGACAGCAAAACAGACTATTCTCGGATCCAGAAGAAGCACGAAAATTTGCAGAACAATTACAAAATAGACTGAGAGATGAAGACGTGTAACGAGAGTACAAAAGACTGCGAACTAAAAAGACACATAAGTTTTGAACTCCTGAAGAAGAGGAAGGAGTGCAATACAGCGAAAACGATCTTATGGAAAAAGACTATTCTCGGATCCAGAGGAAGCAAGGAAATTTGCAGAACAACTACAAAACAAGCAGAGAGATGAAGACATGTAATAAGAGTAAAAATGACCACGATCTATATGTATGTGGGTAAAGAGGTATATGTGTGTGTATGTATAATGTGCATACATGAATGTATCCGTATTTAGAGAAAAATATAGATAGTATAGACAAGAATTAATAAGGGAAGGAAATGGAATAGAGGGAATAAGGAGGGAATTACAAGAGTGACCTTTGTTACATATGAAAATTGAAATCTTTTCTGGGGGGGCTGGGTGGGGAGGAGTTACGTTCACTGCAAAATCAGCTGACGTTTGCGAGTGAATTCGCAAATCCAAATGGAGAGGGGAGATGTGGTTGTCCGACAAGGGATAAAGGACAACTCAGGAGGGGAAGGGGAGATTGGGGCTAAAGAAGTTTTAAATAGGAGAATAAGGAAAATGTTTGATGCTTTAGAAATGTTGTCTTATAAAGTGTTCAAAACAAGAAAGCAGAAATGGATAAGAAGGAAAGGTAATGATGGAGAAACGGAAAGGGAAGATAAACAAAATATAAAATGGCTACGCTGAACTACATGACTTTAAATATTAACGAAATACATAACCAAATTAAAAGGAAGAAACTGCTAAATTTACTGAAAAAAGAAAAAATTGATATAGCATTTGTGCAAGAAACACATTTAACTGAATTGGAGCACAAGAAATTAAAGAGAGATTGGGTAGGACACGTAACAGCAGCATCGTATAATTCAAAAGCAAGAGGAGTTGCTATATTAATTAGTAAAAATGTGCCATTTAAAATAGAAGAGGAAATAATAGATCCAGCAGGGAGATATGTAATGATAAAATGTCAGATATATTCGGAGTTTTGGAATCTTCTCAATGTATATTCACCTAACGAAGAAGATCAAAAGTTTATGCAAGATATCTTTTTGAAGATAGCAGATACGCAAGGGAACATATTAATAGGAGGGGATTTCAACCTGAATTTGGATTCAAATATGGACAAAACTGGGATAAAAATTAACAGAAAGAACAAAGTAACCAAATTTATAATTAAATCGATGGAAGAAATGCAATTTTTGGATATATGGAGGAAACAACACCCAAAGGAAAAGGAATATTCATATTACTCGGCTAGACATAAAACATACTCAAGAATAGACCTATTTTTGTTATCAGCTCGTATGCAAGATAGAGTAAGAAAAACAGAATATAAAGCTAGAATACTATCGGACCATTCACCCTTAATATTGACAATAAAGTTAGAGGACATCCCTCCAAGAATGTATAGATGGAGATTAAACCCCATGTTACTTAAAAGGCAGGATTTTAGAGAATTTATTGAAAGACAAATTAAAATGTATTTTGAAATAAATACGAAATCAGTGAAAGATAAGTTTATACTATGGGATGCAATGAAAGCATTCATTAGAGGGCAAATAATAAGTTATGTAACCAAGATGAAAAAGGACTATAATCAGGAAACAGAGCAGTTGGAAAGGGAAATAGTAAATATAGAAAAAGAATTAGCAATGAAGGAAGATACAACTAAAAGAAGAGAATTGGCGGATAAAAAAATAAAATATGAAACACTACAAATATATAAGGTGGAGAAGAATATAATGAAGACAAAACAGAAATATTATGAACTAGGTGAAAAAACGCAGAAAATTCTAGCATGGCAGCTTAAGACAGAACAAGCTAAGAAAATGGTATTGGCATCAAGGAAAAAAGACAAACAAATTACATATAATCCAAAAGAGATCAAGGAAAACTTTAGAGAATTCTATGAACAATTATACCGAACTGAAAACGAAGGGAAAGAAGGGAAAATAGATGAATTTCTGACTAAAATTGAACTACCAAAACTACAAATAGAGGAACAAAATAAATTAACAGAGCCATTTGGAATAGTAGAAATACAAGAGATAATAAAAAAATTACCAAATAATAAGACACCAGGAGAGGATGGATTCTCAATAGAATTCTATAAAACATTTAAAGATTTATTAATTCTGCCCCTCCTGGAAGTAATCAACCAGATTGATAAAACACAAAGCTTACCAGATTCATGTAAAACAGCAATAATTACAGTAATACTAAAGCAAGGGAAAGATCCACTCACACCAGCGTCATATAGACCAATATCTTTACTTAACACAGATTATAAGATAATAGCTAAACTATTAGCAAACAGATTAGCAGAGTATGTACCGAAAATGGTAAATCTAGACCAAACTGGATTTATCAAAAAAAGATGCACAACAGACAATATTTGTAAATTTATTAACTTAATTCATGCAGTAGAAGGGAATAAAGCGCCAACAGTAGCAGTTGCTTTAGACGCAGAGAAGGCCTTTGACAGAGTAGAATGGAATTATTTGTTCAAAGTATTGCAAAAATTCAGTTTACCGGAGAAGTATATTAATTGGATTAGAGCATTATATAAGGGACCATTGGCGAAAGTGACAGTAAATGGATATGTATCAAAGCAATTTAACTTAAGCAGGTCAACACGGCAGGGATGTCCACTATCACCTTTATTGTTCGTGTTAGCTATAGAACCACTAGCAGAATTGATAAGAACAGAAAATAATATAAAGGGGATAATAATAAAAGACAAGGAATATAAAATCAGTTTATTTGCGGATGATGTTATAGTATACTTAACAGAACCAGAACTATCAATAAAAGAATTATATAAGAAATTGAAGGAATATGGAGAAGTGTCGGGTTACAAGATCAACGTAAATAAAAGTGAAGCAATGCCTATGAATAATGCGGATTTCTCAAAATTTAAGAAGGAATCACCATTTAGATGGCAAATGCAAGCAATAAGATTCCGAGGTGTACAAATAAATAAAAATCTCGGCCAACTATATAAACTCAATTATTATCCACTAATGAAAAAATTACAGGACGATTTAGAGCATTGGAAAGATTTACCACTAACACTAATAGGAAGGATAAACTGTATTAAAATGAACATTTTTCCAAGGATATTATACCTATTTCAGGCATTGCCAATACAACTGACAGAGAAATTCTTCAAGGAGTTAAAGAAAATAATAAGGAAATTTTTATGGAAAGGGGGGAAACCGAGGATAGCACTAGATAAATTAACAGAATGATATAAACAAGGAGGCTTACAACTGCCAAACTTTAAAAATTATTATAGAGCCGCACAATTAAGATACCTATCAGATTTTTATCAAACAAGGGAAAAGCCAGATTGGACCAGATTAGAATTAGATAAAATAGGGGAAAAGATACTTGAACACATATTATATAAATGGGATGAAAAATTGGTACAACATATAAGTTCTCCAGTATTACATCATCTACTCAATATTTGGAAGAAGATTCATGTAGAAAGAAATAAAACAAATTATCAATTACCAAAACTAATACTGATGCAAAACAAGTTACTCCCTTTTACAGTAGATAACCTTTCCTTTAGAGAATGGGAGAAAAAAGGGATTAAAAGAATAGAAAATTGTTTTTCAGGAAATAGATTATTATCCTTTGAACAAATGAAAGATAAATACAATATAACTCAAGATACAGCGCTGGCATATTACCAATTGAGATCCTACTTGAAGGACAAATTAGATAGCAGTCTGAGGTTACCAGAGGGAAGTAACTTTGAATATGTGATTACAGATACAATGATAATCAAAAGATTTATAACAAATATGTATATTAAACTGCAAGAAAAGGAGAATGAGGAAACAAATGGTAAAACTAAACAAAAATGGGAACAAGATTTAAATATAAAGATAAAAAAGGAAACATGGGAGAAGTTATGTTCTGGAACGATGAGAAATACAATAAATACGAGGTTACGTATGATACAATATAACTGGATACACAGGCTATACATTACACCTCAAAAGTTAAATAAATGGAACCCAACAGTATCTGATAGATGTTTTCGATGCAAAAAAGAAATGGGAACAACAATTCATGCAATCTGGACATGTAAGAAAGTAGAAAAATTTTGGGAAGATCTAAATCAGATATTAAATAAAATTACAGAAAACAATATACCAAAGAATCCAGAGATCTTCCTCCTAAGTAACATAAAAAAACAAAGAATTTGGAATTGATTTGGAGGATGCACAAAAAAGATTTGTTAAGATAGCTCTAGCCGTAGCAAAAAAATGTATTATGTCAACCTGGAAATTGGAAGATAATTTGAAAATACAACAATGGTATATAGAAATGAATAAATGTATTCCATTAGAAAAAAATAACATATAGTTTAAGAAATAATATTGAAATATTTGAACAAATATGGGAGCCTTACATGAAACACAATAGCGAAAACCTACCGGGGACATTCACTACCTAAATTAACAGAAGGAGAAGGAAATGAAAAGAATTGACTCAGTGGAATTTCTTGTTTATTTTTATTGAATGACAACATTATTTGACTGGTTTAATGTATCCTAGATTTTGTACTTTAATGGACGGGAGGGGGGAGGTAGGGTGGGTGGGATGGGAGGAGGGAGGGGGGGAGAAAATGGCACTGTATATGTTTGAAAAGGAAAAAATGTGTATGATGGTTAATGTGGTTTATGGTGTGAAAAATAAAAAATTTAAAAAAAAAAAAAGGACTCAAGCAGGCTGTGCACTGCTGGAGACTGGGTCATGGGATCCAGATACTGGAACTGGGATTCCAGAGTGTGCTGAGGGCAAGAAGGGCTCCTGAAAGGCCTCAGGCACTAAAGGCTGCTTGATCATATCGGAGGTTTGGATCTGGAGCTTGGGTTGCCAGTAGATAAAACAATCTGTGTGACTACATTGGCTGTGGAAGTACTGGAGGCAAATCCACGGATACTCAGTGACTCTGAAGGAACTCTCTCTTTTGGTTCTCTTCCTCTTACTGTAAGTGACACTGGGCAATACTGATTGTGACTCTTCATCTGACTTAGAGCAGAGTAAAGGCAGTTCCGTGTAATATTATATTTTCTGTTATATTACATGACAATAAAAAGAAGCTTGAATTTTTCAGCTTGCTCTGCTGTTGAATGTTACTGGATGCAACACCACTTTACTGCCTCTTACTGATCACCCTTGAAGTCCCTGTACATCAAAATAATGATGTTGCAAACACCTCAATGGTGGGGAGAGATGGGGCAGAATCTGCCCCCAACTCCCACAATAATGGGAGAAAGACCTGTGTGTGCCTGCAATCATGGAAGGGTGAGGTGGTGACACACCCCCCCCTCTTCTCCCCCCCCCCCCCCCCCACTTGGAGCAACCACCTGCCTCCATAGTGGGAGGAGGAGAGGTGTGTCCTATCAAGAGAACAAGAGGTATTTGGAGGATCCATTTTGCAGCTGCTGGTTCTATTCTGGATTGCTTGGCCTGAAAGGGCATCGGGGACAAATTGAGTTTCAAAAATGAGTTGAAGGAAATTTGTCGGGACCAAGTCAGGGACCTTGAGCTGCAGCTCAATGACCTCGCTTTGGTCAGGGAGAGCGAGGCTGTCATAGATATGAGTTGTAGTCAGGTGATCACACCTGGCCCACGGGAGGAGGAGCAGTGGGTTACTGTTAGGAGGAAGAAAGAGAAAGGTCAGGCTCCAGAGAGAGCATCTGAGCCTGAAATCCTCAGAAATAGATACTCTTCCTTGAGTACTGAGGAAGGGGATAGTCAGGCTAAGGTAGGCAGAGGTGTAAGGTCAGCCTCTGTAGCCCAGAAAGGACGTAATAGGAAGAATAGGGCGATAGTTATAGGGGACTCGATGGTGAGGCTGACGGACAGAGGTTTTTGTGGACGAGATAAAGAAAACTGGATGGTGGTTTGCTTCCCTGGTGCCAGGGTCCGGGATATAGCCACACGAGTCCAGAACATCGTAAAGGGGGAAGGGAAAGATCCTGAGGTCGTGGTTCATGTTGGTACCAATGACATTGGTAGGAAGGAAGAAGTGGTCCTGCAAAATGAATATAAGGAGTTAGGCAGGGAGCTCAGAAGAAGGACCACTAAGGGTGTAATCTTTGGATTACTTCCTGTGCAACATGATAGTGAGGGCAAAAATAGAGTCAGGTGGAGATTGAGTGTGTGGCTGAAGGGGTGGAGTAAAAGACAGGGTTTTAAGTTCTTGGACCACTGGGACCGTTTCTGGGGGAGATGGGACCTATACTGTAAGGATGGGTTACATCTAAATCCCAGAGGTACCAGTCTCCTGGCAAGCCATTTGCTAGGGCTTTAAACTAGTAAGGTTGGAGACAAGGGTTTATGTCGGGAGGGGGGGGGGGGGAGAAATAACAAGAACAGAGTCTTTAGGCAAAGAAAAAAGGCTTTTTCACACAAGCTGGAGATGGAACAGCAGCAGGTAATAAATAGTGGCCATAGTAACAATTGTAGAGAGGGTGAGAGGCAGAAAGTTAAATGTGGAAGATATCTGAGGTGCATTTATTTCAATGCAAGCAGTGTGGTAAACAAGGTGGATGAACTAATGGTGTGGATTGACACGTGGCGTTATGATGTGATAGCAATTTGTGAGACATGGTTGAAGAAAGGTTGTGACTGGCAGTTAAATATTCCGGGATTTCGCTGCTTTAGACGTGACAGAATTGGCGAGATATGAGGGGGAGGTGTGGCGTTGCTTGTCAGGGAAGATATTACAGCAGTGCTGAGGCAAGATAGACTGGAGAACTCATCGCGGGAGGCTCTGTGGGTTGAACTAAAAAATAAGGAAGGTGGGGCTACAAATATAGGGGTATATTATAAGCTGCTAAAAGAGGATAGGGAACTGGAAGAGCAAATGTGCAGGGAAATAGCTGAGATGTGGAGTAAAAATAGGGTTGTGATAGTTGGGGATTTCACACAGATGGTTGAGAGGGGATTTGATAGAGGTTTTTAAATTATGATGGGAATAGATAGACTAGATGCAAGAAGACTCTTCCCCCTGAGAGCAGGGGAGGTTGAAACAAGAGGACACAAGTTGAGGGTAAGGGGGCAAAATTTTAGGAGAAACATTAGAGGATGCTTCTTCACTCAGAGAGCGGTGGCTGAATGGAATAATCTTCTGGAGAAAATAGTTGAGGCAGAGTCAATTCTTTCATTTAAGAGGAGGCTGGATATATACATGGATAAGAGGAGGTTGGAGGGTTATGAGCGAAGAATAAGCAGGGGAATCTAGCAGAGTTGTTTGAGTGAACCGGCGTGGACTTGAAGGGCCAAGATGGCCTGTTTCCATGCCATAAACTGTTTATGGTTATATGGTTATGAAATAGAGAGTGACTTGCCAATAAGCAGTGTCCGTGTGATGGTTCTTTCAACCTTGTAATTTTCAACATGTTTCTATGTTACAGTAAATCAGGATGTAGATGTAGGCTTTGGCCAAAGTTGGAGTTTCTGCTATTTCTGCATGGCAACAATGGACAATAGGTTAAGAGTCCCTCTCCAGTCCAGTTGAACACGAGCAGAGTACACTTTGATCAGTCTTGGCTGCTCAGTGTGGAGAGGGAAGCCCACACATTCAGACACTATCTCCACATCAGTTTCTTCCACCATTAAATAATTTTTGGATCAGTCATTTTTGAAAATTATTCAAGACAAAATAGGTGAGCATTTTGGTTTTTTTTTTAAACGCCGAGAGTATTTATTTAGTTGCTGAGTATCCCTGCTTATTTGAGAAGTTTCCTTAGCAATGCCAGGCTTGGGTACTGTATAATGAATTGGTGGATATTGCTGCTTCCAGGGTCTTAACCCCCTTTCATACTGCCAACCCTCCTACGAAGCGGATAAACTTATCGGCCACGCTGCAGCCAGGGAGCCTTTCCCACAACACAATGATTTACATTGGTTCATCGGGAACCCTGGATTTTAAGGATTTCCAGTGGCGATGTCATGAGTGATGTATTATGTGCAGTGCTCTAACAGCCCCGCCGACTACACAGTTATATTTCAGAGCGTGGCTGGCCATACTCTGACAGCCCCACTGACTGCAGTTGTATTTCAGGCCGCGCTGTGAAATATAACCGCCAGACTGACATAAGCCCGAAGGCACTAATGGTACCCAGTAAGTTGAATAGACCATTCACACTGCCAGAGTGATTAACGAGTTAATTCAACCTGACTCTGACACTTGCCCCCACAAAGAGTCAGAGCCCGGTTGATTCTTACTCGCTCTGCCCGGTTGGGACTTTTCACATCGCCAGATTACCCGCTATGGACCCGCTAAATTGGCTGGTTCAACCCGCATGTACTTGGCGGTGTGGAAGCTTGCATTTCTTCACTTTCCAACACTATCTTAGAATGTCCTTATGCACTCCGGTCAAATAAGGACCTTTTATGTGGAAACTAATTTATGCACAGCAAGAACTTCCCTCCAGCAACATGGCAATGACCAGATAATGTCTATCCTCTTCTGATGTTGATTACACAGAAGATACTGGCCTCAAGGCAGAGTGGACAATTTCCCCAGCTCTTGGTAATTGGACACAGGGGTCCAAAGCTCAAAGAAGTCAGAAGTAACCTGGTGGTTTTGAATGCAGGACTAACAAGGCCTCCAGCCTTGACTCCAGCTGAGTCACTTTGTAATTGAAATACTGCTCTGTGTTTTGCAGGAGGGATATTGGCAGGATGGTGAGGTCTATGATGAGGACGAAGAGGACGAGGATGAAGGTATGAATGAACCATTTTTGTTTTCCATTTGCATAATGTAGTGCAAGGGAAGCTATTTGGGCTTGGCTTTTTGCAAAAGCTCTTCTTCTGAGGTTTTTTTTCCAATTGTACAAACACTTGCTCTTTAGATATTTCTCAGTTCCACATGGAAAGTTAATGATGAATCTGGTTCCCGTGTCCAGATGTTGTGCATGTGACACCATTCTGGGCTCATTTTCATTCTTCTGGAGGAACTCAGTAGGTTAAGCAGCATTAGTGGGAGGAAAAGAATGGTCAATGTTTTAGATCCGAACCCTCATGAAGGTTTCCGAGTTGAAACATTGAGTTTCGATGAAGGGTTCTGACCCGAAATATTGACCGTTATTTTTCTCCCACTGATGCTGCTCGATCCAGCAGATTTATTTTTTGCTTCAGTCTCTAATTTTCATTCTTGTGTTCTTTATAACTAATCCCTGCATTTGAATCCAAAAATCTGAGGCTCACAATTTATTGTGCAAGAGATTAGTTTTTAACTCATTTGTCAATTATCTTGTCCCTCCTGTCAAGAGGAATTTTTTTTTTGTTTTTCTCTGATTGCTTCCTTATTTTTAAAGCTCCCATTAACCTTCCCTGCTTTAAAGAGAACAGTTACATTTCCTATCTCTTCACAGTGGACATTCAGAGAGTGATAGAGCACAAAGGCCTTTAGGTTCAGTGAAACTGGGCTAACCATCAGCAGCCGATTTAAACTAATCCTATATTCATCCCAATTTTTGGTCTGCCCACATTCTCTTCAACTTCCCCCTGATCCTACCACTTACCCACAAACCAAATACTATATATAGTAGCCTATTAACAACCCAATTTGCACATCATTTGAAAGTGGTAACTAAAGTACACAGAGCATATTCCATACAGGCAGCACTCGAGGTCAGGACTGAACCCAGGTCCAAGATGGCGGCTCTACCAGTTGCGCCAAACTCTGCTGCCCCTGAGCCTCTCTACACTGGTACTGTTTTGCTTGTTTCTTGACTCTGAAGTCCTTCTGAAAGTCGTGCTGCCTTGGTAATCCAGTTGAAACCTAACCCCCCCACATCAGTGATAATGAAGCGTTAGCCGTGGCCACATTTGAAAAGGGAGACATGAGTAAAACCACAAGCACGGTGATTCAGGGCATGTGTTGTGATCAGTGAGTGATGACCCATTGGCTAAAACCACTTGCTATCATTTTGCAGATGAGGAGGACAGTGCAAAAGGGCAGAAAAGAAAACGAGAAACGGATGATGAAGGTGAAGAAGATGATGATTAAGAATCGAAGTGACCTGAAAGACTATTTAGTACTGGATGGGGTTTACTGGCCTCTCTTTATGACCTTTCCATCCCTCGAGCCCCACCCCAGACTGGTGACTGCTAGGTACCGTCACAGCACTGAATATCACTGGGCCAGGAGTTGTCACTGTCTTGACATTCCATGTATTTATAATGCAGTTAATCCGTATTCCATGGAGTAGTAAAACTGGGTAGAATTTGGTCCAGTGCTTTTATGATATTGGGATTTCTTAGGTTTCCTGCTAAGACCATTACCATAGCAACAAGAACAGATGAAGTGATTTGGATAGTCATGTTTGTAAAATGGCTGCCTGTTACAGAGAGGTTATACATTGATCTTTATGTAAGTCAAATGCTTTGTAAATAAAATCTTAAAATTTTGGATTTGTTCTACATTGCAATACCATTTTGGGTGTTATTTACAAATGCAAGATGTTTCTAAACTAACAGTTTTTTGGAAAGTTAATAAATGGTTTCTTGTAAAATGCCTTCATTTTTAAATTGGATTTCTGGGCTTTCAATGTGAAAGGCAACAATCTGCTGGATTTAACTCGGTGGAGCCATGTTACCTGATGGAAATGGGAGCAAATGGGCTTCCTTATTCCTGATGTAACCTGCTGTTCACCCACTCTGAAACCTGCCCAGTATGTGGAAAAGCAAAACTCATGGCCTATCAGGACTTGGATCTGAATAACTGCTAATTGCATCAGAGTCCTTCAGAGACCTAAACCAATAAACCAACACTGGACATTCATTTGCGAGAGAGGAGGGGGAAATGTCAGAAAAATAAGAACAAAGTGTAGTAAAAATGTGAAAACAAAAATGTCCATGGATTACTGTCCTGCAGAATCCATGTGGGAGAACTGACACCACTGTCCACATTCGGACAATAATTATAGAAGTGGAAGAGACCCAGGAGTAATGGCTAGAGATTTGCCATCCATTAAAATCATGTCCAAGAAACACAAAACCTGCAGATGCTGGAATGTTGTTCAGACAATGAACCACTAGAGGAACCCAGCAGGTCGGGCAGGATCTGTGGGTGGAAATGGTCAGACAATGTTTTGGGCTGGGAACCTTCATCAAGGGTCCAGTGACATTGTTTGCTTGTGACCTTGCCACACTCTCGGCTCTACTTTCCCAGCCTATCCACAATTACTTTAAGTTTTCTGATTCCAGGGATCTTCTCATTTTCAACCTTGAACACACTCGCATGAGGATTCCGTCTCCAGCGTTGAGTGTTCCAGAAATTCTGAACTCTCTGTGATGAATCATCCTGCTTATTCTCAGTTAAGAAGACTTTCCTCATCCTGGAAAAAGTACCTACTGAACCTTGTCCCATTGGCATGCTCTGATACAGCCCACCCACCCTGAGTAATACTGTACTTTGGGTTGAGTTGTGACCAGCTTAATACTCTTCTTGCTGCTTGTGTTGTATTTTACCTGTAAGTGTTGCAGCTTATTTTTTAAGAACTTTGTAATTGAGTTTATTTCAGAGAGCAGTGCTTCTGCCATGGATTTGATATGTTCAATTTGCTATTTGATTTGCACCAGTGTCAACAATCCAAATGTTATTTCCTGTTGGAAAGAATTCAGTCACCTTTAACTTGCACAGTGTGACAGAACTTGTTTTGTTTTATGCTGAACTTGGAACATAAGACCATAGGAGCATCGGCAAGCCATGTAGTCTGCAACCCCTCCCCCTTCTGCCCTCCCCATACATTATGTTCATGGTTGATGTGCTCCTTTTCTGTGTCATAACCCCCTGGCCCTCAGTTTCCTGAATTTGTTTTCAAAAATGTATCTATTAGCCTTCACAACCTTCTTGGTTTGGAAGTTCCATAATGCAAGATGGATATTCTTGTCTTGGAGATGATGCTGTATGGATTCCCCAGAATGAGGAGTTGTGTCTTTTGGGGAAGATTAGCCTGTATGGTAGAAAAATCAGTGGTTATCTAATTTAAGTATGAAATCCTGAGAGAGAGGTGCTGCTCCTTCCTCTAGAACAGTGGTTCTCAACCTTTTTCTTTTCACTCACCTACCACTTTAAGTATTCTCTATGTCATTGGTGCTCTGTGATTAGTAAGGGATTGCTTAAGGTGGTAGGTGAGTGGGAAGGGAAAGGTTGAGAACCACTGCTTGAGACCCAATTGTTACCAAAATATTTTGCTGGAGAAAAATTGCCATTGGCCCATTTCCTTTAGAGAGTTTTTCAAGCTTTGTTGGGACCAAGGTAAACTGCCTCAGGATCTTCGTGATGCCACCATCATCACCCTGTACAAAAACAAAGGCGAGAAATCAGACTGCTCAAACTACAGGGGAATCACGTTGCTCTCCATTGCAGGCAAAATCTTCGCTAGGATTCTACTAAATAGAATAATACCTAGTGTCGCCGAGAATATTCTCCCAGAATCACAGTGCGGCTTTCGCGCAAACAGAGGAACCACTGACATGGTCTTTGCCCTCAGACAGCTCCAAGAAAAGTGCAGAGAACAAAACAAAGGACTCTACATCACCTTTGTTGACCTCACCAAAGCCTTCGACACCGTGAGCAGGAAAGGGCTTTGGCAAATACTAGAGCGCATCGGATGTCCCCCAAAGTTCCTCAACATGATTATCCAACTGCACGAAAACCAACAAGGTCGGGTCAGGTACAGCAATGAGCTCTCTGAACCCTTCTCCATTAACAATGGCGTGAAGCAAGGCTGTGTTCTCGCACCAACCCTCTTTTCAATCTTCTTCAGCATGATGCTGAACCAAGCCATGAAAGACCCCAACAATGAAGACGCTGTTTACATCCGGTACCGCACGGATGGCAGTCTCTTCAATCTGAGGCGCCTGCAAGCTCACACCAAGACACAAGAGAAACTTGTCCGTGAACTACTCTTTGCAGATGATGCCGCTTTAGTTGCCCATTCAGAGCCAGCTCTTCAGCGCTTGACGTCCTGCTTTGCAGAAACTGCCAAAATGTTTGGCCTGGAAGTCAGCCTGAAGAAAACTGAGGTCCTCAATCAGCCAGCTCCCCACCATGACTACCAGCCCCCCCACATCTCCATCGGGCACACAAAACTCAAAACGGTCAACCAGTTTACCTATCTCGGCTGCACCATTTCATCAGATGCAAGGATCGACAATGAGATAGACAACAGACTCGCCAAGGCAAATAGCGCCTTTGGAAGACTACACAAAAGAGTCTGGAAAAACAACCAACTGAAAAACCTCACAAAGATAAGCGTATACAGAGCCGTTGTCATACCCACACTCCTGTTCGGCTCCGAATCATGGGTCCTCTACCGGCACCACCTACGGCTCCTAGAACGCTTCCACCAGCGTTGTCTCCGCTCCATCCTCAACATCCATTGGAGCGCTTACACCCCTAACGTCGAAGTACTCGAGATGGCAGAGGTCGACAGCATCGAGTCCACGCTGCTGAAGATCCAGCTGCGCTGGATGGGTCACGTCTCCAGAATGGAGGACCATCGCCTTCCCAAGATCGTATTATATGGCGAGCTCTCCACTGGCCACCGTGACAGAGGTGCACCAAAGAAAAGGTACAAGGACTGCCTAAAGAAATCTCTTGGTGCCTGCCACATTGACCACCGCCAGTGGGCTGATAACGCCTCAAACCGTGCATCTTGGCGCCTCACAGTTTGGCGGGCAGCAACCTCCTTTGAAGAAGACCGCAGAGCCCACCTCACTGACAAAAGGCAAAGGAGGAAAAACCCAACACCCAACTCCAACCAACCAATTTTCCCTTGCAACCGCTGCAATCGTGTCTGTCTGTCCCGCATCGGACTTGTCAGCCACAAACGAGCCTGCAGCTGACGTGGACTTTTTACCCCCTCCATAAATCTTCGTCCGCGAAGCCAAGCCAAAGAAGATGTAACCATGCACATAACGAGTCAATTAGGCGCAATTAAAACTGGCTTTCAAATTTATTTTTTTCCACCCACCTACCACCTTAAGCAATCCTTTACTAATCACAAAGCACCTATGGCATAGGGAACACTTAAAGTGGTCTGTGAGTTGGGAGAAAAAGGTTGGGAACCTCTGCGAATTAGGAGCATGGTCCCAGGTTAAGGGCTGTCGACTTATTTATATTTTTATACTTGTATTTATATTATTGATACTTATTATTACTTTCTACTCTTCATTGTGAAGGTTGTGGATGTTCAGAAATCTTTGACCTCAGAGGGAATTGTTTCTTAATTATTAAATCTAATCAAAGCAGAATTTTTTGAACACTCAGGGATGATGGATAAGGTCTTTGGGGGAAAAAAGTTGATCTATGGTCGAAGAATAATCAATGATATATTTAAGAGGCTGAATTTTTACTTTAATTCTAATATTGTTAGAAAAAATCCCAGCCATTTTGTTGTACTGTTGTTGTACTGTTATTGCATACATTCAAGGTCATTAGTGTTCAGGAGCACGAATTTAGCAGGAAGGGTCCATCGGGGTCAACCGTTCAAAATGGCACACCTCAATAGTTCGTCTTCCCTGAAGCTTATCCTTTATCCCCGTGATTCACATCTTAAAATGAGAGTGCTTTTCTCATGAAGATCCCAACACCTTCAGAGGGCAAAATGAAAAAAAAAACAGATGCTGGAAATCTGAAATTAAAAACAGAAAATAGAATAAACACTTAGCTGATCAGGCAATATCCATGGAAAGGAAAACATCCACAATGAAGAGTTGTGCTATTACAGAGACATCAAATACACAAAATGTAAACAATAAAACTCTAATTTGGTCAATGGTGTTTTGCCTAATTCATGCATAGCTCATTGATCACCATTTATTTTTGAATAACCTAAACACTAAAGGAACTTGAGTAATAGATAAGGTGGTTGTAATGACATGAATAAAAAATGTCAGTTGCATAAGAAAGATCTTCCCCTATTGCATAGTTTAATATAAGTGCTATTATGTAGAGTGCCAGACTTCAGAGAAGCTTTTGGGGTGAAAAATGTAATTTGTTCATCTTGCTCCCCAAGAGGGTGGTATTTTACTCAGCTGGTCAATTCAGCAGCTCTAGGAAACAAAGGTATATTTGCCATGTTTCAGGCCTGAGCCCTTTGTAGTGACACATCAACCAAGTAGACCGTGAGATCGGAAGTGGAACTTTAATCAACCAAGAAACCTAACACAGCCTTGCCTCTAGCCAGGAAGGTCAGAAGTATTCAATAGATGATTGACTCACCTTGATATAGTGAGTGGCCACAGATGACACCCTGTGGCCAAGTGATGAAATGGCAGGTATCCATATCATCACGCCCTTTTTTTTAAATTTTTTCTTTTTCACACATATACAGTGACTTTTTCTCTCCCTCCTCCCAAGCCACCCCCCCACCCCCCCCCCTCATCCATTTTAGGTATACAATCTAGGTTGCATTAAACCAGTCAGACAATGTTGTCATTCAACAAAAATACACCAGAAATTCTACTGAGTCCATTCTTTTCTTTCCTTCTCCTTCCATCAACTTAGATAATGTTTGTCCCCGGTAGGTTTTCGCTATTGTATTTAATGTAAGGCTCCCATATTTGTTCGAATATTTCAATATTATTTGGAATTGATTTGGAGGATGCACAAAAAAGATTTGTTAAGATAGCCCTAGCCGTAGCAAAAAAATGTATTATGCCAACCTGGAAATTGGAAGATAATTTGAAAATACAACAATGGTATATAGAAATGAATAAATGTATTCCATTAGAAAAAATTACGCCCTTCTTCAAGGAAAAATCGGAAAAGGCAGAAGCAGGATATATCAGAAAGTCTCAGAATTCAAATAATGGGTGTTAATTGGATGAGATTAGGGACCCAAGCACCCAAGTCTGTGGTCCCCAAATACAGCCATGGGACCAATTCACCTACTAACCTGTACGATTTTGGAATGTGGGAGGAAACCCACACAGGTCACGGGGATAATGTATAAATTCCTTGGAGACGACGTGGGATTCGAACCCAGGTCCCTGACATTGTAATAATGTGCTAATCACTGCACTAACCATTGTCTGGTGGTTTTACGATGAGATTGGGATTAATGCAGAATAAACAGTTGTATGTTCAGAGCGGGTGAGGGGAGTGGAGAAGCCTCAGCAGTTGATATCACGTTGGCAAATGGAAATGAGAAGATTTTGCCCTCGAACTGGAAGAGGATGTCCCAAGAGGAGGAGGGGGAGTGTTGGAGATGGAAAGAGGCATCATCCATAGAGCTGGGTGGGTTGGGGACAGTGGCTGAGGTCTCCTTGCCAAAGAAATGACCATGGAGGTGATGGAAAAAGAGCTCGTTATTGTGAGATCCTGGAACCATGGTGAGGTGCAGGTTCAGGGATACCAAGGTGAAATCTCTGCTGAGATGTGAGTGAGGGGGTGGTCAGGGGGAATGTGCTCCACATCTCCCTTCATGCATCTATGCAGGAATCCTCTCTTGAATATAGGAGTAATCACCTTGTCTTATTTATGGTTAACGATTCAAGTAATCAGTTGTATGAAAATAATGTCACACTTCATCCATATTTTATGTTTGAAGTTACCAGCGCTCAACTCCAGTTGAAATCTTCCACTGACATCACCACTGAACTTGCATGTATCACAGGCAGAGGCCATTCAGCCTATCATGCTGAGACATCTCCTTAAATGCATTGCAGGTGCCCCATTTTTTCCCCAGGGCTTGCACTTATTTTGTTTTCAACATTTATCCAATTCTTTTAGAATCTACCACTGACTGTTCAGGGAGTATATTCTAGATCATTAAAATTGTGTTTTTGCAAAAATAAACTATCTTCTGTTGCCAAATACCTTAAATCTGTGCCCTTGGGCTACTGTCTCTCTGGTTTCTCAATATTGAGGAGCAAACTGTCAGCACTTCTGTGTAAAGTGAAATGAGATGTTAAACTACCGTAAATATTCGTGTATAATGTGACTCCCCTCCCCTTTTCTGAGGGGAAAAGGGAGAAAAGGTTCCCCCCCCCCCCCCCCGTGTATAATACGACTCCCTTTTTTTTAATTGGCCCAAAATCATCATGTAAGTGCCACTTTGAGCACCCTCAGAAGCATCTGCCTTTGGCACCCTCTCACATCCTGGTTTCAATACCTGGTATCCCTTCAGCAAGTCTCCAGCAGACTGCAACCTGTTGTGAGTTCTTTGACAGTGTCACCGACAGCCTGTGTGTGTTCCTCACCTCAAGTCACAAACAGCCCGCCACTTGCACTTTCTTCACCTGTAGAGCCACTCGGCTGTGGTCACTCCTGTAGAGTTGTCTCCTCTGCTTCTCCTTCATGTGGGGGGAGGGGTGTTCTCCCCATTTTCTAGTGCCCTGTGTCAGTCTTCTGCTTTCCTGGAGTCTGCAACCCTCTCAAAGTTGCTGCTAGTACAGGCATTGCCATCTTGGGACCAGGCCCTATTGTCACTAAATTTTAAAATAAAACACCGTCAGCTCCTTTAACAGGCCTTTTAAAGCCTATATGGTGCTGTTGGTTGGTGGACAAGGTGGTAAAATTCAGCGGAGGATCAGGTCAATGAAGGGTCTTCAACCAATATGCTCATTGTTGCTCCACCTCACAGATGCCGCCTGCCCTGCTAATTATTTCCACCATTTCCTGATTTTACTTTAGACTTCCAGCATCTCCAGTTTTTAAAATTCTACTTGAAGAGAAGAATTCTGCTTGGGGCTGACAACAATTACCTGGTTGTTATTAATGATTTCTGATGCAAACATTGCAATTGATTTAACCCAATAATACAGGCAGGGTAATTACCATGTCTGTTAAAAGATGTTTGCTAGCTTCAGGAAGTGAAGGTGATGCTAATATTGTACTCTGCAAATGTGTGTTTTCCCCTCAAAGTAAATTCATTGCAATTCCTTGTAAACTAACAGTTTGGAAAGCCATGTGATTGATTGGAACAAACAGAATGTGTGCCAAGTTAAATGATGGGGGGTTGTAGTAGGAACTACTGCTGATAAAATGATGTTATACCATTTTGTTCATGGCAAAGCACACGTATTTTTGCTGGTGTCATTGCTAAATCAAACGGAATACAAAATTGAATGTTATTTTGTGAACAGTGAAATGACCAGTTGTACAGAATGCAGTATTTTAGTAAGTATGTCAGCCCCTAAGGCTAGAGCTGGATGAGGTCCTCACCCTGGATGAGACATATAAGGCAATCGAACAACTGAAAAGTGGCAAAGCAGCAGGTATGGATGGAATCCCCCCAGAGGTCTGGAAGGCTGGCGGCAAAACCCTGCATGCCAAACTGCATGAGTTTTTCAAGCTTTGTTGGGACCAAGGAAAACTGCCTCAGGATCTTCGTGATGCCACCATCATCACCCTGTACAAAAACAAAGGCGAGAAATCAGACTGCTCAAACTACAGGGGAATCACGCTGCTCTCCATTGCAGGCAAAATCTTCGCTAGGATTCTACTAAATAGAATAATACCTAGTGTCGCCGAGAATATTCTCCCAGAATCACAGTGCGGCTTTCGCGCAAACAGAGGAACTACTGACATGGTCTTTGCCCTCAGACAGCTCCAAGAAAAGTGCAGAGAACAAAAGAAAGGACTCTACATCACCTTTGTTGACCTCACCAAAGCCTTCGACACCGTGAGCAGGAAAGGGCTTTGGCAAATACTAGAGCGCATCGGATGTCCCCCAAAGTTCCTCAACATGATTATCCAACTGCACGAAAACCAACAAGGTCGGGTCAGATACAGCAATGAGCTCTCTGAACCCTTCTCCATTAACAATGGCGTGAAGCAAGGCTGTGTTCTCGCACCAACCCTCTTTTCAATCTTCTTCAGCATGATGCTGAACCAAGCCATGAAAGACCCCAACAATGAAGACGCTGTTTACATCCGGTACCGCACGGATGGCAGTCTCTTCAATCTGAGGCGCCTGCAAGCTCACACCAAGACACAAGAGAAACTTATCCGTGAACTACTCTTTGCAGACGATGCCGCTTTAGTTGCCCATTCAGAGCCAGCTCTTCAGCGCTTGACGTCCTGCTTTGCGGAAACTGCCAAAATGTTTGGCCTGGAAGTCAGCCTGAAGAAAACTGAGGTCCTCCATCAGCCAGCTCCCCACCATGACTACCAGCCCCCCCACATCTCCATCGGGAACACAAAACTCAAAACGGTCAACCAGTTTACCTATCTCGGCTGCACCATTTCATCAGATGCAAGGATCGACAATGAGATAGACAACAGACTCGCCAAGGCAAATAGCGCCTTTGGAAGACTACATAAAAGAGTCTAGAAAAACAACCAACTGAAAAACCTCACAAAGATAAGCGTATACAGAGCCGTTGTCATACCCACACTCCTGTTCGGCTCCGAATCATGGGTCCTCTACCGGCATCACCTACGGCTCCTAGAACGCTTCCACCAGCGTTGTCTCCGCTCCATCCTCAACATCCATTGGAGCGCTTTCATCCCTAACGTCGAAGTACTCGAGATGGCAGAGGTCAACAGCATCGAGTCCACGCTGCTGAAGATCCAGCTGCGCTGGGTGGGTCACATCTCCAGAATGGAGGACCATCGCCTTCCCAAGATCGTGTTATATGGCGAGCTCTCCACTGGCCACCGTGACAGAGGTGCACCAAAGAAAAGGTACAAGGACTGCCTAAAGAAATCTCTTGGTGCCTGCCACATTGACCACCGCCAGTGGGCTGATATCGCCTCAAACCGTGCATCTTGGTGCCTCACAGTTTGGCGGGCAGCAACCTCCTTTGAAGAAGACCGCAGAGCCCACCTCACTGACAAAAGGCAAAGGAGGAAAAACCCAACACCCAACCCCAACCAACCAATTTTCCCCTGCAGCCGCTGCAACCGTGTCTGCCTGTCCCGCATCGGACTTGTCAGCCACAAACGAGCCTGCAGCTGACGTGGACTTTTACCCCCTCCATAAATCTTCGTCCGCGAAGCCAAGCCAAAGAATGTCAGTAGGACAAGAAGTGGTTGGATGGACATAAGGTGTCTTTTCAAATGGATTGTTTAGAGATTGATTAACAAACCCAACAATGGAAGATCACTTGTTGGCTCTGATTTTAAGAATGTGTTCAGAGATCATTCCTTCAAGACGAATGGACATTGGAATGCACTGAAGCCATTCAGCACTTCTCGTCTGCCCTGCCATTAAGTCTGCTCATGGACTCACTCCACTCCAAAAATGTACTTTCCTTCAAAATACCCAACAGCTTCCATTTACTTAATGTCCTGAATATAAACTGCCTTGAACATTGTGCTGCGCTGAGGTAGCAGCGAGCAAGCACAAACTCAGAAAAGACTGTACAACAGGCTTTATTCCAGTAGAAGTCTGAACACCAGTTCATGCCTTGGTGGCTCCCTGTGTGACTGACTCAGGAGGGGCCGGCTCAGGTTTAATGTCAAGCTGGCCAATTGACAGCCGGCCAGGTGGAGTCAGGCCCTCAGGTGGTCTTCCTGCAGGTACAGAGATCGCCCCCTGCAGTAGACTGGTGGTCGTATCACCCCACACATAATGTCTTGAAAATAAACTGCCTCAAGGAACATTATTAGGCCTCCATTTGACAGAGATGAAAGGGAGGTGAATTTTAAGTAATATCAAACAGGCAAAGGTTGGGGGGTGGGAGGGGTGGTTTGGTGGAAGTAGAAATCCAAAATTGAGATCTGTAATAGCAGAAATTTTGGGCTAACAATGGAGAAATCAAATTTGGGGAAGTCAGGGGCATAGACTGGAGGAGGCAAGAGAAAGAAGGAGGTCTGTAGTCATGAAAGGATTTGGATTAAAATGTTAAAATTGAGATTTAACAACTGCATGCCAATGTAGTTGTGTAACCAGGAAGAGCAAAATTTGGCAAGAATTCCCTTCATAACAAAGATCCACTTTAGTCTTGAAAATTTCAACTGATCAGTACTTGGGGGAAGACTGTTCCAGAATCCTACTCTGCTTCCATCAGACACATCTCTAATTTCTGGTTGCTCATTATGGTTTGACTAATGAGTCTCTGTGAAAGTATTCTATTCCATCTTTTTAATGTATAGAGTAATCTTTAATTTCTCTGCAAAGACATCATGTGGTGCTATGTCTATTTAAAAACCCTATCTGTTGATGGAATTATGACATGATGTTAACTTAATTACTCTTGTCATAATCAGATATCTTCATAAAGATTTCCGTTGACTTTGTTTTAGAAAAGTAAGGTAAATTATAAGGCATGTACCTTATCCATGCAACTAGATAAAATTTTAGTTACAATCTAAACAGTCCCGACTGATTTCATTCTTGTCATTTATTTATATGCTGCTTTCAGTTTAAAAGACATGGATATATTTTAAAAAAAATTAGGAACCAGAAATCAATTTCTTGCTTTGTCAATACTTTCCTTGTCCAAGATGTTCTTAAAAATCTATATCTTTATCCAAGTTTTTAGTAATCTGCCCTAACATCTATTTAAATGGCTTAGCATCAAATTTTATCAGGACTGTGGATAACTCACTGCATAAACAAACTTTTTGTTGTAACTTGAGTACTGTCAAATACAAAAGAACAGTGATTCCTTAAGAAAACATGACAAGTTCGTTACACAATCAACTCCGATAAGTAACTCTCTGCCCATTTAGAAATCCTGATGATTCAACATCTAATTCCTGATTCCTGTGCTTCCTCTAACACATCAAGACCTATCTCCCATGGTCCCTTTAATGTATTGGAGCCCTGGATCCTATGATCCCTTGAACACATCAGGTTCACATCACTTTAACACATCACTTGAACACAAGTGCCTGGTTCTTGCATTCCCTTGAAACTCACCAAGGCACTTTTCAGATTCAGATTTATTGTCAGAGTACATACATGATATTACATGCAACCCTAAGATTCCTTTTTCCTGCGGTAGTGCAAAAAATAAACTGTACATAGGGTAAACATGTAAACAAGTAAAAGAACTGTAAACACATAATGAATATAAACAAACTGAAATACAGAGGGAACAAAAAGAAAATCAATAAAGTGCACAAGAGTCCTTAAATGAGACTCTGAGTTTGTAGTTGGAGTCCTGATGGTGGAGGGGTAGCAGCTGTTCCTGAACCTGATGTGAGTCTTGCGGCATCTATACCTCTTTCCTGATTGCAGCAGCGAGAGGTAGAGTGTGTGCTGGATCCTTGATAATTGCTGCTGCTCTCTGATGGCAGCATTCCATCTTGATAGAGGGGAGGGTTTTGCCTGTGATGTCCTGGGCTGTGTCCACTACCTTTTGGAGGGCTTTATGCTCAGAGGTGTTTGTGTCCCCATACCACTTTTCCATGCTCCCTTGAAATTTACTGGGTTCGTTGGAAAATTAATCTTATTGCATAACATAAAAGTGGACTTAATATGTGTTGGAGTAGTAGTTGGAATAACATCCACTAGAATGAGTTTGACCTCTCCAAAGTCTCGGGTGCAACAGATCATTGGAGTTTTACTTCATGCAGAAAATTGTGCAATTTAATGTAACAACTGTGAGTGGAATTAAATGATCTTGTTTCCATTAGATTGAGGTAAAAGAGATGACTTATGTTGTACAATTAATAGTGCATTCAATTCCATTCCAGTCACTGGTATGAGGTGGTAAGACTGGAAGAGACGAGAGAGGGAGGGAGGTGAAAAGGAGAGACTATGAAGGCTTTGGTCTTGAATGCCTGGGATGTGTCTGGAGAAGGAAAGGCTGGTTCTGGCTACTGATTGAGATTTTTGAGGAGATAACATGGTCTATTGAGAATATTGATGAAATCCACATAGTTTTTTGACAAGTTCCCAAAAGGCAAATGGACAAAAAAATGTTTAAAACTACTGGATCCAAAATTGACTCAGTGATGGGGTTTGCCACAGTGTTCCTCTAGTGATCCACAATGCACAGTACTAGTTTTATGTAGAACCTGTCAGGCATTTAGACTTAAAATGCAGGAAGCATGATCAAGGATTGTGCAGATTAATATAAAATTGGTCATGTAGTTAACAGAGAGGAGGAAAACTTGGACTATGGTTAGATGTCGAGTTTGTTCAGTTGAGTGGTAATGTGCCAAATGGAAGGTAATGCATTTTGTGAGGTCCACCAATCTAATTGAAACCAGATTTAATAAACTGAGGATACTAAGTGGTGTGGAGGGACAGGGGGACTTTGTTTGGAATGTATGTCCAATAATCCTAAGGACTGCAGAGCAGGTTATTAAAGAACATGGATGGTGTTCTTTATTAGTATAAAATACAAGTGCAAAGTAATAATGCATCATTTACTAGAGCACTGCAGGTGGTGGCATTACTGGTTGAAGTGTGATTGCACTGGAAAAGGTGCAAGGACATTTACCAGGATGTTGCTTAGACTGAACAATTTTAGATACAAATTGAATTGTTGCTTTTGATAGAGGAGGCTGGGGGAGACTAAAAGATCTATAAAATTCTGATGGCTGGACGTTGTGATTAGGGAGATCCTTATCACATTTAAAAGGTGCTTGTATACTTGGAGATCTGTGATCTGCTTTATCAGAGACCTAGCACTGAGTGGTGGGGTTAGGTAGGGTGGTTCTTTGACTGATGCAGACACAATAGACTGAAATATTATTACAATTTCAGCCTCATTAAAATTGCCATTTAATGGAATAATTGGTTTGAAGTTGAGCTGTGATACTCATACACACCAGTTTCATAGGCACCTGTCTAGACAGCTGCAAGCTTCAAGCGTTGCACCACAGCCAAGAGACATTAGCTGGTACTGCATGCTCTCTGAGCTGAAATCGTACCACTTGTAGGCATCTGGATGTGTTGCTGAGAGGAGCTATTCATTGTAAAAATATCACTGAAATGAAATGTCATAGGCAAACTTATTTTGTTGATAGCACTCCTCTCTGAAACTGAGCTTATTCTTATTGGAGAAAAAACTACATCGAGCAGCGTTGTAAAATCATAACTGGTAACAATGTGAAAGGAATTTGATCCCAGGTCAGTCTATCAGCTGCTTTGTACACGTTACAATACCAATGTCCAGGTATCATGGTATCTTAAAATACAAAATAATTACAAAGGCTTCCAGGACTAAAGACTTCACTGGCCAACAAGAGGGTGATGTTCATCTGGAATGGGAAAAGTGACAACACCTTGGAGTGATTTGAGAGTTCATTGTGGTATTGTAGTGAGGTCACTACGGCTACAGCTAGGTTATAGCTCTCAGTTATAACCCTAAGGCTGTAGTTCAAATCCACAGAAGGAAGACACACTCACACACCAGTGGAGTGTATTCGACACTGTGTTTATTCAGTGGCAGCTCTGCTTTTTATAGTCAGCTCGGCCGCGTCATCACCGGATCGTGCCTTGAGCAGGCCGGTTGCCAATGGTTATCTCAGATGCCTGGGCCCTGATTGAGCCCCCTGCGATCCACCTGCACTGATTGGCCAGTTTAACTGCTCTGCCGGCGACCTATGGAAATGAGCATTTCAGCCTGTGCAATGCTTTTCTGGTCACCGTGTTCGACAGCCATTTCCTGCATTGGCCCGAGGTGCGTACAAAATACTGTCTGCAATTGCACCAAAATTCTTATTTGTTGCAGGCACAAGATGCAGTAAAAATAGTATTAATTAAATTACCACAATGCACCATGAAACAAATATAAAAGGACAGATAGATATTCACAGCTGCTGGAGGAGGTTACAGGTGAACAAATGGAGGAGGCATTTGAATGTTTTAAAACAGATTTTTCCAGGCTGGGAGCCAATGCAGTTCAGCAAGAATGGTGGAGGGTGGGAGCAGGGAAGAGGAATGGAGCATGATGCTGGCCGCAGAGCTTCAAGTCTAATATCCCTGACTCAGTAACTTCTGGTCATTAACCATCCTGTCAGGACGTAGGTGCTCTTTATTTATCAAACTATATAAAGTATATTCATTCCTTTGAATCTGTGCTGAGCAGCTTGGAATCACTTCAAGAGATCAGTCATTGTTCTTCATACTTTCAGCCCTTGTGTGGGGCTCACCCTGTTCCTAACAATACCGAGTTTGTCATACACACCAGTACAATGTACATATACAGAAATTAGCCCAGTACAGAAAGAGACAATAAAGGTAGATAAATATTCAGTTACAGTTGGTGGAAGAAAAAAAAGTGGTGTATCAATAGTGCAGCCCTGTACTAGAGTAGTTTATGGTTAGGGGAGTAAGGGGAGATTCGACAGCCTGATAGCTGTTGGAAAAAAAATTCTGGAACAAAGTGCTGGATTTCAGGTTTCTGTACCTTCTTCCTTTAGGTAGCATTGAGAAGAGATTGTATCCAAACTGATAGGGGTCCTCTGATTTTGGTTGCTTTCTTGAAGTATTGCCTCACATCAATGTCTGCAGTGGACAGCCTATTATGAACTTGGCTGTTTCATATTTTTGGCAGCCCTTTGCTTTCCTGGGCACTTGAATTACCAAACCAGGCTGTGATGCAACCAGTCAATGCACTTGTAGTTTGATAAAGAGTATTTGATGACCTGCCCAAAAAATGTCAAGAAACCTTGTGTCTAGAATTCTTTAGGCGATTATTTAGCTCATTGTACATCGGTTTGTCACTTAACCAATCAAACTTCCTGACTTTCATCTAACTGTTCGTTCAACCCCCTTACTTTTAGCTCTGCAAAATGTAGTAGTTTGGGATGATAAAACTGGTGATTGATTCAGATTACTTGTTTTCTTTTTCTGCATAGTTGATTAATTTCAATATCTTGCCTCTCGTGAATTAAAACTCCAATAATCCAGCACCTTTGGGGATTTTGGACTGGCAGATTTTCTGGATAATTATATTAGTACTCCAACACACTTATTGTTTTTCAACGTAACAATTAATTTTCCAGTGAAACAGCATTTTGAAGAGGGACTGATAAACAGAGTCCAATTGCAGATTTACCACAATCTCCCTGAATGGCCTTCCTGTACCTTGTTTTCCTTTATTCTTACTTTAGACTGTAAGTGCAGTCTGGCAAGGCCAGAAGTTAAATAATCATGAAAAACTAATTGGCTGCCTTTCTGAAGCACTGCCAATCTTGCAAAGGTTCCCTGCTTCTCTGTGGTGAGATCTGGGATTTAAACCCAGCAACAATGAAGACAATATATTTCCAATTCACAAGGTTGCATGGCCTGCAGGTGTACAACTGGTTCCATGGTAAGACATTTAAAAACAAAACCTGATGCAGGGAGCAACCCAGCACCAGTGATCTGGGTTTTTGATTCTGACTTCACGTCTTGTCTGTGTGGGTGGCTTGATCTCACTTTGAGTTTCACACAGGTGCTCCTGTTTGGTTTGTGTTTATATCATACATGGTACAGTACAGGGAAAGGAATTCTTTTGCAAGCACTCAAACAGGTTAACTCTAACATTCATGCTGCCACATAGAGTTGAAGAACAGGAGCCCAATTCCAGACCATCCCAATTACAGTTACTTCCCACATCCCAAGGTTGTGCAGGTCACTGTATAAATGGTGAGCAGATGAATCTGGATGTGTTGAAGGGAATTGAATAGGTTTCACATGAATAGGTGTTTGATGGCTGGTGCAGTCTTAATGGGCCAAAGGGCTTGTTTGCATGCTGCACCACTAATCTCTACAAGGCTTGATCTTATTACATCAAAGTTCAATTTGTTGCCTTTTGGCTATTAAGTGTTTTACAACTTTCAGAAGTTGTCACTGTCAGTACCTAAAATACAAAACAATTTTAATTAATTTACAGATTGACAATCAGCTGAATTGCAATCCTTAAGTTGCCAAAGAAAATTCTTTATTATTTCTGTCTGAGTTACATTTCAGACTTTTACAGTTTCATTACTCTTCTGTTCCAATTTTAACAACTTTCTCTCCAGGATTTTCAAGTTGACATGATGCATCATCAGAAACTGTCCATTTATATGGAAAACTGGAATGTCATATTTGTACCTCTCAAACCAGACAGAATTCTTTGGATCCATAATGTCTACCTCCTGGAGGATGAACTGTGAATTGAGAAGATAATTAATTGCATGGCCTTTAAAAATTATCAGGATAAGTAAATGAACACAAGAGAATCTCATATGTGGGTGAGATGCAGAATAGCAAGAGGAGACCCCTGTTGGACACCATGAAGTAGATGGGGTGAATGACTTGTTTCTGTGCTGTACATTCTTTGATAATTGTGGGCTAAATTATAAGAGTGCTGAATAAGCTAAGGTTGTGTTTCCCTGAGTATTGAAGAGTAAGAGGCGATCTATTTGATTGAATTTATCCATTTGATAAGATTAAAAGATGCATAGAAATTAGTTCTTCCTTTGGGAAGTCCAGCATTGAAGGGAGACAAGACATCGTATGTTGGAATCTGAAAAAAAACCTCTGGAAGATCTCAGCAGGTCAAGCAGGGAGATGGTCTGATTGCTTTTGCTCCAGCGTAGAGGGGTGTTGCCTGAAAATTAGCACCAGTCTATTCAGGAATGATTTAGCAACTAAAAGTAATAACTAGACCTCACACTCCCAGCAACCCAGGTTCAACCCTCACCCAAGACCCCAAGAAACTGCTGAGAGTTGTGAATGTGGCTTAGTACACTGAAGGTATCCCTCTGTCGGATGCTGGGCTTCACAAATTGGGAGATGGAGTTCAGGAGTCGAGAGGTCATGTTGCAAATCTACAAATCTCTGGTGAGACCACACTTGGAATATTGTGTTCTGATCTGGTCACCTCATTATAGTAAGGATCTGGAAGCTATGGAGAAGGTGAAGAGAAGATTTGGCAAGATATTGCCTGGTTTAGAAAATAAGTCTTATGAGGCAAGGTTAGCAGAGCTGGGACTTTTCTCTCTGGAGCGAAGAAGGATGAGAGGAAACTTAGAGGTCTATAAGATCCGGAGAGGCATAGATAAGGAAGACGGCCAGCACCTTTCTCCCACCCCAGGGAGGAGTAGCAAACACCAGAGAGCAGTTGTACAACGTGAAGGGAGAAAAGTTTAGGGGAGAGTTCAAGGATAAGATTTTTTTTTAAACAGTAGCGGGTGCCTGGAATGCATTGCCAGGGATGGTGGTGGAGGCCGAAACATTAGGGGCATTTAAGAGACTCTTAGGCACAAGGATGAAAGAAAAATAGGATACAAGATAGGGTTTCGGTTTTTTTAAATTTTGATAGGAATATATAGATTGGCACAACATCGAGGGACAAAAGGCCTGGAATGTAATGTAATGTTCTATGTTCTCTCCATCAACTCCATCTGCATTCCCTCTGCTTCAGAAAAGTAGCCAACACATTATAAAACTTATCCCACCCCAGCCACCTTCACTCCGAACATCAGGAAGAAGATTCACGAGTGTGAGATCACAGTCCACTGTATTGAAGGACAGTTTTTTCCTGCTGTTAACAGACTCATGAATGAACCCCAAAAATCAAATTTTGCTGCATTTGTTCCATGCTAATTTCTGTATCTCTGGACTTTTTTTCCTGCCCCTGTGATCTACACCTCCTCCCTCACTCCCATTCAGGATCCCAAACAGACCTTCCTAGTGAAGCAATACTTTTGAATCTGCAGGGGCCATTTACTTCATCCAGTGCTCCCATTGTGGCCTCTGTATCAGTAAGACTGTTGAGCACCTTTGCTCTGTCCACTGCAACAGAAGGGACCTCTCGTGGGCTAACCACTAATTCCATATCCCATTGCTACACTGACATGTCTGTCCATGCTGCCAAGTTGAGGCCATCTGTAAATTGGAGGAACAACACCCTACATTGTAGAACACAGATGCCCTGAGGTACAAGTAGATAGTTTCCTGAAAGCAGCGACACAGGTAAATAAGGTGGTTAAGCAGCTTTTTTGTACACTTAAAAGGTCAGGCATGGAGTACAAAAGTGCGGATATCATGTTATACTGTACAAGATGTTGGTGAATCCATACTTGGAATATTGTGTGCAGTTCCAGTTGAGCAGCTAAAGGTAGAATGTCATTAAGATGGAAAGGGTGCATAAAAGATTTACAAGAATGTTACCAAGACTGGAGGACTTGAGTTATATGGACAGACTGGATAGCTGTTATATTTTTCCCTGCTGGGAAAAAGGCAAAGGCTTAACCTTGTAGAAGTATATCAAAATCATAAGGTAAATAGTCAGAATCCCCAGGAAAGTTGTCACATAAGAGATGGAATTTCTTATAAAGGGCTCAGGGCTGAAACATCCACTGCCTTTCGCTTCCTGCTGTGTGACCTGCTGAGTTTCTCCAGAACTTGATCCCAGCATCTGTAGATGTTCTTGTTTAACATCAGAAAGGACCTCCCATCACCCTGGTCACAACTTCTTCTCACCGCCACCTTCTGGCAGAAGGTACAGAAGCATGAAAACCAGCACCTCTTGTTTCAAAAACAATTTATTTCCAAAAGCTATCAGACTCTTGAACCTCCATAGTCACACAATGTGAAAAACGGCCCTTCAACCGAACTTGCCCATTTCGACCAAAATGTCCCACCCACACTAGTCCCACCTGTCTGTGTTTGGCCCATATCCCATTCTATCCATGTATCTGTCCAATATATAAATATATTTTTTAAAACATTGCTATAGTCCCTGCCTCAACCACCTCCTCCAACACTTTTCAACACACCCACCACCCTGTGTGTTTAAAAAAAAACAGAAAAAAAATCATCCCTCCAGTTCCTGTTAAATCTCTCCCCCTCACCCCATGTCCTCTGGTTGCTGATTTCTGCTTCTATGGGCAAAATAATCTCTGCATTCACTGGATCTCTTCCTCCCCTGATTATACATCTTCCTCCTCATCCTCCTGCATTCCAAAAAAATAATGCCCTAGCCTGCTCAACCTCTCCCTGTCACTCAGACCTGTGAGTCCTGCCGACAACCTCATATCTCCTTTGCATGCTCTTCAGCTTGACATCTTTCCTGTAGCACAATGACCAAAACTGAAGACAATACTCCACAAGAGGCATCACATCTTATAGAACTGCAGCATTTGTACTCCATCCTCTGACTGATGAAGGTCAATGTGCTGAAAGCCTTTTTGACCACTCGATTTACCTGTGACACCACTTTTGTAGTACTATACCTGTTCTCTGAGATTGCTCTGCAACACTCACTGGATCCCTACTGTTCACTGTGCAGGTTCTATCTATGTTAGGCCTCCCAAAATGCAAACTTGGTATTTCTCTGTATTAAATTCCATCAACTACTCCTCTGCCCAAGTGAGTAAATTAACAATCAAATTTGAAAGCTAGTTACTTATTGCATGGAATATCATACCCTGTGTCGATGGGGCTCCAAAACCTCTTTGGCTTCTTCGCAAAGTGTACATGACTCCTAAGGGTGTAGAAATTAAAGCTTTGAGTAATTATTTAACAGAGTAAAATTTAAGCATTTTAGTGATTTAAGCATTTCATTTCATTTCAATGGCTGATAATAACCATAATGATTTTGCAATTGTGAAAAATAAAAACAATTCACAAATGCAAACATTAAACCAATGCTGACTATCAAGGATTTTTATGTAAAGAATAGCACATGCTCAGTCTGAAGAACAGGGAATGGCAGGCCATGCAGCATCTGCGGAGAAAGAACCAGGGTCAAAATTTCAGGTTTCTGAAAATAAAAATTCTTAAATTTAAAAAATTTTTTTTAGGTCAATTAAACTGTCCCAATTTCATTCTAGCAATAAAATGATCACGGCATAAGAAATTGTTTGATTTTTTTTTGGGGGGGGGGAAACCAGTGTAAATGAGTGAACTTGAACGCTGGTTGAGTTTGTGAGTTCTCACATTGCTCCACCTGGCCAGTGGATTTAAAAGCGTAACTGTCTGTCCTGGATCAAAATAAAGGCTGCTTCTTGCGAACAAACTCAAGTTCTGATGCAGGGTCTTTGACCTGAGAAGTTAACTAGTTTCCCTTTCACATTACAACCCGAATTCTCACAGCATTTGTTTTTGTCCCCAACAGTTTTTGTGTTCCAGAGTAAAATCAATGTCTACCCAAGATGGTGGGATTAGGTCCGTAAGGATAAAATAAATCTCAGCCAACTCTCCAAGTGCAGTATTTATGGAGAGTTGCCTCTTGGATGGCACTTTAAAGGCCCAGGAATATTTCCTATAATCGACATCACTACTAGAGATTGGCTCATCATTAACAGTGGTTGAAGAGGCTCGATGCTACCTGTATTACAACAGATCTCCCATGGTAAATCTTTGGGACCGTTCCAAGCATTGAGAGACACAATTGAAATGTAAGCCCTTCTAACTTCAGATTATGTTAATGACCAGCTGCACCAGGAGAGGAAGATAATGTACTTCACCAACAAGTAACAATTCTTTGTTGAAACAGTCTGAATAGTTCATTCACCTTTGGTGGAATTTATGGTGGAGGATTAAAGTTTTATCTTAAATATTTTGACCATCATTTTTAGTGAATACATCTTTCAGCCACTGAGAGGTTGAAACTGCCTCTTTCTGTGTTTATAGTTCCATGAGATGAAGTCAATGTAAAAAAAAAACTGCAGATGCCAGAAGTCTAAAACGATAAGGAAAAATGCTGACCTCAAAACCTTTTTCCTCTGATCTGCCTGGTTTTACCCAATCAGTGATGTCACCGCTACCCACCCTCTCTGCTACTCAACAAGATTTTTCTGTCTCCTTCCCAGTTCTGGGAAACGGTTTTCCACTTGGAAGATTATCTGTTTCTCTTCCCACAGAAGCACCATACCTGCTGATTATTTTCAGAATTTTTTTTTTACATATTGTTCCCGTACCTTGGTAAACAGTGTTAAGATGGGCAAATCTTCCTTGACTCCGAACATCCTTCTTGATAAGAATTTCAATATGGGTTTTGATTGTTTACCAAGATTTGTAAAATGATGTAAATACATTTTTCAGTACTGCTGAAAGCAAATTTAAAATACATTAATTTTCAGACTAATAATTTTAACAAATGAAATATCCAACTTCAACCATTAAGTGGGTCAGTTAAGTTTATTATCATCTGATTGTACATGTACAGCCCAACAAAACAGTGTTCTCCGGTCCTTGGTGCAAAACATGCAGACACACAACCAGACATAACACACATACAGAAACAATACAAATGCAGGACAAGTATTTCATCTATATAAATAAATATTGTTTTGAACCTATGATGAATCTCAGATGGTTAGTGTGCGCTGTTCCTTTGGACGTTCAGCACTTTCACGGACTGTGGTTGTGTTGCAGATCCCCATCGACGGGATACTGCAACACAATAATTCTTGGAAGTGCGTGGCAGTGTGAATCGACCAATGAGTTCTGAAAATTGACAACTTATGATACGTTTGTGTGCGACCTCAAATCACTGAGGTTTGCCTATGAATAAGGTGTGTGCAGTTCTGAAACATATCATGGTTCCTGCAAGATCTGGCCAAGTATTCTAAAATAAAGACTCATGGAAAAGTTCTTGCCAATAATTTCAGCAAAAAGAAGTCTAAGGAATTAATTCTGAATTGTGATCACACACAGTTGTTTTGCAGAAGTTATTTACTGGACCCTGAAAGTATTAAATACATCAAAAATTTTCAACATTCAAGACACCAACTGTGATTCTAAACGAGGAACAACACAGGAGAGGAACAGGCTGCTTTGACCACAATGTCTGTGCCAACCACAATGCTGAAATAAACTGCACATAGTCCATATCCTCCTATTCTCTGCCTGTACACATACTTGGCCAAATGGATATGGCTATTGTATCGGTTTTCACCATGTACCTTGGCAGAGCAGTCCAAGCCCCTACCGGTGTTAGAAAATGTGCCTTTCAATGCTCCTTTAAACTTTCCCCCTCTCACTTTAAGCTGTCTAGTGTTCAACATTTCTACCAAGGTAAAATAGACTGACTTTTTAAACCTTTTCTGTGCCTCTCAATTTTATAAACTTCAGCCAGGTCTCCCCTCAGTGTTTGACACTCGAGAGAAACAACCCAAGTCTGTCCAACCTCTGCTTATTGTTCATGTTCTTTCATCTAATGAATTTCCTTTCCAAAGCCTCCACATCCTTCCTATTGTGTGGTGACTAAAGTGTAGTGACCAGAACTGCCAAAATGCTCCAAGTGGCCCGACCCCTTTCATCCAACTATAACACTACTTCCTTATCAAGTTCCCCCATGTTCATGTAATTTCCAAACATGAATCTCACCACCTCTTTTTTGTGCTCAAAATGATTGATGAGGGTAGTAAAATAATTGAAATGGGTCTTCAGAGTAGGCAAATTCAGAAGATTAAAGCAAATGTATCTATGAAGATTTGGTAGATAGGGTTCAAAATTGGTTTGGCCAGGAAGTGGTGGGGGTGGGGTGTATTTTCTGGCTGGAGGCCTGTGACCAGGGATTGGTGCTAGGGTCTCTGCATTTGGTACTCCTCAAAGTCCAGTTGTATCCCTAAAGGTAACTATCTGAAAACCTACGATCACTATTTTCAAATGCTCTCCTGCTGAAGCTCCTATTGCTCTCATTTCCCCAATGGGACTATCTACAAACTGCGACAAGATTCTTCATGTTTCAAACCATTCCTTTACTTCTCAATTTTTAAAAAATTCTGCTTGGATAAAATAATTTCCTCCTTTATTTCAAATGGTAAATCTCCAAGAGTCTGAAAATCTTTAATGCAAAACTGTAAGATTGATGGAGGACTCGCTGGCTCGAAAGTCTTGGGGTGGGGGGGGGGGGGTGGGGGGAGGGTGGTGGTGTCTTGATGTGCATCTGCACTTTGGACATCTGGCAGAGTGTGCAGTCTTGGGCCACTGACTGACTTGTTTCCGAAGGCTGTGGCAGATGAACCTACTGGCCACAATTTTAACTGGCTGGGTGCACCAGGTTGGGCACTGTGTCGAAAACCTGCTGCCTCCACACTGCCGGTACAATAGGGTGGGGTTTGCAGGTGGAGGTGTCGCAGAGGAGCATCTGGTTGCCAGGACCCATGGCGACATTTTCCAGCCTGAGGGTGGAAACTGTTATTCTGTATGCCAGGATCTCAGGGTCCTCCTGCTGTGCCTTGGGAAGAACGAAATGGTCTATTTCTTGGGATAGGTAGACGGACTTGATCGTGGGGCAGGACAGTGCATCGGCCACCATGTTGGTCTAACCTGCGATGTGTTGGATGTCCGTGGTAAATTCAGATACGTATGAGAGATGTGCTGTTGCCTGACAGACCATGGGTGAGACACTTTGTGGAAGTCAAAAGTCAACGGTTTATGGACGAATTGCCTGCCTTCAAAAAAAAATACCTGAAGTGTCTGACTACCAGGTAAAATGCCGATATCTCCTAGTCAGAGGTGCCTACTAAAGAAGGCCAGGGGCTGCCATTGCTCTTTGATGAATTGTTCCAATACACCTCCCTACCACTGTGCTGGAGGCATCTACTGAGGGCAGTTGGTGCTTCTGGTCTGGGGTGTATCAAAAGGGTGGCATTGGCCAGAGCATCTTTGGCCTTCTGGAATGCCTCTGAAGCCTCATTGTCCCAGGTTATGTCTTTACCCTTCCCTGCCATGAGTGCGAAAATGAGGCGTATGATGAGAGCTGCTGCCAGTAGGAATCGGTGATAAAAGTTATTCATACCGGTGAATTCTTGCAGCCCCTTCACTGTGTGGGGCTTGGCAAAATGCTGAACGGCCTCTACCTTTTCAGGCAGAGTTTTCACTCTGAGCCTGTTGATCCAATGCCCCAGGAAGTCAATCATATCCAACCCAAAGTGGCACTTATCAGGATTTATAGTTAGCCCGAATTCCTGCAGCCGGCCGCATCGTTGCCTCAGGTGGGCTGCATGCTCTGTGTTGTGGTGGCAGGCAATGAGAATATCGTCCAAATAGATGAATGCAAATGGGAGATCCTGACCCACTGCATCCATCAGCCTCTGAAAGTCTGGCCTCGTTCTTGTCCAAAGGGCATTCTCAAGAATTCAAAGAGTCCGAAAGGGGTTACGATGGTGGTTTTGGGGATGCCATCGGGATCTGATGATAGCCCCTGATGAGATTGACTTTTGAAAACACCTGTGCCCCTTGGAAGTTAGCAGTAAAGTCTTGGATGTGGGGAACAGGGAACCTGTTGGGTGTAGTGGCCTCGTTGAGGCAGTGATGGTCACCACATGGCCTTCACCCTGCTGCCTTCAGTTCCATGTGCAGGGGGAGACCCAGGGGCTGTCACAATGCTGCACTATCCCTAGCTCTTCCATTTTTGTTTACATTCCCCCTTGACGAGGGTGAGCTTCTCGGGGGGTGAGATGGCATGCCCTGGCATGGAGTGGGGGCCCTACACACCCTCAGTGAGGATATGGTGCCTTATCCAATGGAAAACTGTGGCACCACGATAGAAGGGAACTCCGCTAGGATCCACATGAATGAGTTGTCGGATAGCATAACTGAGTCAAGGTGGTGGGGGGGGTGGGCAACTTACTTGGCTTCCCCCAGGGGTGTGGTTTGAAAAGTCTTTGTGTGCATCAATCACTGCCCTTTAAGGTCCACCAGCAGGCAGTGGGTTTGCAGGAAGTCTACTCCCAGGAGCAGTTGCACCACTGCTGCAATCATGAAAATGCACAAGAACCAGTTGCTGCTGAAGTGGACGGTGCAGGTGCCTAAAGTTCGTATAGTGGTGCTGTTCGCTGCCCTCAATGCCAGGCCTGGTGTGCCATTCTGGATGCCGCAGGCCTTTGGGAGGGGGGGTGTGGTGATGGAGGACACTTATTTCGGCGCCGGTATCAATGAGGAAGTGCCTTCCTGAGAGTCCCACACGTGGAAGAGGCTGTCACGTTGGCCAAATGCCGCAGCCATTAACGACAGTTGGCCATAGCATTTCCCTGAAACTCACAGGGTGGGGGGAATCAATGGGGCCCCCACCCCATCAGTGGTGATAAAAGCAACACTGTTGGGTCACGGGGATCCATTTGCCTCTCTGTTTGCTGTGGCCTTGTTGCAGGCTGTGTGCGGGGCCTCGCAACCTGCTCCACCGAGGTTCTGTTTTCTTTCTTCGTTCTCCAGAGCATGTCTACCTGAGCTGCGACTTTCCTGGGGTCACTGAAGTCCTCATCAGTGAGCAAGAGTCGGATATCTTCGGGCAGCTGTTCCAGGGAAATCTGGTCGAAGTGCAAGGCCTGTGTCCCTTAGCAAGGCCCTGTCCCCCAAACTGTCCATAACCAACAATCAGGCATGGCACTTGATGATGGCATCGCATTTGCCTTGCTCCAGAGGCTGCCATAGGAAGTCAATGACCCTTGCTCCTGTTTCCAGATCGAGCAAGCTCACCACATAGTAGTAACGTGGGTCATCGGCATTGATTTGTTGAAGGTGGAACTGGAAGCTCTTGGCCTGTTCGAACCGCACATGTGGCTGTAACACCAAGACTGTTGGCAGCTTCAATGGAAGTGTGAAGAGCCACTTGGTCTGTCATCTTTGGGTCTAACTGCAGCATTACCAATGTAGTGTGCGCGATACAGTGAAGTGTGGAAAGAACGCACACAGAGTCAAAGACAGATTTATTGCACTTATATTCTCTCTTCGCTGCTGACGACAGGAGTGAGGTCACTGCAGCGCCAATTTTGATTGTCGCTGTTGCTCATTGTTTCCCGCTGTGCAGGTGGTCACCTGGGACGAAGGTCATTGGCCCCCACGGGGTCTGCGCGGCCATTGGCCATTCAGTGTACTGGGTCACGTCCCGGTTAGCAGGCGGTCACAATATATGCATACATATGTAATAGGAATATTTAAAAAAATAAACATATTAACAAAAACTATTCTAATGATCTAACCCTTCCCTTGTGAAGTTATGATTAAACATACATGCTCCATTAATGAATGAAAGGACAATCAAACTGTAAAATGGGATCCAATCATCTTATCAATTCTGAAAATAATTAAGGACCCCATAAATTTAGATAATTAATGTTCAATACATTAGTACAGCATTTAATTCCACCACCACCCCCCCGGAGTCAAGTATGCCATCACATCAGATAACCATTGAGTGTGTATAGGAGGGACAGCATCCTTCCAATAAGAAGAACAAAGTCAACTAACTACATGGGATTGTCGCCCAGACAAATTTAAATCAGGTGATTTACTTATTTCAAATAGGGCAAGGATTAGGAGCCAAACTAACATTAAGAACTAAAGACAAGGAATCAAAGATGCTTTCCCAATATCTGGAAAGCAAGGTACATGACCAAAACATTTGAAATAATGTACCTTCTTACAGTTTCAGAGTGAAGGTCTAACGGTGAGGCAGCTGTACAATTACAATGGGCAATATACTGATGATACTGTCAGGAAGGGTGCTAAGGTGGTCAGAAGGTAGGGTGTCCAGGTATATATGGGGGGGGGTTTGTGAACATTTGTATATATGGATATTAGTTTTTCCATCAAGAATCAGCACAATGTACATTGGTCTAATTTGTACAAATTTGTTTTTGATGTTCAACAAATACATTTTGGAAAAAAACTCATCTGGAAGATGGAGGGGTGATTTGATAAAGGTATTTAAAATTATGAGGTGAACAGATAAGAGTAAATGTGGATAGGCTTTCTCCATTGAGCATGGGGGAGATTCAAACAAGAGGACATGGATTGAGATTGAAGGGGGAAGAGTTTAGGGGAAACATGAGGGGGAACTTCTTCACTCAGAGGGTGGTGGGAGTGTGGAATGAGCTTCCACCCAAAGTGGTAGATGCGGGCTCCATTTTAATATTTAAAGCATGGTTGGATCGGTATCTGGACAAGAGAGGCATGGAGGGTTATGGGTTGGATGCGGGTCAGTGGGACTTGGTGGGGGAAGGACTAAACTGGCCAGTTTCTGTGCTGTAATTGTTATAATGGATGCACTTAACATTATTCTTCCCCATTTAAATCTCTGGATGTAAGGGAGTCCCTGTCAATATTAGATCAATTGATGTCCCCATTACAACAACCCTACTGCTTCAGCATCTTTCCATAACCCAGCTTCAAATCTATTTCTTCCTCTCCTTCCAGTAATTGGGAGAGCTGGAGTATTAACCACTCATAGCGACTGGACCTTTCTTACCCCTGAGCTCTCCCCAAGGGTCTCGGTGGATGAGCCCACCAGCACGTCCTCTCCCAGTGCCCCGTGACATTTCCCTGAATCGCCTCTCTGTTAGTGTCTGAGGTCCTGGGACATTGTATTGCCAGACTTGTCCTTCTCTCAACGATGTCTCTAATGGATTATTCCATGCTCTTATCCAGACTCTCAATTCCTCTGCAATATCGATTCCCCAAGACTGACCTCTACTCTCCACCGTCTTCATTCATTTGGCCCCGTCTGTCTCGCCTTTCGCCCCTCCCCTCTGTCCGACTGCTCTGGTTCCTGCCCCCTGCCTTTCTGCAGCAACTCCAGCCCAACCACTTCCCTCTCGTGAAACAACCTTACGGACGAGTCGCACGCAGCCACGCAACTCAATCCGGGCTGCGTTCGAGTCCTGACTCACCTGCCAATCACGAGCAGACGAACCAATCCGTTCTCGAGCAGCGCCCATTGCTCCTCCACTGTCCGTGCAACCGTGGACATTGAGAGTCGATAATAAAATGCATCGCTTTCCCTTTGTAAATCTGCCGGAATGAAACTGCTGCAACGAGGATGGTTGGTGGAAGCTTCTCCTTCCTAGATCTTGTTTGCAACCGAAGAATGCGTACTTGTGAATAGTTTAACCTTTGTTTCGGAGTAAGCGCACTGCTTTAAACACGTCAAGCACCTTGTTTTTGCGGAATTTATTTAGAAGACGAAAAAAAACCGATGGCGTGAATTGACTTGGTGCACTCATGTGAAGTCGTCCTGAACTTGCCTCATCATGTGTGCTCGATCACGTGACATTTTTACTGCTGCTGCAAGGAGAGCCGCATTACTTTGCCTCCTATTTTGAAACTTCCCAGCAGGAGACACAACATTTATATGGAAATTTAAGTTTCTAAATCACGTTGTGGTGATATGTAATTACACCACTAGGTCACCCAGTGACCTTGTCTATAAAGCAGTCCAGAGCTACAGTCTTGCCTTCCCCAGGTTCGTCTTGCAGAGAGGCAAGTCCTCTTACTGTACATATTAGTTTATTAAAGCTGTCTCCTACTTGCACTGCTGGTGTGGTTATTGTCAGTGCACACTTAATTAAGCTCTGCAATTTATCTGGATTTCCCAGTTACTTCCTAATGTTTAAAACAGCATTAATAATTTCCACTGGAAAAAGCCAGAAATCAGATGAGATGGATCTCAAGTCTTTTTTCATATTGTTTTTCTTTCAAAATGCGGTCGACCCTGTTAAAACAGTTTTGACTCTCCACATTTGCTCTTGCCCATATGATTATGCCACTGCAATCCTTCTTGTAAAGTTACCCCCAAAATGTTTCAGTATTTAGACCCAGTGACAATAAAGGACCAGTGACGTTTTTCCAAGTCAAGATGATGTATATTTGGGAGGAGTTTTTCCCTTGTTCTTGCTGCCATTACCCAGCTTTGGAGCAGAAATGGAGCAAAGAAAACTGTTGGAGAAACCCAGTGGATTAAGCAGCGATCAACGTTTCAGATCAGAAGCCTTCAAGACTCCTCTTGGAGCAGAAAAGGCTTGTGGGGGAGCTGACCTCTGAGCAAGTAGTTTTGCCCATGGTACTTCACGGATCCTTGTGAAGAGTTTCAGCTCAAAACATTGACTTCTTTTTCTGCCACCTGATGCTGCTCGACCCACTGATCAATGTTCCCTCTAAGTTTTAGTCAGCGTGCAGAATAAAACTTGTGCAAAATGTTTTTTCCTGTGATAAAAGTATGTGTGCACTGAATGCTTGTGCAAATGTAAACTTGAAATTGATTCAAGATAATTTTGGCACAGACTTTCATGGCTAATAAAATTGTATTGGCTTGTTTTAATATAAGCAAGTATGATTAACTACTGGACTTGTTTAACTGACTAGTTAACAGAAACATTTAGCTAAGAGATTATTTTCAATAAATATAATTGTTATTCTCTGAGGCAATGCGACAGTGGCCTCTCCAGATTGTTAGTTTATCCATGGTCTTGGAGAAACACTATCTTGTCTACTGTGCATTGCCTTTGTAATTATAGTGTGAACTACAAATAAAGGTGACTTGACTTAACTATTACATTATTTTAGGTAACTGATGTTTTGTTCGCACATTAATTTCCTTTTTGCACTGTTTGCAAAATGTGTGTACACACAGCTTAAAGGGAACAGTGCCGCTGAGTTCCTCGAGCAGACTACTTGGTTCCTCCAGCTGTGTGGTGATGGTGGGAAAGGGACTGCACGCTTACTGTTGGGAATGGAGTACGAATCAGTCGGGCAGCTTGGTCCCTGGGCTGTGATTGGTTCATGAGTGTTGCTGGAGCTGCTTCCATCCAGTGTCGGACTCTGGCTTTACCCTACCCTCAATTTAGTCTATGTGTCGTCTGAGTCCAGCGTGCTTGTTGAATGAAGTGATAGGAGAAGGTATTCGGTTCAACAATCAGTTTATTACACAGCACAAGAATAAAGCTTAACAGAGCTCTGGTTCGGTCGTTAGTTCATAGATCACCTGCACAGTGAGCTATTCCCCAAGACTGACCTCTACTGTCCAGTCTCTACAGTTTATATAGCTCAACCTTATCATACAGAACAAAAGTTGGCTTCCTTTGCTAGATCTCATTATCATACAGAACAAAAGTTGGCTTTCTTTGCTAGATTTCTTGCATAAGATTTATCACACAAGTAATTTCCTGCTCTGCAGATATCTGGGGTGTAGAGCTCCCATCTTAATCCTCAAGGCCAGCCAGAATATCCTGTTTTGATCAGAAATCAATTCATACCCCAGATATTTCTAATTATTTCTTTTCTCATTTGGCCATGTTCTTCTGTTCTACTCAACACCTCCTTCTGCCTTCTTACTGAGTTATTCCATTCTCTTTGTTTCTGACAGTCTCTGTCAGGATTCTCTTTGTTCTTGTCTGGCCATCGGCTTCTGTGCTAATCAACACCTCCTTTTGCCTTAACCTTCCTACTAAATTGTTTCATACATATGCTCTCTTTTGTATTGGGGAGCAGACAATTCTAAACCTACTGTAATCAGCCAACTTTGCTACATACTGTGGCTGCCCCTTACTTACATTACTCTTTCCCTTCACCATGAGGTAAATATTAAATTGTTACATAGTACTGGATTCATGTATACAAAATGAATAGTACATAAGCATATATTCTACATATTTTCTATGATTAATTAACCCCTATCTTCCAACAGTCCCCCTTTTGGTCTCATGAAAATTAGACCAACCACCAGTTAACTTATGGGACCAAGACCTCAGGAGTTTTTGCAAGGACCGGCATCTCCAACCCCTTGTTAAACTTAACCTCACAAACTTGGCCATTATGAACACACTTCAGTCCAGTGGGGGCCCCAACACAGTGTTCAAGAACGTCAGTCTAATCCGCAAAGTACTGTTTCGGTTCGTTATGGGCCTCCCAGGCTGACCACAAACACTTTGTACAGTTGTTTCCTTCTCCAGATGCTTCAAGGGCTAGGAACAACATCACCCATAGTCCCCACATAGTGCCCATCACAGCCCCCTAAATTCTGTTGACTTCAATATAGAAATATCACTTCAAATACTGAAATACAGTCACTGTAATCCAATAGTCTCTTTAAAGGGACCCATTCAAAAAGTTCTTAGTCCGTAGTTGCTCCATAGGTTCTCAGTCACCTCCGTTCGAATCTGTTCCAGTATCCATGTAGGTGGGTCCGTTGCTGGACACTGACTCCAATGATACCACGACTCGCCTTTTCCCTGTAGTCGAACCACGTGGGACGTCCTCTCCACCACTCTGTAGGGTCCTGTCCACCTGGGCTCCGACCACTTTCTCTTGATGACCTTTAGCAGAACCCACTCCGCGGCTGATGGTATCGGGGTTTCACCTTTCCATTCGGTACTTGTAACCGGTTGTGATAAAGCTGATACCAGAGCCGTTAGTTTATCATAATAAAGCTTACATTTCATTGGACTTACCTCTTCCTTTGTGGTATGAATCCTGGCTCCAGGTCCCAGAAACTGGTGCCGCGTTTGTAGTTCATACGGAGTAAATCCTGTCACATAACTTACCATACTCCTTATTGACATCAATGCCGGGGCAGCGCATCCACCCAATTTAATTTGGTCCATGCCTGTACTTTCCCGATCTTACCTTTTATGGTTTGGTTCATTCTCTCCACTTTTCCTTGGGATTGTGGATGATACACCATTCCAAAGGCATTATCTGACCGGATCTTCCTAGGAAACCCGTGTATAGGAATGTACTGGTTGATTAGGAACTTAATTACCGTCTTTGCATCTTCTCTTTTGGCAGGGATTGCCTCCGGCCAACCTGTGATCACATCAACTGCTACTAAGAGGTATCGATATCCCCTTGCCCTCTCTATCATGTCCGTGTAATCAATTACAATTTCCTGCCCTGGTAACTTAGGCAACGGAAACTGTCCTTCGTGAGGTTTCACAGTCACCTTGACATTATATGTTATACATACCTTACACTCTCTGATATGATTCTCCACCATCGCCGGCAGGAAGGGGTGCCACCAATGTACCAAATACCTTATCATCTGTTTCTTCCCACAGTGGGTTAACCCATGCGCCTCCTCCAGGAGGGATTTTATGAGTCCAGATGGTAATACTGGCCTACCGTTCATTGATCTCCACAGACCTTGATCTTCAGTTGCCCCCCCTTTCTTTCCATACCATCATTTCCTGGGGTGAGGCCTGCGCTTGTTCCTGAATTATTACTCCTACCTCACAAGGTGGCAATAAGTCATGTGCCATTCTATCTGTAAACTGAGGGCCGTACCCTGCTGCCCTTTTTGCGGCCGTGTCCGCTTCCTGATTTCCCTGAGCTACCATCGTATCTGTTTTATCATGGCCCTTACATTTAATAACTGCTAAAGCCCTTGGTTTCAAGAGGGTCTCAGCCAATTTCCTAACATCCTTCTCGTGTTTAATTGGGGTCCTTGCTGCTGTTAAAAACCCACTTCTAATCCATTGACTCAGCTCAACCTGTATTGTCCCTACCACATATGCCGAATCTGTATATATATTTACCTCCTTTCCTTCTGCCTATTCTAATGCTGCTATCATTCCCTGTAGTTTGGCCAGTTGTGCTGACTCCTTTCCTCTCACTGTCCCTGTAATAATTTCTTCAAATCCTTCTGTGGTTTTCCGTACTACTGCATAGGTGGCTTTTAATCCGTCCGCAGGATGTCTGTAACAACAACCATCTGTAAATAAGGTTTCATCTGGTTCTCTCAAGGGTGAAGCCTGTAAATCAGGTCTTATTTTAATATCCCTTAGAACCCTCTTTTCACAACATTGTGGTTCTCCCTCTCCCATATTGTCTGCCATATTAATGCCTTCATGGGTAAATGTAATATTTGGAGCATTCAGAATCTTTTCTAGTCTCGTCTGCCTTAGCAAAGTCATTGTAAATGCTGTCAAGCTTACAAATGCTACAATACTATGTGTTGTTAATACCGTCAGGCCATGTCCCATTACTATGTGTGCCATCTTTTGTAGAATCTTTGCTACCCCCGCTGCATGTCTCGTACATGGTGGGTGTCTGTCTTCCGCCGGATCTAGTGTTAAACTCACATACATGAGCACACATCTTCCACCCTCTTTTTTTCTGAAAAAGGACACCAACAATCGTGTGTGCTTTTTCAGAAACATCCAAAAAGAAAGGGTGTCTATAATTTGGAATCGCCAAATCTATAGCGGTTGTAAGAGCTTGCTTAAGTAGAATAAAACTCATCTCAGCCTGTGCAGTCCAATCAAGTGTAGCTCCCAGATTCCTCATCCCCTGCTCATTCACCAAAGTTCGCAGTGGATATGTCAACTCACCATACGATGGGATAAACTGCCTACTATAACCTGTCAAACCCAAAAATGAAAGCATTTCCTTAACTATCTTAGGTTTTGGATGATGTAGTATTGGTGTACGATGCACAGGGGATATCCCTGCACCTTTCGCTGAGACCATTCTTCCTAAAAAGGAGACCACTTGTCTACAACATTGCAACTTTAAACGAGAGACTTTAAAACCTGCCTTGAACAGCTGCACTAGCAGGAGTTTTGTGGCCTCCAAACAGAAGACAGGCTCAGGTGCTGCCAATAAGATATCATCTACGTACTGGATCAGAACTACCCCACATGGCAGTACTAGCCCCCCCAACTGTTCTTTCAAAACCTGATTGAAAATCCCTGGGGATAAGATAAAGCCCTGCGGGAGTCGAGTATAATGTAACTTTATACCTCTATACGTAAAGGAAAACACATCTCTAAACTGTTCTGCCAGCGGCAAACAAAATAAAGCATTCGCTAAATCTATACAAGAGAACCACTTGTGGTCTGGAGTTAAATCAGTCATGGCGGTATATGGGTTCGGTACTGGAACTGTGGGTGTTCGCACAATACCATTAATGCACCTTAAGTCATGGGCCATCCGATATTTGCCCGTGTCCTGTTTCAGAACAGGTAAGATGGGTGATTTCCAACTTGAACACGAATGTTCCAACACCCCTGAATACATAAGGCCATCAATGGTATCTGCCAGACCCACCTCAGCCTCGGGTTTATGGGGATACTGTGTCTGCCAAATGGGAATATAATCTGAAAGTTCAAATGTTATGGGATCAACCTGCTGGCAAAAACCCACGTCTGCTGGTCCCACTGACCAAAGGACCTCAGGGATAGAATCTAACATAGGGGCAGAGTCGGGATGATCCATCCTTTCTCTACCATGCAAGCGTTCAATCTGTCTATACTCAAGGAGGACCCGATCATTTGAAGGGTACAAAATCCTGTACGCCTGACCAGATAGAGAGAACTGCACTGTCGGTAATTGAGTGTTGGACCAGTCCCTCAAGGACATCAAGTTCTGACATATCGGTCCTAAATCTTTTGCCTGGTGATTAGTGCCAATTGCAAGTGACATGAGGAATGGCCTCACCGGCCATCACATACCATTCCAGCTGCTCAGATGTCAGTGCCACTGTAGCGGCCACTCCCTCCTTTCCTACCACTATGTAGTCCGAATTAATCTCCCATTGCATGCCTTCTACCTCTGCATAAAAGGCATGCTGATAAATTTCATCCCCATCTCTGTCATAAAAGAGGGTAACATGGAGGGGGTCCGAGGGAGGGGTATATGGGTGTAGCGTCTGGATCCACGGCTTCCATTGATTATAAAGCTTTAGCAGCCCTCCCTTCTGTGGGTCCTCTGGTTCCAGCAGCCCCCAGTAAATGTCGGCCCATAGTCCCTCAGACGTGGATCCTCCAGCGGCTGACACCAACATCTGAGAACTGGAGCAAAGCGTAGTTAATGAACAGTTCATTGAATATCCATTTGGAAAGGTGACCTCTAATCCGCTAGGTCCGCAAAGGATCGATGCTCCACACCTGACCAGCAGATCTCTGCCCAAAAGATTAGTAGGGCACATTGCCAACAGAATATATTGATGTGCAAAAGTCTGTCCTGCCACAGAAGTGACTAGTGGTGTAGAAAACGGCAGATTTTCTGGTGTGCCCAAGAACCCTATCAACTGGACGCTAGAGGATGACTTTTTAGATTGAAACTCAGCGCCAGTAAGTGTTGAAAATCTGGCACCAGTATCTGCTAAAAAAGATACTTCCATGTCCATCACTTTAATCTGCAGGAAGGGATCTGCCAACCTAACCTGCTTTTGGGTGCTCGGGCCCCGTCACTGTGGGTAACATTGCTCCTCCTCCCTCAGCAATGGGAATTGTCTCGTCGGAGCTAGAGCCGCATGGAGTGCCTGATGTACCGGGGGTGGCACTGACAATCTCTGGGGCTGGACCCAAGGCTCATATTGTGGTGGTCCATATCCCCTTCCCCCAGTGTCCTGAAGACCCATGCTAGGGGGCACTCTCTCTTCCAGTGTCCTGGTTGACCACATCCAAAACATACGGCTGGCTGCACTCGTGGAACACCCCGACCTCTCCCTCTTACTCGGAATCCCCCCATTGGACCTCCAGTCCTGCCCCCATAGGTGTGACCCGGTGCCCAATTTGGGGCCAGGTGCCAATTCATATTATTCCCTTGTGGTGGCTGCAGTGGCTGCTGAATCATCTGGTTCGCACCCTTTGAGGGATTATTTTTTGCCTCATTTGCCTGTTTCCTAGCCCCTTCCAATTGAAGCTTAAGGAGTTGCACTTGTGCAGACTCCATAATTTGTTTGTCCTCCTTTTGCTTAGCCCTATAACGCTTCATGTGATGGGCCAAATGTTTTTCCCATTGCTCAGTCGAGCAACCAGGAATATCAGGGTTATTCTCTAATGCCTACCTGACTACAGCTGGCAGCCCGCTCGTTACTGCACACCTAAATAGTGTAGTCTGCAAGGATTCTGTGGCTGGGTGTACTCCTGCTTTATCCGTCCACCTCTCCTTACACTGACTCAAAAAGGTCAAGATCTCCTCATCCTCTGACTCCTTTTGTCTATTGTGAGGAGTGGGGGTGGTGTGATCCTCTGACATTCCTACCGAGAAGGCATTCTCAAGTGTCTGTTCTTGCTCTCTCTCATGTTTTTTCCAGTCGCATACTAGTTTCCCTTACTTTACATACATCATTCTGTATTTCCTTCGTTAACTCCTTCATTTCCTCCACCCTTTCCTGCATAACTCTCTTAAGTCTCTCCTTCGCCTCCTGGAGTTCGTGACCTGCTAATTCAGTGACATTCACTATTCCCTCATTTATCTGCATCACTGGCATCTGGGGAATCGGATAAGGTGGTGGCAACGTCTCTGGTAACTTTGGATCTAGCGAGGCTGATGGCTTAACCTCCCCTGTCATCTCCTCCCCCGTTTTCTCCTTTGTGATAGGGGATGCCTTTTTAGTAGCATGCTGAAGGTTTGTTTCCACAGCCATGCAAGCCAATGTCATATTATGTAAATATGCTCTCCTCTGCTCCTTCGCTTCCTTCTGTTGTTTAAATTTTCTTCTATTCAAGATAGACCCTTGTCCCTCTTTTTCATGTTCCTGTACCTCCTTTTTCACCTCCCTTCAATTTACCTTGAACTTTCACACTTTCCTACAAACACAAAAGGAAAATTTATCACAATACTAAAACAAGTAACTATTATACAATATTGAACAAGGAAAACTTAGCACACTACTAAAAAACATAACTATTATACAATATGTTCACTAAATCTATTTGGCCAAGAACTCTAACTTTTATATCTATGTCTCTACTAGGGGACTCTAACCCCTATTTTTTCAGGGGCCTCTAACCCCTGTTTCTCTAGGGGGCCTCCAACCCCCGTTTTCTCCAGGGGACTCTAACCCCTGGGTTTTTCAGGGGCCTCTAACCCCTGTTTCTCTTGGGGGCCTCTAACCCCCATTTTCTCCAGGGGACTCTAACCCCTGGGTTTTTCAGGGGCCTCTAACCCCTGTTTCTCTTGGGGGCCTCTAACCCCCATTTTCTCCAGGGGACTCTAACCCCTGGATTTTTTAAACTTTATTCATTGGCTTCTACTAGGACTTTTGCAGAGTGGTGACAACACACAACTTTATCATTGCCAATAGCAGAACTTCGTTTAAACAGGCGCCTGCTTACCTTCTTTTGTTGAGTGGCCACTTGTTATCACCACACCACAATCGACCGTTGTTTCGTCTCTTTCTCTTCCGTCACTTCTCCATCTTCATCACGTCGGGGTCACCAAATTACCCTACCCTCAATTTAGTCTATGTGTCGTCTGAGTCCAGCGTGCTCGTTGAATGAAGTGATAGGAGAAGTTATTCGGTTCAACAATCAGTTTATTACACAGCACAAGAATAAAGCTTAACAGAGCTCTGGTTCAGTCGTTAGTTCATAGGTCACCTGCACAGTGAGCTATTCCCCAAGACTGACCTCTACTGTCCAGTCTCTACAGTTTATATAGCTCAACCTTATCATACAGAACAAAAGTTGGCTTCCTTTGCTAGATCTCATTATCATACAAAACAAAAGTTGGCTTTCTTTGCTAGATTTCTTGCATAAGATTTATCACAAGTAATTTCCTGCTCTGCAGATACAGATATCTGGGGTGTAGAGCTCCCATCTTAATCCTCAAGGCCAGAATATCCTGTTGTTTTGATCAGAAATTAATTCATACCCCAGATATTTCTAATTAATTCTTTGTTCTCATTTGGCCATCGTTCTACTCAACACCTCCTTCTGCCTTCTTACTGAGTTATTCCATTCTCTTTGTTTCTGACAGTCTCTGTCAGGATTCTCTTTGTTCTTGTCTGGCCATCGGCTCCTGTGCTAATCAACACCTCCTTTTGCCTTAACCTTCCTACTAAATTGTTTCATACATATCCTCTCTTTTGTATTTGGGAGCAGACAATTCTAAACCTACTGTAATCAGCCAACTTTGCTACATACTGTGGCTGCCCCTTACTTACATTACTCTTTCCCTTCACCATGAGGTAAATATTAAATTGTTACATAGTACTGGATTCATGTATACAAAATGAATAGTACATAAGCATATATTCTACATATTTTCTATGATTAATTAACCCCTATCTTCCAACACCAGGCATGTGGAAATATTCCATCATGTCTGAAGTGATAGAACAGTTCTGGTGTGAGCTCCTGGCCCCAGGGTATACAAACTCCCATCTGTTCCTGCTGCTGGTCCACATGCATTCCTGGTTAATGGTGACCCACCACCACCCCACCCCAGAAAAGGGTTTGTTAGCTCCGACTCTTGGATAACAGTGGACTTCAAGGGCTGAGGGCAGGGCATGTACCTTGGCTGGATGAAGGGTCTCCTCTCCTCAGCGTGGTGGTGGGACTATGCTGGTTGTGATACCCATCTCCCTCAGGACAGTAGGGGAGGGAGTAGCGGGGGATGGTGTCAGCCAGTGGGGCCCTTGTTGCTGGAGTGCAACCTACAGAGCTGCCCACAATGTGGCATCATAAGAGAGGGAATTAGAGTTTTCAAGGAATAGGCTCGAGACACCGGGATCTTTACAGGCGGCCGCGACTTCCCTGAGAACACGAGGGTTATCAGGGCACTGGTCGGACAGCTGGTCACCACTGCCTGTCCCAACCTCAAAGGGCTAATCCTGGCCTTCTCAGCCAGAAAGAGAAACAAGGAAACCATTTGCCTGCTGGAAGGACTGGAATATGTGGAGTGGGTCGGGTCTGGAAAGCTGAGACAAAGACAGAGGACAGGGAGTCCCATATGACTGCAAAGGCATATACATGACACTGTTGTGGGCCTGGGTGCATCAGATCAATGGGATATCCGCCCTTGCACTGTATGCACTCTAGAAGGAACACTGTGAGGGGAAGCCTGGCAAAGGTGCGGTTCTCCCTGCCTGGCTTCTGGGATTGAGCCCCTGTGGTCAGAGATCAAAGTCCCGCGAGAGGAAATGGCCGAGCTGCAGCTGCAACAGGGGTCAACAGTGGGGTGGCGAGATGCCCATACATTCCAGGACACAGAAGGGACTGTCTGTATTGCAGCAGTCGACAGAGCCACTCAGATATGCACAGCGGTGATGCATCCTGAGCAGACGGACTCTGGCCTGTTGGTGGTGTAGGTGTACTGCAAGGGTGGGCACCTTGGGGCAGACAAAACTTGAGGGAGTTAGGTGCTAGATTGAAGGACAGAACCTCCAGGGTTGTGATCTCAGCATTGCTACCTGTGCTATGTGCTAGTGAGGTTAGAAATAGGAGGACAATGCAGTGCAACACATGGCTAAAGATGGTGCAGGAGTGAGGTTTCTAGATCTCTGGGCTCTCTTCCAGGAAGGTGGGAACTTTCCAACAGGACAGTTGGTTTGAGAGAGAACTGGAGGGAGAATAACATCCTTGCGGGAAGGTTTGCTAGTGCTGCTCTGGTGGGTTTAAACTAGATTTGCAGGGGGAGGGGAACCAGAGCAGACAGAGGAGTGGAGGAGGGAAAAGATTATGTGAAAATCGCATGTAAAGTCAGAAATCAAAGGGTTGAAATGTTCTTGGATGCATCTATTTCAGTGCAAGAAGTATTATAAGAAAGGCATAGTGTGTAAATATATTAGTAGTTAAAAAAGATGTCTAATTTAGTGTGTAAATATATTAGTAGTTAAAAAAGATGTCTAAATTGAATTTTGCAACTTTTAATGTTCAGGGGTTAAATAATCCAATTAAGAGAAAGAGAATATTGGCTTATATTAAAAAAAATGAAAATTGATATTGCTTTTTTACAAGAAACACATCTGACTGAGAAAGAACATTTGAAATTGAAAAGAGATTGGGTTGGTCATGTTTTTTCTTCATCTTTTAATTCTAAGGCAAGAGGAGTAGCGATTTTGATTCATAAATATTTACCATTTGAATTGGAATCTTCAGAGGGGTATGCTGGCAGGGTATTAAGAGTGAACAGTAATTTTTTTGCTGAACCTTGGACTTTGCTGAATCTTTATGCCCCTAATATAGATGATGAGTACTTTATTTCAGAAGCTTTTTTATTGTTAACTCAAACTAATGAAAATGTTTTAGTTGGTGGTGATTTTAATTGAGTTCTCGACCCTTTATTGGACAGAAATCCAAAAAGTATTAGGAAATCAAAGATGGCAACACAAATTAATGCGTTAATGAAAGATTTAAATTTGGTGGCTATTTGGAGAAAAGTTAATCCTACAGAGAAAGATTTCTCTTTTTATTCTTCAAGACCTGATTCATTTTCTAGAATTGATTTATTTTTGGTATCAGCACATTTACAAGGTAGAGTGTTACAAGCTGAATATAAAAGTAGAGTTATATCTGATCATTCACTATTACTTTTTTCCTGTGAAAGTTCAGAGATAGTACGTCCGTCGTTTAGATGGAGGTTTGATGTAATGTTATTGAAAAAAACAGAGTTTGTTACTTTTGTTAAAGAGCAGATTTCTTTATTTTTGACTGAAAATTTTAATTCTGTGGATAGTCATTTTGTAATATGGGATGCTTTAAAACCTTATTTGAGAGGGCAGATCATTAGTTATTCTACGAAAGTTAAGAAACAATATTTGGCAGAAAGTTTCGAGTTAGAAAATAAGATTGCTGAGTTAGAGAAAGATTTTCAGAAAGGTGTAACAGAAGATAAAAAAAAGTTGCATTAGCGAGGTTGAAATTACGTTATAATACTTTACAAACTTATCAGTTTGAGCGCTTAATTAATCGATCTAAACAACGTTATTATAAGTTGGGAAAAGAGCTCATAAGGTACTTGTTTGGCAATTGAAAGCTGAACAGACATCTCGGACTATTAATGTTGTTAAGAAGAATTCAAAAGTTATTTACAAACCTCAGGAAATCAATGACCAGTTTTATTCATTTCATTTGAAATTATATACTTCTGAGGGGAAACAGGATAATGGTTTTATTGATTCTTACTTATCTAAATTAAAGTTACAGTTATTAGATGGAAATGATGTTCAGGAATTGGAATCTCCATTTACGGATTTTGAAATTAAGGAAGCTATTCAGGAAATGCCTAATGGAAAGTCCCCAGGGGATGATGGATTCCCTGTGGAATTTTATAATCTCTTTTATGATGATTTTTCTAATGAATTTGGAGAAGTGTTGAATCAAGTTATTGAAGATCAGAAGTTACCAGAATCATATTCAAGTGCTTTAATAACTGTCATTCCAAAAAAAGATAGTGACCCATTAAAGTGTCTTCATATAGACCTATCTCTTTATTAAATGTAGATTATAAAATTATAGCGAAAGTATTCGCTAATAGACTTGCTAAATGTTTACCCAAATTGATACACATTGATCAAACAGGTTTTATTAAGAATAGAAATGCATCAGACAACATATTTCGATTAATTACTTTGGTCAACGCATATCGAAAGCAACCTAACCACCTGCATTAGGTGCAGAAATAGCTTTTGATAGGGTTGAGTGGGATTTTTTTATTTAAAGTGTTAGAGAAATTTAAATTCAGCCCTTTTTTTATTGGTTGGGTTAAGGCTTTATATACGAACCCGATGCTAGGGTGGTGACAAATGGACAGATTTCTTTACCATTTAAATTGACTTGTTCAACTCGACAGGGCTGCCCATTGTCATCAGCCTTATTTGCATTGGTTATTGAACCATTAGCTCAGGCTATTAGACAAAATGAAGAAATTAGAGGGATGAGGGTTAAGAATGAAGAGTATAAAATTAATTTATTTGCGGACGATGTGTTGGTATATTTGACAGAACCGGAATGGTCATTGAAACAATTGCAAGTGTGTTTGTTGTAATTTGGAGAATTATCGGGATATAAAGTTAATTGGTATAAAAGTGAAATTTTACCATTTGGAGTGAGAGATTATTCTGAATTTAAAACAATTACAAAATTAAGGTGGACAAGTAAAATTAAATATTTAGGTGTGTTTATGGATATGAATTATCAATCATTATATCAATTATGTTCCTATATTAAGATGGATTAAAGCAGATTTGATTGTGGAAAGATCTTCCATTAACTTTGGTCGGGTTAATTGTATTAAAATGAATATTTTTCCTCGAATTCAATATTTATTTCAGTCACTACCTTGTTTATTTTCTAAGGGCTTTTTTCCAAGATTTGAATAAAGCAGTGCGAGAGTTTTTATGGAAAGGTAAATTAGCCCGAATGGTATTGCATAGACTTACATGGAAATATACATTGGGCAGACTACAATTACCACATTTTCAAAATTATTATGAAGTGGCCCAGTTGAAGATTATTAGTAGATTTATGGATTTGGATCAGCCTCCCAGCTGGGCAAAAGTGGAAATGGTGTTTATATCTAGGGTTGAAATACATGAATTTATATTTTGTTGGAACTTGATTTTGTTACAGCAATGTGATATGCGATATTGAAACATGTTAAAGATCTGGATTTTTTAAAATAGGGTATTAAAATTATCAATTTTAACTCCATTGTATAACAATCAGCTCATTCCTTTTTCAATGTTTAATAATCATTTAAAGGGAGTTCTAAAAGTATAAAGACAATACAAGATTGTTTTGTAGAGGGGAAATTTCTTTCTTTTAATCAATTGAGAGAAATATTTGATATACCTGTCAATTCTTTGTTTGTGTATTATCAATTTAGAGCTTTGATAAAAGATAATTATGGTAGAGAGATGATTTTACCTACTTTGTCGAGATTTGAATCTTTGACTTCCTCTATACCGAAAAAGGTTTATATTTCAGTAATGTATAATTTGTTACAAGATAGTATGGATAAGTCAGATTGGGAGAAATCTAAACTTAAATGGGAGAGTGATTTAGTATTTATTTTTCCTGAAGATGATTGGGCGAGTATATGTCAGGACAATGTAATTAAATTGACTAATGTATGATATGGATTGGTTAATTATAATTTTTTACATCAGTTATATTTGACCCCAGAAAAGTTAAAAAAAATATGGGTTTAGTAATTCAGATTCTTGTTTTAGATGTGGCTCATGTATTGGAACTTTTCTACAGGCTGTTTGGAATTGTGTTAAAGTTCAATTTTTTTGGCAAGAAATTAAAGTAGTTTTGGAGAAATTATATAATTTTATATTACCGTTAGATCCAATGATTTTCTTGTTGGGAAATTTGTATTTGTTAAGGGGAATGGGATTGGATAAAATTCAAATTGCTTTTGTACGTTTGGTGTTATCAGTAGCGCTTAAATGTGTTGCTAGTATTGGAAAGATGATACTGAGATTAATATAGCACGTTGGCATAATGAATTGAAACTATGTATTGTTATGGAAAAAATTACTTCTAATTTACATGATAATTATTCTTTCTTTGTTAATGTGGTCTCCGTATTTGAAATATATGCATTTAGATATTCTTTGAAATGTTATTAATATGTACAATATTTTTATATATATATATATATATATCCTATATATATTTTCCTTTTCTTTGCTCCCCTTAAGGGAGTTGGCTGTAGGGGTGGGATGGGTGTTAATGTAAAATTTTCTTTGATTATTTCTACACTGTATGTTATGTCTTTCTTATCTTTTAAATAAAGTTTGGAAAAAAAAGAAAGGCAGATGAGCTTAGAGTGTGGATTGGCACATGGAATTATGACATTGTGGCCATTAGTGAAACTTGATTGCAGGAGGGGCAGGACTGGCAGCTCAATGTTCTGGGCTTCCATTGTTTCAGACATGATGGGGTGGGTGGGAGGGATGACAGGGGGAGGAGTGGCCGTGGTGGTACACCACTGGCCTACTGAAGGGGGCAACCTCTGTACCTGCAGGAGTGTAAGGGGACAGGACAACACCTGGCTGGCTGTTAATCAGTTGGCCTGAATGGATCAAGCCTCACCCGGTCAGGTGTCAATCACCCTCCAGGATATAAGCCTGCACCGGCCTCCCAAGGCCTCACACAGAGTTGCTGCAGCCACAGCCAGCCTGGCTCTGTGGAAGTCTTTGTGGATTAAAGCCTGTTGTACTGCCTTTATCTTTGTGTGTGTCTGATTCTGGCTAACAGTGCACCACAGTGGCATTCCTCATCAGGGACAATATCACAGCTGTGCTCAAGCAGGACAGACCAGAGGGCTCATCTACTGAGGCTATATGGGTAGAGCTGAGAAGGGGAAAGGTATGACCACACTCATTGTATTATAGACCATCCAATAGTCAATGAGAATTGGAGAAGCAAATCTGTAGAGACATAGCTGATAGCTGCAGGAAATATAAAGTGGTGATGATAGGAGATTTTAACTTTCCACATATTGACTGGGACTCCCATACTGTAAAAGAGCTGGATGGCTTGGAGTTTGTCAAATGTGTTCAGGAAAGTTTTTAAAATCAATATATAGAGGTGCCAACTGGAGAGAGTGCAATCCTGGATCTCCTATTGGGGAACAAGGCAAGACAGGTTACAGAAGTATGTGTAGGGGAAGATTTTGGGTCCAGTGATCATAATGCTTATTAGTTGCAAGTTAATTATGGAGAAGGATAGGTCTGGGCCTCGGATTGAGATTCTAAACTGGACAAAGGCCAATTTTGAGGAAATAGGAAATGATCTAGAATCCGTGGATTGGGACAAGTTGTTTTCTGGCAAGAATGTGTTTGGTAAATGGAAGCCTTCAAAGGCGAAATTCTGAGAGTACAGTTTGTACGTTCCTGTCAGGATTCCAAGGCAAAGTTAACAGGCATTAGGAAGCTTGGTTTTCGAGGGATATTGGGGATCTGGTTAAGAAGAAGAGAGAGGTGTATAGCAGGTAATAGACAGCATGGAGAAAATGAGGTACTTAAGGAGTATAAAGAAATGCAAGAAAAAAAATTAAGAAATAAATCAGGAAGGCTAAAAGACATGAGGTGGCTTTGGCAGACAATGTGAACAAAAATAGGGTTTCTACAGGTATATTAAGAGCAAAAGGATAGTAAGGGACAAAACTGGTCCCCTTGAAGATCAGTGGTCGGCTATGTGTGGAGCCAGAAGAGATGGGAGAGATCTTTAATGGATTTTTTTGCATCAGTATTTACTCAGGAAATTGGCCCAATCTAGGAAAGTAAGGAAAACAAGCAGTGAGTTCATGGAATCTGTACAGATTAAATAGGAGAAAGTGCTTGCTGTCTTAAAGCAAATAAGGATGAATGTAATGGAGGATTTAAACCATGCTTTTGCTTATGCAAGGCTGAGTAGCAGTAACCTACTTTGAGAATAATGTATGCATAATCTAAATTCCACCATGGGGCCCAGAGATGCAGTTGTCTTTTGTTGGTCGCAGACTGTCAGGAACAATTTTTGCGTAATATAAGCCATGGTCTCGCTGCTCAAGTTTCAGACTCTCTGAGGGTGGAAATGTCTCTCAGCAAGAAGAAGAACTTCTAGAGTCCAACCAACGTCCTGGTAGGGGGAGGTGGAGAAGCTGCTACCGGCGCCCCGACAACCTACTACAAGTGTGTGGTCGTTGCCTCGCTTCGTCAGTTGGGACCAGTCCAGGCGTTGATAAGTATAATTGGGAAGGGCTTGCATATTGTAGTTTGAAATCAGCTTTAGATTTACTAATAAATATTTGTATAAACTGAAGTGCTCTCAGAGTGTGTCTGTTTTCTTTCGGTAGCTCAAACACTGTGACCAATCTAAAACGAACAAGGTGAGAGGTACAAGTTTACCAGAACACTGTCTTAAAGTAAATAAGGATGGATAAATCCCCAGGGCCTGAAAAGATATTCCTTTGGATCTCAAGGGAGGCTTGTATAGAACTTGCAGGGGCTCCGACAGAAATATTTAAAATGTCCTTAGCCACGGGTGAGGTGCCATAGGATTGGAGGGTAGCTCATGTAGTTTCATCATTTAAAAAAGGCTGTAAAGGTATTACAGGACATTATAGGGTGGTGAGCCTGACACCAGTAGTAGATAAATTATTGCAAGGTGTCCTCAGCGATTGGATATACTAGTATTTGGATAGCCAGGGACTGATTATGGATAGTCAATATGGTTTTGTGCATGGTAGGTTGTGTTTAACCAATCTTATAGAGTTTTTTGAGGAGGTACCAGGAAACTTGATGTTGTCTACATGGACTTTAGTAAACCTTTGACAAGGTCCCACATGGGAGGTTAGTCAGGAAGGTTCAGTTGCTCGATATTCATGGTGAGGTAGCAAATTCGACATTGGCGATATGGGAGAATCCAGAGAGTAGTAGTGGATGATTGCTTCTCAGACTGGAGGCCTGTGACTAATGGTGTGTCTCAGGTATCAGTGCTGAGACCATTGTTGTTTGTCATCTCTATCAATGACCTGGATGATAATGTGGTAAATTGGATCAGCAAGTTTGCAGATGACACAAAGATTGGAGATGTTGTGACAGCAAAGAAGGCTTTCAAAGCTTGTAGAGGGATCTGGACCAACTGGAAAAATGGACTGATGGAATTGAATGCAGACAAGTGTGAGGTGTTGCAATTTGGAAGGATAATGAAAGGACATACACGGTAAATCGTAGGGTATTGAAGAGAGTGGTTGAGCAGAGGGCTTTGGGAATAGATACATAATTCCTTGATAGGGATGTAAAAAGAACTTTTGACATATTGGGCTTCATGTCAAAGTATTGACCATAGGAGTCAGGATGTCATGGTAAAGATGTGTAAGACATTGGTTAGGCAATATTTGGAAGATTGTGTGCATTTTTGGTCACCTAACTGTGGGAAATATACCAATAAGATTGAAAAAGTGCAGAGAGGATTTACTAGGATGTTGCCAGGACTTTAGTTACATGGAAAGGTTAAACAGGTTAGGCCTTTATTCCCTGAAGTGTAGAAGAATGAGGGGAGATTTGAAAGAGCTATATAAAATAATGAGGGTTAGAGACAAAATAAATCCAACCAGGCTTTTTCCACTGAGGGTAAGTGAGGTACAAACTATGGACCTGGATTAAGGATGAAAGTTTAGGGGGAATATGATGGGGAAGCAGGAATGTTGATGAGGGGAAACCAGTGGATGTTGTCTATATGGACTTCAGTAAGGCCTTCGATAAAGTTCCGCATGGAAAGTTATTTAGGAAGGTTCAGGCACTAGGTATTAACTTTGAGATAGTCAAATGGATTCAACAGTGGCTGGAAGGGAGATGCCAGAGAGTCGTAGTGGATAACTGTTTGTCAGGCTGGAGGCCGTTAACAAGTGGTGTGCCTCAGGGATCTGTATTGGGTCCTTTGCTGTTTGTCATTTACATTAATGATCTGGATGATGGGGTGGTATATTGGATTTGTAAATATGCAGATGATACTAAAATAGGTGCAATTGTGGATAATGAAGAAGGTTTTTAGATTGCAGGGGGATTTGGACTGCTTAGAGGAGTGGGCTGAAAGATGGCAGATGGAGTTTAATGCTGAGAAGTGTGAAGTACTTCATTTTAGTAGGAATAATCAAAACAGGAAATACCTAGTAAATGGGAGGACATTGAAGAATGCAGTGGAGCAGAAAGATCTAGGAATAATGGTTCATCGCTCCCTGAAGGTAGAATCTCATGTGGATAGGGTAGAGAAGAAGGCTTTTAGTATGCTAGACTTTATAAATCAAAGCATAGAATACAAGAGTTAGGAAGTGATGTTGAGACTGTTCAAGGCATTGGTGTAGCCAAATTTGGAATACCGTGTGCAGTTCTGGTCACCAAATTATAGGAAGGATATCAACAAGGTAGAGAGAGTGCAGAGAAGATATACAAAAATTTTATCTGGGTTTCAGAATCTAGATTACAAAGAAAGATTAAGCAGATTAAGTATTTATTCTTTGGAGCGTAGAAGGTTGAGGGGGGATTTTATAGAGGTATTTAAGATTTTGAGGGAGATAGAGTTGATGTGGATAGGCTTTTTCCATTGAGAGTAGAAGAGATTGAAACAAGGGGTAAGGGGAAAAGGGGAAAAGGTTTAGAAGTAACATGAGGGGGAACTTCTTCACTCAGAGAGTGGTGGCTGTATGGAATGAGCTTCCGGGAGGTCAATTTTGTCATTTAAGGAAAAGTTGGATAGGTATATGGATGGGAGGGGAATGGAGAGTTATGGGAAAGGTGTAGGTAGTTGGGACAGAGGAGAGTACTTGGCTCGGTGAGGTCTAAAAGGGCCAAGACAACCTGTTTCCGTGCTATAATTGTTATATGGTTATAACTTCTTCACACAGAGAGTGGTGGGGGTGCTAGCTGAGTGGTGAATGTGAGCTAATTTTTTATATTTAAGAAAGATTTGGACAGGTACATGGATGGGAGGAGTATGGAGGTTATGAACTGGGTGCAGCTCAGTTGGGCTAGGCAGAATAAAAGTTTGTCACAGACTAATTAGGCCAAACAATCTGTTTTCTGTGCTGTAATATTCTATGCTTCTATGGGACTTGGTGATGGGCAGAGGGCTAAGGGGTTGCTCAGACCCATGATGAGGCCAAGATTGTAGTTGCCAGTTACATGACCTGCCAAAAGGTCAAACCTCAGAGTTGGCCAACACGGGGGTCACAAAAAAAGGGGGAGGTAATAATGCACAGAGCAGGAGGCATGTGATGGTTGGTTTATTGGGGGAATTGGGAATGACCAGCCCTCACACGCACTGACTAACTTTGAGAGGATGAATTTGCCTTCATTCACAGGATGACACATCTTCGGACGCTGGAAGCATTGATGGCTGCATTGATCGGTGATGGGAGAATCTGCCAAATGGCTCACAAATATGGTAGCAAACCTGATGCCACTGAAAGACTGCTGCCAACACTGATCCCCCCCTCCTGACGCTCAATAAAGAGACTGTTGGTAGTGGGGTGGGGGTGGGGGGGGAAACTGTCCAGCTCCGTGGGTTCTGATGTCCTGTTTTTGGAGTGGCGGGAGGTAATGTTCCCCAACCAACTTTTCCCCACACCAGTTACTACCTCACACCTAGCGATCCTCAATGGGGTGGGTGTTTCAAGGGCTAGTATTTCCCAGTGCACATTTGGCCCCTACAATGTCCCAAGCCTCACTCAGAGTCCCCAACTAGTGAGCAGAGCTAAGGAATGTTTGTAAAAACACCAAAATGTTGGAGGAACTCAGCCGGTCATTCAGCGCCAACGTTTTGGGCCTAAACCCTTGCTCAAGGAATAAACAAAGAATTAACGGAAGAATATATCTTTGTCTCCTATGGACGCTGAAAGATTGGCTGAGTTTCTCCAGCATTTTGGTGCATTTTTACTGCAATCACAGCGTCTGCAGACTTTCGTGTTTTACTAAGGAATGTTGGTGCAGACGGTAGACCGGTGGGAATGCCAGGCATGACAGTAGTTAATGGCCCAGCAAAGGTCAGTGCTCCCTGGGCACAAAACGGTACGCCCTGGATATGTGGCCATCAGGCCGACCCATGGCTCCCCATGGGATGGTACAGTTGCTGGGAACCAGTTCCATTATGTGGAAGAGATTAGTAAAAGTGCAGATGTTCATAACCTAAAATAACATGAAAAAATCTGGTAAAAGTTTCTAAAATGCTTGAATTAATGATGAGTACCCAGAGGATTGGCCAACCTGATGGAGACAGCCAACGGTGGTAGGACTTCACTATATGGAAGGAGTGGATGGCCCTAGACTATCTGCTTGCAGCTGAGAGAGAAAGCTGTTCTGCTAGTGCTGGGTTTACATTCCAGATCAATTGGGGAATTTCACTCACTTGATACAAACGAGAGTTGATGAAAAAAATTTAACAAATTGGGGACCGGTTCCTCTGGATAGAGTGACATGGTGCACAGACATTCGAGGGATGGAATGTTATCTGGAAGATTCTTCAACAGGTCAGACAGGAAACTGCTCCGATCGTGTCGCTTGCTCCTGGCGGGTCATCTGACCAGGCAGGTCAAAAGTAATTTCCCATGTCAATCAAGGTTAGCCCACAGATAAGAGTACACCTGATTGGCTCTCTTCACCTTGTCTAATTTGGGCATACCTGAGCTGGCCCCACCAGCCAGCTGCAGTATAAGGCCCACCATGTGGAGAAGCTCTTTTTCTTTGCTCCACTTCAGGTTGTGAGCCATAGGCGATGCTTGGAAGTTAAATATAAGGTGTGTGCCAGTACAGAATGGTGGGTGGGGGGGAGGTGGGTTGCTATAGTTGGTGCATGCCTGTCAGACTGTTGTAATTTATCCTTTATTGTAACCTTGTTAAATATTTGCAATTGATTGTGGTGCCATGCCAGCCTGTTACTGAGGGGAGAGGGATATTGTTTTATACTGTCTTTTTACACTCTACAGGTATCACAGACTGTATGTATCTCTCAGTTGTTTAGTTGCATCAACTGTATGTGAACTGTGTGCGTGTGCGCGAGACCCGTTATTACTTTCTGCATGCGTTAATAAAGACTTTTTTTTGTAAGTAAGCTGTTCAGATTTGTTACTTCTCAGACTCACCGAATGTGTTCTCACCAACACAAGAGTGGACTGTGGGGATGTGTGGGCTAAACTAATTTGAATATTTTATTGTCACGTGTAACAAAATGTAGTAAGCAGCTTTGTTTTGCATGATATTCAGGCAATCCAACTCCTGTATTGAAATAATAATAAAGAATTTTAGTAGTGTAACAGTAGCCCAGGCACGGCCAAAATGGGGTTCATGAGCCATATGCGGCTCTTTGGCATGTAATGTGCCAACCCTCCTGAAGCCACCCTGGGACACTGCGAATCCCTGCAGCCAGACAGGGGGTTCCGGGACGTTCAGGTTGCATGTCAAGGAGAGAGAAGAGGGTGTGGTCCCTGCAGGAATGGCCCCTGCAGAGGAGCAGAGCGAGCAGTGGACAGCGGAGTCGGGTTCTCCTCACTTGGGCTGGATCACACCACAGCAGAGCACCACCAATGTGGGCTGTGAGGTCATTGGGAAGCCAGGGCTGGGCCAGGAGAGCTCCAATGTGTTGAATGCTGAAATAAAGTCAATAAACAGCTTTCGAACATAATGTGGCCTTATTTTCCAGGTGTTTGAAGGCTAGATGGAGGGCGGAGATGATTGCATTGCCTGTAGAACGGTTGGATCTGTATGCTAACTGCAGGGGGTCCATTGACAGGGGCAGCATGAGCTTGATATGCCTCATGACTAACCTTTCAAAGCACTTTATGACGATGGATGTGAATGTGACAGGACTGGACACAGATGACTTCTTCAGCACAGGGAAGCCTGCTCCCACATTCAGTGAAATCGCAGGTGATCTGGCTGTGGACTCAGCTCCGCTTTTCTCCCGTAACCCTTAATTCCCCTATGATGCAAGAATCTATCTTACTATATCTTAAATATATTTCACGAGGCTGCCTTGGGCAGAGATTTCCACAGAAAATCAGTCAGGATTTTGAAAATATTTGGTATTTTATGTGTACTTTTTGATTATTGAACATAATCTTCTTCTTTGGCTTGGCTTCGCGGACGAAGATTTATGGAGGGGGTAAAAAGTCCACGTCAGCTGCAGGCTCGTTTGTGGCTGACAAGTCCGATGCGGGACAGGCAGACACGATTGCAGCGGTTGCAGGGGAAAATTGGTGGGTTGGGGTTGGGTGTTTCCTCCTTTGCCTTTTGTCAGTGAGGTAGGCTCTGCGGTCTTCTTCAAAGGAGGTTGCTGCCCGCCAAACTGTGAGGCGCCAAGATGCACGGTTTGAGGCGATATCAGCCCACTGGCGGTGGTCAATGTGGCAGGCACCAAGAGATTTCTTTAGGCAGTCCTTGTACCTTTTCTTTGGTGCACCTCTGTCACGGTGGCCAGTGGAGAGCTCGCCATATAACACGATCTTGGGAAGGCGATGGTCCTCCATTCTGGAGACGTGACCCATCCAGCGCAGCTGGATCTTCAGCAGCGTGGACTCGATGCTGTCGACCTCTGCCATAATACAAATTATGAACATAATACAAATTAACTATTTAAAAACTACATACATGAATAAATATGATTATGTACATTTATTAATATTCATATAAACTTTTGTAACAAAAATTGCATGTAAGAGTAAAAATTTGTATGCAAAATTTTTTCATAGCTTGTAGCTTTCAAACACCTGAAGCAAATTGTGTAGAGAAAATACAAACAAAACGTTGTGCAGCAGACTTGCACTGCCAATTTTATTTTTAATATTACACATTTTAAAATGCGTTATCTAATAACAAAATATATATTTTATCGTTGTAAATGACACCCATATACTACATATACTTGTAAATTCTGTTTTTAAGTTACAAATCAGGGGAGAGCGCGAACGCAGTCCCCCACTACCACAAATTTTGCAGTCGAGTATCCCGCATTTGGGGACATCGCAGGCGTCAGCACACCCGAAGTGCAATGGGATAGCCTCGTCCTGGGAGAACCGCCTTTTTGATCACGGTCTCTCCCCTGCCAGGTAAGTATGCTCTCAATTGGAAACGATGCACATCCAAGTCTGAACGTTACACCTTTAACTCATGGCATCACAAGATTGTTCATGATCAATTTCTTACAACCTCACGCAATGCTCTGAATAAAAGCCAGATTTCATACTTACTTTGTAATTGTTTTGATGTTCTGTGATTATATTGGTTGCCATTCTTCCGATCTCCTGATTTGCATATCTTCCAAAAAAGGAAGGTGCTCCTCTATTCGCCGATGATAGTTTCTGAAACTAAACGCATGACGTCATTATCGACGTCGCGATGGTTCATTCACAGAAATGTAACGACCGTGTCCAAACTGAAACAGAACACCTCCATTCATGGCCACATTCAACAGCGGACTGAAAGGACGCGATTGCATTGGAGAGGACAGACAAGAGAATGTGGACAAAGGCTCCCGACCACAAATGTTGACTGTTGGTTTCTCTCCACTGATGCTGCGTGACCCGCTAAGTTCCCAATTCCTCCTCCCAATTTCTTTTGCTTGCATTTACCAGCCCCTGAAGTTCTTGTGTCGCATAAGAGGTTTACCAGGAGATTCCAGAATGGGGCATTTCGGGTATGAAGAGAGAATGGACAGGCATGAGCAAACATTGAGAAGTTGGAGCTAGGGACAGAGCAATTCAGGCAATGGATAACCAGTCAATAGGCACTTTTAAGCTGCAGCACCTGGATAGCCCTTCCAGGACCCAGGTGCGAATACTGGGGAAGCACCTTTTAAACTGCAGGGGGATTGCCCCAATAAATTGCCTACACGGCGATTTAAGGGGATCCCACCACTGCGATGATGCGGTAAGTGACGCATCACACACTCATGGGAACTATCAGTAAGCCTCACCACCCCCCCCCCCCCTTCACCTCGGCCGTCATTTGCTCCCATCAGTACCCAACTACTGTCAATCACCACCCCCTCAGTCAGTCATCCTCCCCCATCAGTCACAACCCCACTGTCGTCAATCCACTACCCACCCCGTCAATCGTGCCCTCCAGCAGCGTCCCGCTCCCGTGAACGTTGAGCCGTCACAACCGGAGTGGGGTTTGCAGCAGCGGCAGTTTGCGCCCCCTCTCTCCCCACCCGTGGCAGCGATCCCTCTCCCCCTGATTGTGGCCCCCACTCCCCTCCACGGCAGCGACCTCTCCCACCCCGGGTCCTGCAGCAGCGACCCCTCTCCCTCCCCACGATCATGGCAGGCACTTCAGCCAGGGGTTTCCCTGTGACACCAATGCACAAGCGTGGACGTCACAGGAGTAACCGGGTCGGCCGTTTTGCTGTTCAAGCTGTCGAAGAATGCGTCCTGGTTAAGTTTAACTGGGTTCCCTGACGACCTCTGAGATAGGGCAGGAACCCAGTTAGATTTGGATCATTGACTGGGTCGGACCCTTTCAAGCTGCCGCGTGAGTGGGGCGCGAACCAGGCAAATTTCCCAGTTAACCTCATTTTACTCGGCATCTTGAAAGGACCTACTGTTTTGGGTCGGGACTTGCATTCGTTTCTCTTAGAGCGGAAACTCAATAAGACAAAGTTGGGTGAGAAATGTTGTTTGCGGTTAACTATTTGTCACGTTAAAGCTGGTCCAGGAAAGTCTGCAGATGCTGGGGTTGTAGCGTAAACACAAGATTCAGTTTATTGAAATGGAATAAAAACAATGTCACATTACACAAAATTGCCTTTTGTCTGCTGTCTTCTTCTTTGGCTTGGCTTCGCGGACGAAGATTTATGGAGGGGGTAAAAAGTCCACGTCAGCTGCAGGCTCGTTTGTGGCTGACCAGTCCGATGCGGGACAGGCAGACACGGTTGCAGCGGTTGCAAGGGAAAATTGGTTGGTTGGGGTTGGGTGTTGGGTTTTTCCTCCTTTGCCTTTTGTCAGTGAGGTGGGCTCTGCAGTCTTCTTCAAAGGAGGCTGCTGCCCGCCAAACTGTGAGGCGCCAAGATGCACGGTTTGAGGCGATATCAGCCCACTGGCGGTGGTCAATGTGGCAGGCACCAAGAGCTTTCTTTAGGCAGTCCTTGTACCTTTTCTTTGGTGCACCTCTGTCACGGTGGCCAGTGGAGAGCTCACCATATAACACGATCTTGGGAAGGCGATGGTCCTCCATTCTGGAGACGTGACCCACCCAGCGCAGCTGCATCTTCAGCAGCGTGGACTTGATGCTGTCGACCTCTGCCATCTCGAGTACTTCGATGTTAGGGATGAAAGCGCTCCAATGGATGTTGAGGATGGAGCGGAGACAACGCTGGTGGAAGCGTTCTAGGAGCCGTAGGTGATGCCGGTAGAGGACCCATGATTCGGAGCCGAACAGGAGTGTGGGTATGACAACGGCTCTGTATACGCTTATCTTTGTGAGGTTTTTCAGTTGGTTGTTTTTCCAGACTCTTTTGTGTAGTCTTCTAAAGGCGCTATTTGCCTTGGCGAGTCTGTTGTCTATCTCATTGTCGATCCTTGCATCTGATGAAATGGTGCAGCCGAGATAGGTAAACTGGTTGACCGTTTTGAGTTTTGTGTGCCCAATGGAGATGTGGGGGGGGGGGGGGCTGGTAGTCATGGTGGGGAGCTGGCTGATGGAGGACCTCAGTTTTCTTCAGGCTGACTTCCAGGCCAAACATTTTGGCAGTTTCCACAAAGCAGGACACCAAGCGCTGAAGAGCTGGCTCTGAATGGGCAACTAAAGCGGCATCGTCTGCAAAGAGTAGTTCAGGGACAAGTTTCTCTTGTGTCTTGGTGTGAGCTTGCAGGCGCCTCAGATTGAAGAGACTGCCATCCGTGCGGTACCGGATGTAAACAGCGTCTTCATTGTTGAAACTTCAGGAATACCAACCAAAGCTGAACACTTTCAGACAGGTTAATGTTTCGATGATTTGTGGCATTCAGAGCGATTGATGGAGATTTTGCAGAAGAATCTAGTTTGTTCATAGGATATGGAATTAACAGGTTAAAATAAAGGGGTAGACATATATAAGATACTATACTTGAAGCATGAAGAAATGTGAATGTTGAACAAGGATGACATAGGAGGTTGATAAATAGCTGAAGACAATAAGCTACAGAAACTATTATTTTATAAACAGTAACAGGCCCTTTCAGCTCACGAGGCTGTGCTGCCCAATTACACACAGTTAACCTACAACTCCTGGTATGTTTTAAAAGGTTGGAGGAAACCAGAGCCCCCAGGGAAAACCCATGCAGACACGGGGAGAACATACAGACAGTGCGGAATTCGAACCCCAGTCCAAACACTGGTGCTGTAACACCATTGTGCTAACAGCTACACTGTTAAGCTTGATTTAGTGCGGAGCTGAATGGTTTCAAGTGCAGTTGATTGAAATAATGAATAATTGCTCCATAAAATGATGATAAAAAAATTGGCTATACCAAAGTCTCCTCCAATTTAATATTGAAAAGATAAGGATATTGTATCTGGTCTCCACTCTCCCTGTCAATAACCTGAAACTGGACCAGACTCTTCACATTCTTGGTGTCTTCTTGAGCATCTGATCTTGTAACTGCGCGATCATTAAGACCGTCTATTTCTACTTGCAAAATCACGTTGCCTCATCTTGAGTTGGCAGGATACAATCTACTGCTGAAATCTTAGCAATGTGAATGGGGGAAGGGGAGAGGTAAAAGGAAAAGCATTGCATCTCCCTCAAGAAAAGTGCTTTGAAAAGCAAACTAGTTGGTGAAGTTAGAAGAGGAGACCAGGGAGTCACAGAGGAAGCAATGGTTTGAAATTTGTGAAGATGAGGGAGGAGAGCTGAAGTAGATATGTCAGGTGACTGAATCCAGTGAAAGGTTGTAATGATGGGAGGATAATTCATTAAATGCAGGGGTCACAGATAACAATAAGGAGAATTCCATCCTTTCTCTGGGTGGGAGGAAATGCAGATGTCTGGTACAAAGGGGAGGCACAGTCAAGTCATATCAATTGTGGTTGTGGGGGGGGGAAAGCCATGGTTGAGGATAAATAAGGACCCTGAGGCATTGATCTAAACACTTATCAGCTACTTAGAATGGCCATGGAGCAACAGGGAATGGAACCCTTGTAGGAGGCATTTTTCCATTTACTATGAGGCTTGCTTATTTATACTTGGCTTATATTTTTCCAACAGCTGTGCTGTGATTGTATAATTATTTGTTGTGACTTTTGCATGTTTTGAAAAATATTTAATCAATTAATTGAAATTTAGTGTCTCTCCATTTCTTTACAGCTGAGCATCCTATCAGAAGGGCCCAAATATTAGGTGCGGCTCAGTTATAGTATTCTTAGGTTCCAGTCTGAATTCAGAGATTTGAGTGCAGATCAAGCCTGACACTTCAGTGCTATGCTATGGGTACAGCTGCATATTTTTGAATGACTTATGATGCTGATGCGAGGATATTGCCTCAGGTGGTTTGGACAATAGTTTCATAGCTCTCAACCTATATGAAGAGATGACCTGATAAGATTAAATGCATATAAGGTTACTTGTGTGACTTTGTTGCATTTCCCGTCCCCTGAAACCCTCTGGGATCAGTTGAAGACTACCATACTGCAATCCACTGAAGAGGTACTGGGCTTCTCCTCCAGGAAAAACAAGGACTGGTTTGACGAAAACAGCCAGGAAATCCAGGAGCTGCTGGCAAAGAAGCGAGCTGCCCACCAGGCTCACCTTACAAAGCCGTCCTGTCCAGAGAAGAAACAAGCCTTCCGTCGCGCATGCAGCCATCTTCAGCGCAAACTCCGGGAGATCCAAAATGAGTGGTGGACTAGCCTCGCCAAACGAACCAAGCTCAGCGCAGACATTGGTGACTTCAGGGGTTTCTACGAGGCTCTAAAGGCTGTGTACGGCCCCTCACCCCAAGTCCAAAGCCCGCTGCGCAGCTCAGACGGCAAAGTCCTCCTCAGCGACAAGATCTCCATCCTCAACCGATGGTCAGAACACTTCCAATCTCTTTTCAGTGCCAACCGCTCAGTCCAAGATTCCGCCCTGCTCCAGCTCCCTCAACAGCCCCTAAGGGTAGAGCTGGATGAGGTCCTCACCCAGGATGAGACATATAAGGCAATCGAACAACTGAAAAGTGGCAAAGCAGCAGGTATGGATGGAATCCCCCCAGAGGTCTGGAAGGCTGGCGGCAAAACTCTGCATGCCAAACTGCATGAGTTTTTCAAGCTTTGTTGGGACCAAGGAAAACTGCCTCAGGATCTTCGTGATGCCACCATCATCACCCTGTACAAAAACAAAGGCGAGAAATCAGACTGCTCAAACTATAGGGGAAATCACGCTGCTCTCCATTGCAAGCAAAATCTTCACTAGGATTCTCCTAAATAGAATAATACCTAGTGTCGCCGAGAATATTCTCCCAGAATCACAATGCGGCTTTCGCGCAAACAGAGGAACTACTGACATGATCTTTGCACTCAGACAGCTCCAAGAAAACTTGTTGAAAATCAACAAGGTCGGGTCAGATACAGCAATGAGCTCTCTGAACCCTTCTCCATTAACAATGGCGTGAAGCAAGGCTGTGTTCTCGCACCAACCCTCTTTTCAATCTTCTTCAGCATGATGCTGAACCAAGCCATGAAAGACCCCAACAATGAAGACGCTGTTTACATCCGGTACCGCACGGATGGCAGTCTCTTCAATCTGAGGCGCCTGCAAGCTCACACCAAGACACAAGAGCAACTTGTCCGTGAACTACTCTTTGCAGACGATGCCGCTTTAGTTGCCCATTCAGAGCCAGCTCTTCAGCGCTTGACGTCCTGCTTTGCGGAAACTGCCAAAGTGTTTGGCCTGGAAGTCAGCCTGAAGAAAACTGAGGTCCTCCATCAGCCAGCTCCCCACCATGACTACCAGCCCCCCCACATCTCCATCGGGCACACAAAACTCAAAACGGTCAACCAGTTTACCTATCTCGGCTGCACCATTTCATCAGATGCAAGGATCGACAATGAGATAGACAACAGACTCGCCAAGGCAAATAGCGCCTTTGGAAGACTGCACAAAAGAGTCTGGAAAAACAACCAACTGAAAAACCTCACAAAGATAAGCGTATACAGAGCCGTTGTCATACCCACACTCCTGTTCGGCTCCGAATCATGGCTCCTCTACCGGCATCACCTACGGCTCCTAGAACGCTTCCACCAGCGTTGTCTCCGCTCCATCCTCAACATCCATTGGAGCGCTTTCATCCCTAACGTCGAAGTACTCGAGATGGCAGAGGTCGACAGCATCGAGTCCACGCTGCTGAAGATCCAGCTGCGCTGGGTGGGTCACGTCTCCAGAATGGAGGACCATCGCCTTCCCAAGATCGTGTTATATGGCGAGCTCTCCACTGGCCACCTTGACAGAGGTGCACCAAAGAAAAGGTACAAGGACTGCCTAAAGAAATCTCTTGGGCCTGCCACACTGACCACCGCCAGTGGGCTGATATCGCCTCAAACCGTGCATCTTGATGCCTCACAGTTTGGCGGGCAGCAACCTCCTTTGAAGAAGACCGCAGAGCCCACCTCACTGACAAAAGGCAAAGGAGGAAAAACCCAACACCCAACCCCAACCAAACATTTTTCCCCTGCAGCCGCTGCAACCGTGTCTGCCTGTCCCGCATCGGACTTGTCAGCCACAAACGAGCCTGCAGCTGACGTGGACTTTTACCCCCTCCATAAATCTTCGTCCGCGAACCCAAGCCAAAGAAAAGAAAATTGGATCAAATGCAACCAATAGCAGAAATGCATTTAACTCCAGATAAAACCAATATTAGAGTGTAAATGCAGATGTTTCTTCCGCATATGGAAATTGAAAATACTTAATCTCCCAACGTGCCTTGAAGAGCTTTTAAATTAACTTTTAAAGCAGACGACAAACTGAAGAAAATGATTCCTTCTCTTAATCTCTGTAATCTGTCTGACCATAAAATTAATAAAATTTACATAGAAGTAGCACCCTTGGTTTCACTGAGCCTGGGTTAATTCCCAAAACTTTTGGAATGATCAATGCTCAAACAATATAAGAGGGGAGCAGGAGTGGACAGGTAAAATGCAGGAAGAATGTTCCTGATGTTGGGAAACTCCAGAACAGTCTGAGGATAAAGGGATTAGGTAGAAGAGAAATTATTTCACTCAGAGAACTGTTAATTGATGGAACTCCTTTCCACAGAAAGTTGTTGAGGCTGGTTCATTCGATCTATTCAGGAGGGTGTTAGGTGTGAACCTATCGGTGAAAGGGATTAAGGGGTATGAAGAGAAAGCAGGTCACTTGATCATATAGAAAAGTGGTGCAGACTCAAAGGGCTGAATGGTTTTCTTTGTGGGTGGGGGGGGGGGTTAAGAGACTAATCAGGATACAATCAGGATCAGATATAAGATTATGAATCATGAGTAGGATGCCAAATAATTGAGAGAGTGGTCAAAAGTGTTTCATATAAGTTATAATGTAGTTGTCTGGTTTGGTATAAAAATAGTCTTGTCTATCATTTGAATGGTGATAGATTGGGAGGGGTAATGTACAAAGAGACTTGAATGTACCTACCTAGTGATCACTGAAAGGAAATTATGAAGGTCCAGCAAACAGTAACTTGAATTAAATTGTTTATTGTCATGATGTACAGTGAAAATCTTTGTTTTGCACGCTATCCAGACAGGTCAATCGATACATGGTCCATTGGGTAGTATAATAATTTAAAAAACTAATGTGAAGAGATAGTGTTACAAAAACTAATGAAAATGGTGGGTAGCATGTTAAAGAGAAAAGTATAGTTAAAGAGTGTAAAACATCATCTTTTACACATGGGAGATCCATTCAAGTGTTTGTCAACAACAGAAAAGAAACTGTCCTTGAATCTGGAGATATATGCTTTCAAACTTGTGTCTCTTCTCCCAGGGACAGGGTGGTGGGGGAAGGAGGGATGGGGGTGAGAGAGAGAGAGAGAGAGAGTGTCTTCACATCAAGAGATTTGTTAGAGCAAGGATGTGCTGTTGAAATTATATAGGAGTTTTGTGAGGAGACACTTGGAATTGTGTGCAATTTTCCTAAAAAGGATAAACTTGGTGTTCGGGAGTAAAGTGAAGACATATGTGTGAGGCACTGCCTCAAGAAGGCCACCAACGTCATAAAGGATCCCCATCACCTGGTTACAACCTCCTGTCTGCTGCCTTCAGAAAGAAGGCACAGAAGCCTGGAAACCATTACATCTAGTTTCAAGAACAATTGCTAATCAATCTCTTGAACCTCCTCGTTCTGTATTGATCATAAAGGACTCCGACACTGCACAAAGGCCTGTTTGCTCCATTGCAATGCCGCTTTTTCCTGAACTATGGTAGCTGTGAATATTTATTATCACTCTATCTTTTGAATGTATTAATTATTTTTAATTTAATTTATCGTACACTGTTGAAGTATCGATTCCACTGAAGCAGGTAAGAATTTTGGTGCATATGTAATTGTATAAAGTAATGAACTCATTCATTTATAATTACTATCATCAGTTAGAGAGTGCACCAGTGAATAATATTTAATGAGGAGAAAAGCAGATTATGTGCACATTAAGCTGTTAAACAAATGTTGTAAAGATGTGCGAGCTATGTCTGGTTTCACCCCACCCAGATGGGTTCATGGTGAATTCAAAGAATATGGATGCATTTAAAATTATGAGAGGCATAGATAAGGTCATAGATAAAGTCATAATCTTTTTTCCAGGATAGGGGAGACTAAAGTAGAGGGCAAAGATTTAAGGCAAGAGAGTAAATATTTAAAAGGTCACCTTTTTGACACAGAGAGTGGTAGGTGTTTGGAATAAAATGGAGATGGGTATAATTGTAACATTTAGAAGTCATTTAGACAGATACATGGATAAAATAGGAGCCAAGCACCAAAAAAATTGTCTAACTTAGATAGCCAACATGTTCAGCATGGACAAGCTAGTCATAAGCCCTGTATACATGCTATATCACTGTATAATTCTGAGGGTAAGAGGCAACTTCCTGCACTGGGACTGTACTTTATAAAGATATTTCATTGACTGTAAGAAATTTTGTGCTACTCTCTCACAAAATAACCTGTTTATCTCTCTAAAATTTCATTTCCTCCACCATCAGCACAGAGGACCACAGGATGTTACTCGCCAGTTCTATCTGGACTGAAAAGTATCATGTGCAGACGATCACCACACAGGCTGCATGGCTTCAGATGGTAGCTGACCATCACTTTCCCAAGAGCAAGTCTCCAACTTCCTTTCTAAATTGTCTCCAACCCAAACTAACAAGTAGGAACTTCTGCCAGTCTGTTGCCTTCTGTCTTTTCTTGTAGGTACATGTTATGCAGAGGGAGTGTCCACTGAGTCAGTGTAGGTGGAAGTGTGTGCTGGGATTAGTCTGTAGGTCCCCAAATAGCCTTTGGGACACCGATGAGCAGATAAGCAGGCAGATTTTGGAATGGTGCGGGAAATATTGACTGATACCTCCTGACTGCAAGAGGAATAGATGGGGCTGAATTTGTCAAGGATTCCTGACACAGTATTCTTCCCTCCGTCTGAACAGACATGTGCTTATAGCGCATTAGTCAGAACCATGTCATTCATGACACAGGTGCTGGAGCTGTTGGAATCTCTCTTCAACAGCGCCCCTCTGAGGTCTGCGCTCTAGGAGGCTGCCTAGTTGGCCTATGGTAGTGCCGGCCCTGGGTGGCAGACCTCTCGGTGGGGGAGCATTTTGGTGGTAATGACCGCAACTCATTTAGCTTCAGCATAGGTATGGAAAAGGATGAAACAGTTAAAATGAGAAAGTGCTTAACTGGGGAAGGGCTAATTATCAAGGGATGAGGCAGGAATTAGCGAGAGTAAATTGATCTGTCCTGGAGCTTCTATGCTTGTGCAATCACAGAGAAGGCTCACCAGTGGCTATACATTTTGGGGTGTCTGAGAAAATTGGGTATGTCACTGAAAATTCTCAAACTTCTACCTGTGTACCGTGGAGAGCATTCTGGCTGGTTGCATCACTGCCTGGTATGGATGTGCCAACACTCAAAACTCCAGAGGGTTGTTAACTTGGCCTGCGACATCAAAGGCACCAACCTTGTGCTCAACATCAGCAAAACCAAGGAGATGATTGTGGACTTCAGGAGGAAGTCAGGGGAGCACGATCCAGTTCTCATTGAGGGTTCAGTAGAGGAAAGGGTCAAGAACTTCAAATTCCTGGGTGTCAACATCTCTGAGGATCTGTCCTGGAGCCTCTATGTTGATGCAATTACAAAGCAGGCTCGCCAGCGGCTATACAGTACAATTCTGATTATCCAAAATTGGATTCTCTGAAATCCTCATTTATCTGGAAAAAAAATTAATTTTGGATAAATTAGATATCTGAAACAAATCAGAAATCCTCATTTAACTGAATTTTTTTCGGAGCCAAACTGGTTGAAAAAAAATTCACTCAACATGAAATTAGAACAACGATTGCCCTTATTTCAGGTAACTCCCTGCGGTGCGCTGAGATAACAGCAAGCTAGCACAAAACTCAAAAGACTGTCCAACAGGCTTTATTCCAGTAAATGTTTGAACACCAGTTCAAGCCTTGGTGGCTCCCTGTGTGACTGGGTCAGGAGGTGATGGCTCAGGTTTATATTCAGGTCGGCTGATTGACAGCCAGCCAGGTGGAATCAGCCCCTTAGGGGGTCTATTCAGGTCGGCTGATTGACAGCCAGCCAGGTGGAGCCAGCCCTTAGGTCAGGGGTGTCAAACTCAAATTCATGGAGGGCCAAAATTAAAAACTTGGACTAAGTTGAGGGCCGAACTAAATATTTATTGAAAATTTTCAACAACATCTGCATGTTTTCTCTTCTTTCAACATATGTAATGTTAAACTTTTTCTTATTAAAATAAATGTTTAATAATAGTTTTGGATAAACTCTTTCATTGTCATTGTCATTGGCCCATTTCCTTTGGAGTTCTGAAACCGTGCACATGATGAGTCAATGAGGGATGATTAAAGCAGTGGTCTTCAAACTTTTTCTTTCCACCCACAGACCACCTTAAGCAATCCCTTACTAATCACAGAGCACCAATGGCACAGGGACGCGAGTAGAAAGAAAAAGGTTGAGAACTGTTGTATTGTGGTAACTCCACATCTGATTAGGTTCATTGTTAGGCAAGTGGTCAGAGAAGGACCCCCCCCCACCCCAAGAAAGGCTTAAATCACAGGAACAAAATAAGCTTCCGTCTCACTGCTCCCAATCTTACACACAGTCCTGATGTGGAATGTGGGGTCGCAGCTCCACGTTCACCCGAGTTCAGGTGCTGTCTGTGTGGAGTTTGTAGGCTCTCCCCTTGTCTTGAACCAACAGGTCGGTCGCCTGACGAAGGCACCCGAACCCCCCGTTGAAACGCCGGCGTCCGGGGCGGTGGAGGAATTGGCTGAGAAGAACGCGTTGCTCCCACCCTCCCTTCCCATGGTTGGAGAGGGATTAAACTGCGATCTCACGGCGCCGGGCTCATCTCCAACAAAAGGAGCGGGAGGCAGGATCCGCCGCGCATGGAGCGAGGGGGAAGGCATCGCCAACGAGACGTTTGGTCCGGCGTCATCGCTGAAGCGCAGACCCAGCGAGGATGGTCCCCAACTTCAGCCGCGTCTGTGTGTCCGGGAGCCGGGCGGGCTGAGTGCGGCGCACTGATCCACGGGATTCGGGACTCTGAGATCCCTCCACACCTCCGCCGTCTTCATTTTCACCTTCAGTGTGCATGCGCTAAACTGGCGCGGCGGCCAGTGGGCCAACTCTAATATATATTTAATATGATCTTGCGGGCCAAATATAATTATATCGCGGGCCATATTTGGCCCGCGGGCCAGAGTTTGACATGTGTGCCTTGGGTGGTCTTCCTGCAGGTACAGAGATTGCCCCCTGCAGTAGGCCGGTGGTCGTATCACCACACTCCCCTCTCTTTCCATTTCTTCTTTACCTTCCCCTATTGACTTTTCTCAACTCTCCCTCTCAAACTGCGTGCCTCTGGCTCGAAGCAGCAAGGGGCTGGAATATGCCTTGTCCTGGAGTCATTAAGGAGAGTGGCCTCCTGGACAGGAGCGAGACCTCAGACTCAGTGGCGTTCCCTCCCCTGGTGTCCCTCCCTCCTCTCCCCTTACTTCCCTCCCTCCTCGGCACAACAGAGCTCCTGACACTGAACCCTCCCTTCACCTTACTATTGCACATGCACACCGGACTCCCTGGTGTGCATGTGTGGTAGGCTTAGGGGAGGATTTGGAGTCGGGTCTTGGGAGTCAGGAGCTCTGGTGACGGGAGACAGGAACCTGCCAATTCACTAATGAGTGTTCCACTGGCCTGGGAAGCCTCCCAGGGGATCTGCGGCGGGATTGGCGACAGCCAGCATTTTTTTTGTGAGAACTAAACATTATTTTAATGCTTAGAAAGCCTTTTTATTTTTCACACTGTGAACCATATCAACCAAAATATATACAAACGTTTCTCATTAAATATACACAGTGGCATTTTCTCTCTTTTTTCCCCCCTACCCTCCCTCCCCCCTTCCCACCCCCCTCCAAAACCAATAAATATTCAACATATGCAATACAATAAAACCATAAAATAATGTCTTCACACAATGAAAAATAAACAAGAAAAATGTGTCATCTACTTTTACACACTGAATCAAGTCATTTTGTCTTCTTATCATTTTAGGGGAGTAGAGGTCCGAGGCAAGCCCTCTCTGTTATGTTCCACGTATGGTTCCCAAATTTGTTCAAATAATGTGACTTTATTTTTTAAATTATATTATTTTTTCCAATGGAATACCTTTATTCATTTCCATGTACCATTGGTGTATTCTCAGGCTCTCTTCCATTTTCCAAGTTGACATTATACATTTTTTTGCTACTGCTAAGGCTATCATAATAAATCTTTTTTGTGCTTTATCCAATTTGAGGCCTAATTCCTTACTACTTATGTTACTTAGAAGAAAGATCTCTGGATTTTTTGGTATGTTATTTTTTGTGATTTTATTTAATATCTGATTTAGATCTTCCCAAAACATTTTCACTTTCGTACATGCCCAAATTCCATGTACTGTTGTTCCCATTACCTTCTTACAGCGAAAACATCTATCTGATAATGTTGGATCCCATTCTTTTAACTTTTGAGGTGTGATATATAACCTCTGTAACCAATTATACTGTGTCATGCATAACCTTGTGTTTATTGTATTCTTCATAGTTCCAGAACATAACTTTTCCCATGCTTCATTTTTTATCTTTATGTTTAAATCCTTTTCCCACTTTTGTTTAGATATATAGCTTATTTCATCATTTTCCTTATCTTGCAGCTTAATGTACATGTTCGTTATAAATCTTTTAATTATCATTGTGTCTGTAATCACATATTCAAAGCTGCTTCCTTCTGGTAATCTCAGTCTGTTTCCTAATTTATCCTTTAAATAAGCTTTCAGTTGATGATATGCAAACATTGTACCATGAGTTATTCCATATTTGTACTTCAACTGTTCAAATGTTAATAAATTATTTCCCAAAAAACAATTTTCTATTTTTTGATTCCTTTTCTCTCCCATTCTCTAAAGCAGGGGTCTCAAGCTTACGGCCTGCGGGCCAACTGCGGCCCTCGGGACGATAGTTTGTGGCTCCGACTTAATATGGAAGTTTAATGTTAGTGCGACCCGCGAGTTTGATATGATTGGCACTTTTCAGTGTTGTGTGCGGAGCTGAACGAACCTACCAATCATGGTGGGGAATATTGCTCTCGGGGGCGGGACATCGGCTGGGCTTATTGCGAATATAAGCATATTTGTGTGCATTTTCTATTTGTCATTATATGCACGCGGCACATACGCAATTTCCGCAGCCGCTCCCGCTTCACGCGCTTCGGCATCCAGTCTGAACCCGGAAATTGTTGCTCAGCGGGACAGAAAAAGAAGCGGAAAAGACGCATCGGCTAAGCACTGAAACAGAGCCACGTTTCAAATTTTTGCGGACCCCTTCTCCTTTGATGTGCAAGATGCCCCTCCTGTGCTTCAAATGGAGCTCATTGACCTGCAGTGCAACTCTGAACTCAAAACCAAGTTCAGGGAGGTGAGTGGAAAAGCAGACAAGCTTGGGCAATTTTTGAGAGAATTGCCCCCCAGCTTCCCTGAGCTTTCCCGAATGTTCAAGCGGACCCTGTGTCTTTTTGGGAGCACATACTTGTGCGAAAAGCTCTTCTCTACCTTGAACTTCAATAAGTCCAAGTACATGTCCAGACTTACTGACGAGCATCTTCAAGCCCTACTGAGGGTCTCAACTGCCTCCTCCCTTAAGCCAAATGTGGCTCGGTTATGCGAGAGGAAGCGCTGCCAGATCTCTAGCAGTAAGAAGTAGGGAGAAGAAGACATGTTCATAACAGTTTATGTTCAATGTTCCATTCATGTTCAGAAAGTTAAAGGTTAAAGAACTGTTAATACAGACATTTGAATCTGAATAATAATAATTACATTTCTCCAGTCAGCAACTATATGTGGTTTCTTCAGTCTTCTATATCTGCTGTATTATTATTATTTTCATTATTATTATTTTCATTTTATTTATTTATTACTGATTGATTTTATTTTTTTTCTTATGAATTGTTAATTTATTTATTTTTTCATCTTATTTTGTGTTTAAAAAATAAAAATAAAGACATTTGATAACATTGGAATGTTTTTGTAAGAGCTTTGTGGAAAACCTGATGCGGCCCAGCCTCACCCAGACTCTACCTCCATCAGCCCCCGGGTAAATTGAGTTTGAGACTCCTGCTCTAAAGGGACCTTTTATCTATTGTAAAAAGGATTAGTGGGTTTTGTGTCAATAACAATTTTGGTATTTGGTCATTTGTTTTTTTCTTTTCTAAGTGGATCTTCTTCCATATATTGTAAATGATGCAATACTGGTGAGTTTTTATATTGCACCAGCTTTTTGTCCCACTTATAAGGTATATGTTCTGGTACCTTCTCCCCTATTTTATCTAGTTCTATCTTAGTCCAGTCTGGTTTTTCCCTTGTCTGGTCTTTGGCTTGGCTTCGCGGACGAAGATTTATGGAGGGGGTAAAAAGTCCACGTCAGCTGCAGGCTCGTTTGTGGCTGACCAGTCCGATGCGGGACAGGCAGACACGATTGCAGCGGTTGCAAGGGAAAATTGGTTGGTTGGGGTTGGGTGTTGGGTTTTTCCTCCTTAATACCTTAATTGTGCGGCTCTATAATAATTTTTAAAGTTTGGTAACTGCAAACCACCTTGGTTATACCTCTTTGTTAATTTATCTAACGCTACCCTCAGTTTCCCCCTTTCCACAAGAATTTCCTTATTATTCTCTTTTGTTCATTAAAGAACTTCTCTGTTAATGGAATTGGTAACGATTGAAATAAGTATTGTATCCTTGGGAAAACATTCATTTTAATGCAATTTACCTTCCCTATCAACGTTAGCGGTAATTCTTTCCAATGTTCTAAGTCTTCCTGCAATCTCTTTATTAGTGGCTGTTTGCTAATAATTTTGCTATTATCTTATAATCTGAATTAAGTAGAGATATTGGTCTATATGATGCTGGTGTTAATGGATCCTTCCTCGTCTTTGGTATTACTGTAATTATTGCTGTCTTACATGAATCTGGCAAGTTTTGTGTTTCTTCTATCTGGTTCATTACTTCCAGGAGAGGAGGAATTAATAACTCTTTAAATGTTTTATAGAATTCTATTGGGAATCCGTCCTCTCCCGGCGTTTTATTATTCGGCAGCTTTTTTAATATATCCTGTACTTCCTCTATTTCAAATGGTTTTATCAGTTTGTTTTGTTCCTCTTCTTGCAATTTCTGCAGTTCAATTTTAGCTAAAAAACTTCTATTTTATCATCTTTCCCATCGTTCTCAATTTGGTATAATTGTTCATAAAATTCCTTAATGTTTTCATTAATCTCCGTTGGGTTATATGTAATTTGTTTGTCCTTTTTCCTTGATTCCAATACAGTTATTTTAGCTTGTTCTGTTTTAAGTTGCCAGGCTAATTTTTTTTTGTGTTTTTTCTCCCAGTTCATAATACTTTTGCTTTATTTTCATTATGTTCTTCTCCAGTTTGTACATTTGTAATGTTTCGTATTTTATTCTTTTGTCCACCAATTCTCTCTTTTTCGTTATATCTTCCCTTTTCACTAGTTCCTTTTCTGGACTTACTATCTCCCTTTCCAACTGTTCTATTTCCCGATTGTAGTCCTTTTTCATCTTAGTTACATAACTTATTATCTGTCCTCTAATGAAGGCTTTCACTGTGTCCCATAATATAAATTTATCTTTCACTGATTCTGTGTTTATTTCAAAATATGTTTTAATTTGGCGTTCAATAAACTCTCTAAATTCCAGCCTTTTAAGTAGCATTGGGTTTAACTTCCATCTATTTGTTCTTGGTGGGATGTCCTCCAGTTCTATTGCTAATAACAGGGATGAATGATCAGGTAGTAGTCTAGCTTTATACTCAGTTTTCCTAACCTCTCCCTTGAATATGGGCCGACAACAAAAACATATCAATCCTTGAGTATGTTTTATGCTTACTCGAATTATATGAATATTCCTTCTCTCTTGGGTGCTGCCTCCTCCATATATCCATAAGTTTAATTTCCTGCATTAATTTAACCATAAATTTGGCTACTTTATTCTTTTTGCTTGTCTTTTGTCCAGTTTTATCTAACATTGGATCCAAATTAAGGTTAAAATCCCCTCCTATCAATATATTTCCTTGTGTATCTACAATCTTCAAAAAAATATCCTGCATAAACTTTTGATTCTCCTTATTAGGTGCATATATATTGAGCAAATTCCAAAACTCTGAGTATATCTGGCACTTGATCATTATATACCTCCCTGCTGGATCTATTATTTCCTCCTCTATTTTGTTGGTACATTTTTATTAATTAATATAGCTACACCTCTAGCTTTTGAATTATATGATGCTGCCGCTACGTGTCTTACTCAGTCTCTCTTTAATTTGTTATGTTCCACTTCAGTTAGATGCATTTCTTGCACAAATGCTATATCTATTTTTTCTTTTTTCAGTAAATTTAATAGCCTCTTTCATTTAATTTGGTTATGTATTCCATTAATGTTTATAGTCATATAGTTCAACGTGGCCATCTTATATCTTGCTTACACCTCATTTCCACTTCCTCACCACCTCCATTCCCCTTTTCCCTATTTTCATCTCTCAGTTTTCCCTTTTTAAACTCAATGTATGACAACACATTTAAAATACTCCAACAATTCCACACCCAATATTACCTTAACCCCAAATACCCCCCCCCCCCTCTGAGTTCCCCCTTATCCCTTGCTGGGCACACAACTCCCCTTTCCATTTGGATTGCGATCTTGTTCGCAAGCGTCAACTGATTTCGCAGTGACGGTTATTCTCTTTCCCCCCACCCCAACCTGTTCCAGAAAACACTTATTTTTTACACATATAACAAAGCTCTCCCTTTTTTCCCCTTACTTCCTTCCTTCCCTTCTCTTTTCCCTCTTTAGTTCTTAACATATACATTGTTTTTACATCTTTATATATACTTTATCGCCATTCTTCATTCTTGTTACATCTCTTCATCTCTCCTTCTGTCCTGAAAACGCTCTGCGAATTCTTGTGCTTCCTCCGGATCTGAGAACAGTCTGTTTTGCTCCCCGGGTATAAATATTTTAAGCACAGCTGGATGTCTTAACATGAATTTATAACCTTGTATTCCAATGGTTTATTATCTTCTCTAATTTTATTCCTTGCCCACTCCAGTATATTTTCTCTTGTATATCTCAAAAATTTTACTACGATGGATCTTGGTTTTTGATGTGTCTGCGGTTTCAGAGCTAGAGCTCTGTGTAACCTTTCTATTTCCATTTCTGTCGTTCCCAGGACCTTCAGGATCCATCCTTTTATAAATTCCTTCATATCTGTGCCTCATTCACATTCCTTCAGGCCCACTATTTTTATGTTGTTTCACCTACTATAATTTTCCAACATATAATTTTCTGAGATAACAACTCTTGTGTCACTTTAATTTTTTTTGTCACTTCCAATTTTCCTCTTAAGTTGTTTACTTCCATTTCAACAGCCGTTTCTCGTTCTTCCACATTTTCTACTCTTTTCCCTTTTTCTGTCGACTAGTTCTAATCTTTGCATTTTATCTTCTGTTCTTTTCATTTTTCTTTTAATTGCACTAAATTCTAATGATAACCATTCTTTTGATGCTCTCATGTGTTCTTCAAAAAAATCTTTATCTATATTCTGTACATCTGTTTTACCTTCTATTTCTATGTGAAGATCTTGCTCTTCTTCCTCTTCTTCTGTGTCTTTACCTGTGTTTGTGTCTTCTTCTCTTCTTTGTATCTGTATCTCTTCTGATTTTGCTGATGAGTTGCTTGTATCACTTTGTTGGGCCTCTTCTTGCCGGGCCTCTTGCTCTTGGTCCTCCCCTTCTAGACTGCTCATCTGTCAGGCCTGCTGCTGCTGCTCCTCTTGCCATTCACCCCGTCGACTTTCTCACCTGATACCTCACTCCCTCTCCTGCCGCCTTCCTCATCTTCCAGCTGAGAACCCTGGTGTTGGACGTCCCTCAGTTGGTTGTGCCATGATTACCCGTTCCTCGGCTAAGTCCCCCTCTCATCTGTGTTTTCTTTTGCCTTTGATTGCGCACTGCTCATGCGTGACTCCCTGCTCATGCGCAGTTGCGCTCTTTTCCTTGGCTCAGAGAGCCATTTTTGCAGTCCACCGGTTGGGGGTTCGTGACTCCACAGGGCCGGAACCAACCTCGGAGAATGGACGTTCTTCGCCACCATGGCTTCCTGTTCCTTCGTGCAGGTAAGGCCTTCTTTCTTTTCCGGTGACTTTTCTTTTTTTCCCTTTGTTTTTACTTTTTCTTTCTTGGGTGCCATCTTCTTTCTCTTCTCTGGAACTTCATCTTTTATTTCTTATATTTTATATTTGTTGAACTTTGTCTTGTCTTGAGTTTTTTTCTGGAGTGGGCTGGTTTTACCCGACCGGCCACTACTCCATCATGTGACTCCATTTGCTGTTGTTTAAACACTGAAACAAGTGATTTGCTGTTTGCCAATGGGCTGTTTTTAAAAAATGACTAGTTCTCTGAAGGAAAAAGTTTATCCAACATAGGCCTAGTCCCGACCATTTCAGATAATCGGAATTGTACTGTACTTTGTGAGGTGTCTGGGGAGATTTGGTATGTCACCGAAGACTCTCGTAAGCCTCTACAGGTGCACTCTGGAGAGCATTCTGGCTGGTTGCATCACTGCCTGGTATGGAGGTGCCAACTCTCAGGACAAGAATAAACTCCAGAGGGTTGTTATCTCGGCCTGCGTCATCACAGGCACCAGATTTCACTCCATCAAGGACATCTACATGAGGCGGTGTCTTAAAAAAGCAGTTTCAATCCTCAAAGTCCCCCACTACCCAGGCCATGCCCTCTTCACTCTGCAAAAGGTACAGGAGCCTAAAGATAAGCACTCAGGAGCACAAGGACAACTTCTTCCCCGATGCCATCAGATTCCTGAATAATCAATGAACGCAAAGACACTGCCTTACTTTTCGTGCACAATTATTTTTATTTATGGTAATGTGGTAAGATGGTTATAAAATGAATGTTTACACTGTGATGCTGCCATGAAACACCGAATTTCATGACTTGTTTATGACAATAAATCTGATCTCTTTTGGTGTGTGGCACAGGAGTTTGGACAATTGGAGTGAATCTGTCCTCAGTCAACTGTTGCACTAAGTACGGTGCCAAGGAATTTTACGACTTCTTGTCCCTGTTTTACTTTAGGAGGAGGGATAATGTAGCCCAAAGAATGCAGAACATTTGGCAGAAATGGGGTATCTGAGTCATTTTCACCACAGGATGAACAAGCCGGAAGCAATCTTAAATGTATGGCAGAAAACATTGTGCAAGGTAATGCAAAATGGCCAGTAGGTGGAACTAGAGAGCTGCTCTGATAGATAGCAGACATGGACACTGGAAGATGAAGGTTAGGGCTGATGTACTCCGTCAGATCAGACGCACAACCTGTGGGATGATTGTCCCGAGCTAGAATCTGCTTCTTTGATGTCTTATGTGGCTGCGCCTTGGTTCGTCCTGCAAGTGTGTCAGCAAACTGACAGAGGGCAGTGGGGTGTGGAGGAAGTTCATTGCTGTCTCTGTGTAAGGGTATATGTTGGGATACTGTGGGGAGGTACAATGTGGAGATGCATGGTGGATACAATGGTAGGGAGCCTCCTCCCCAACCTGCAGCTGCCAAAAAATCTGTGTGGCCCGCCATTCAACCACTGACTCACAATCTGGCATGTGTTGTGGCCCCTTTTTTTATGTGCTTGCTCCCCCTAACATTAGAACCAGGCTACGCCCCTGGTCGCTACAACATCGAGGGCCAAAGGGCCTGTACTGTGCTGTAGTGTTCCATGTTATATTGACAACAATCTTTTTTTAATATTTTATTTAAGTTTTAAGAAAATGAAGAATGTAAGACTCAATTAATATAACAATATACATTGAATATAAAATTATAGGAAACATTCATAAGGTTCAAAAATAAAAAGGAAAGAGTCCCTCTTCACCCAGCACCCCCTCCCCAGATATGAAAGAAAAGGGGACAGACAGCAGGGGATAGAGGGAGATAAAAAAGAAAGAAAATAAAAAATAAAAAGCAACAGGAGCATGGTTCGACATCTCAGTCACATAATTTTGAAAGTATTAAATTTCTCATAAGGAGTATACTAATCGACAAATATCAAAATAAATTTTACAATCTGGCTAGTTGAGTAATTTAAATAAGTTTGCCAAATTTTGACGAACATTCTCTATCTATTCCTAAGACTATAAGTAATCTTCTCAAGGGGAATACAACTTTGCACTTCCATGTTCCAACGATCAATGTGAAGTAGGGAATCGGATTCCCATGTTACCATATAACCATTTACAGAGCGGAAACAGGCCATGTTGGCCTTTCGAGTCCGCACCGGTTCACTGATTTTGTGCGCCCTCTTCAGGCATTGGTCCTGGTAGATCTTCATTCAATAACAATGGGCGAAATCAATGCAGGTGGAATCAGTCATAGAAATGTTTGTAAAACATGCAGTTCAATACTTCTGGGCACATTCAATACAGGGTCAACTAGTCCGAGAAATGTTTGTGAAACGCATCTTGATTGATTTTATCTATCAATAAAACCACCAGATGTCAAACTAACATGTCTGCAAGAAGCACAGGGCAAAGACATAACCCAATGTTGCAACAAATCTAAAGATTAAAAAAGCAAACTCACCATTGGAAAAAGGCCACAGAAAAACACTGGGTTGTGGATCATATCTGCAACTTATTCTCTCTTTACTTGAATCCTAGAAACAGATATGTTAAACACCAGTTGAGTATGAGGAATATATATTGGCCAAATTTGCAGAACGTATAAAGTGAAAATTTAAACTCACCAAAGTTTAACATTTCATTATCGATACCATCTGCATTTTTGATATGTAATTATTTAATTTTAAATGTTTCTATAACGATTATTTTTACAGGTACTCATTGTTTGGCAAAATCAGGTATTTATGTTACCACCCGGCTATTGACAATGCAACTTTTTATTGACAACAATCTCACTATAGATGGGACTGTCAAATTTAATCTCCAAACCACAGTACAATTTCTTGAATTATAGAACGAAACAAATTTTGACTTGCACAACCATTTCAAATCACTGGCCCTACTGAATTACTTTGTAAGTTTCCAACATATGTGGAGAATTTTTAAAAAAATGTTCGATAAGGTGCTGCCAAACTTTCCCAATTAACTGTTTCTTAAAGGTTTTTATTAATGATATTGTCTGGTTTCACTGATCAACAATATGAAACTTGTATTTGGCATTATTATCAAAGATGACACAAATGCTAATTTGCTCTTTCTGTTTCCCACCTCTGTGTATCTTTAAATGTAACAAATGACTAAAAGAAATGCACAACATCAAGAATCTGTCATCAATTTAAGGCTCAAGGAGTTAACTATTTGTGAAATCCAGTTTATCTCCATTTGCAATATCCTATGTCGGGGGAGGCCAAACCACCGCTCTTGAGCCATATGTGGCTCTTTGACATGTAATGTGAGACTTGTGGAAATAGGTTGGAGGGGGAGACATCAGCACTCCCAAAGCTGCCCCGGGATGCTTTGAATCTCTGCAGCCAGACCAGGGGGTCCTGGATTTGTCACCACCTGAGTTTCAAGGATAGGAGGAGGGAGTGGGAATAGTCCTTGCTGAGAAGTGGAGCGAGCAATGCCTGCCTAAGTTGGGTTCTCCTCGCTCTCAAAGCACCACCAACGTGGGTTGGGCAAAGCTGAGAGTCCTCTGCAGGGAGCAGCAGCAGAGGTTGGAAAGCCAAGGTTGGGCCAGGAGAGCACCGATTGGGCATGGACTGCTCCAGAGGTGTGATGCCTGTCCAAGCATTCTGGCAGGGGGGAAGCAAGATATGACCTATGTCATATCTACATTGTCCAATTGTGGTCATGGTATAGGGCCAGCACAGCAGTTAGCACATCACTGTTACAGTTCCAGCAATCAGGATTGGGGTTCAAATCCTGCGCTGCCTGTTTGTTCTCCCCATGTCTGCATGAGTTCCTCCTGGGGCTCCGGTTTCCTCCAATCATTCAAAATGTACCAGGGGTTGGAGGTTAATTGGGTGTAATTGGGCAGCACGGACTCATGGTCTGAAGTGGCCTGTTACCATACTGTATGTCTAAATTTTAAATAAAAAAAATGTAGTGTGTTTCATGATCTTGTAGCTGTTGTTGGAACAACCACAAAAGTGCTGGAGAAACTCAGCAGGTCACCCAGCGTCCATAAGAGGTAAAGATATATAACCAACATCGCAGGCTTGAGCCCTCCTTGAAGGTCTGAACAAAACACAGGCAGGTGCCTGAATAAAAAGGCTGGGGGAGGAGGTAAGAAAGGGCAGGTGGAGAACTCAGGGCCACAGCCAAAAGGCAATGAATGGGTACCTGAAAACTTTGTAGAGATCAAACTGGGAGTCCTGGAAATGGAGCTGGAAGCCATGTGGCACAGGATGGTGAGGAGACCAGTAGACAGGAAGGACATGGCTATGGAATCAAGTCTGGATGAGTACATGGTTGTAGAACCTGAGAGCAGCAGGGGGTGCAGTGAGAGAAGCCCTCACAAAACCCCTCTCAAAGAGAGGAGGAGAACTTCATCAGGGTAGGCAACCCTCAAAGAGATTTCACAGTGGAGCAACAGAATGGAATGGAACATGAATCTCTGGAGATGCTTAATTGCAGTTCATACACAAAAACAGTTGTTAGTTAGGATCTAACATTCGTGCCAGCATATTTGTGTTCATTTTGATAAATCATTCAAAAGCCAATGGGTCTTGTTATCACTTCATTAATGACTTTCTGATTGTTATGTTGGGGAATTCTTTAGCAGTTGCATTTCACTTTTGCACCTTTTTTTAATTGTCTATTGCTGCCCGATGGAGATGTGGGGGGGGCTGGTAGTCATGGTGGGGAACTGGCTGATGGAGGACCTCAGTTTTCTTCAGGCTGACTTCCAGGCCAAACATTTTGGCAGTTTCCGCAAAACAGGACGTCAAGCGCTGAAGAGCTGGCTCTGAATGGGCAACTAAAGCGGCATCGTCTGCAAAGAGTAGTTCACGGACAAGTTGCTCTTGTGTCTTGGTGTGAGCTTGCAGGCGCCTCAGATTGAAGAGACTACCATCCGTGCGGTACCGGATGTAAATAGTGTCTTCATTGTTGAGGTCTTTCATGGCTTGTTTCAGCATCATGCTGAAGAAGATTGAAAAGAGGGTTGGTACGAGAACGCAGCCTTGCTTCACGCCATTGTTAATGGAGAAGGGTTCAGAGAGCTCATTGCTGTATCTGACCTGACCTTGTTGGTTTTCGTGCAGTTGGATAACCATGTTGAGGAACTTTGGGGGGCATCCGAGGTGCTCTAGTATTTGCCAAAGCCCTTTCCTGCTCACGGTGTCGAAGGCTTTGGTGAGGTCAACAAAGGTGATGTAGAGTCCTTTGTTCTGTTCTCTGCACTTTTGGAGCTATCTGAGGGCAAAGACCACGTCAGTAGTTCCTCTGTTTGCGCGAAAGCCGCACTGTGATTCTGGGAGAACATTCTCGGCGACACTAGGTATTATTCTATTTAGGAGAATCCTAGCGAAGATTTTACCTGCAATGGAGAGCAGCGTGATTCCCCTGTAGTTTGAGCAGTCTGATTTCTCGCCTTTGTTTTTGTACAGTGTGATGATGATGGCATCACGAAGGTCCTGAGGCAGCTTTCCTTGGTCCCAGCAGAGCTTGAAAAACTCAGGCAGTTTGGCATGCAGAGTTTTGCCGCCAGCCTTCCAGACCTCTGGGGGGGATTCCATCCATACCTGCTGCTTTGCCACTTTTCAGTTGTTCAATTGCCTTATGCCTGAAGAAAACTGAGGTCCTCCATCAGCCAGCTCCCCACCATGACTACCAGCCCCCCCACATCTCCATCGGGCACACAAAACTCAAAACGGTCAACCAGTTTACCGATCTTGGCTGCACCATTTCATCGGATGCAAGGATCAACAACGAGATAGACAACAGACTCGCCAAGGCAAATAGTGCCTTTGGAAGACTATACAAAAGAGTCTGGAAAAACAACCAACTGAAAAACCTCACAAAGATTAGCGTATACAGAACCGTTGTCATACCCACACTCCTGTTTGGCTCCGAATCATGGGTCCTCTACTGGCATCACCTACGGCTCCTAGAACGCTTCCACCAGCGTTGTCTCCGCTCCATCCTCAACATTCATTGGAGCGACTTCATCCCTAACATCGAAGTACTCGAGATGGCAGAGGCCGACAGCATCGAATCCACACTGCTGAAGATCCAACTGCGTTGGGTAGGTCATGTCTTCAAAATGGAGGACCATCGCTTTCCCAAGATCGTGTTATATGGCGAGCTCTCCACTGGCCACTGTGACAGAGGTACACCAAAGAAGAGGTACAAGGACTGCCTAAAAAATCTCTTGGTGCCTGCCACATTGACCACCGCCAGTGGGCTGATATTTCCTCAAACCGTGCATCTTGGTGCCTCGCAGTTTGGCTGGCAGCAACCTCCTTTGAAGAAGACCGCAGAGCCCACCTCATTGACAAAAGACAAAGGAGGAAAAACCCAACACCCAACCCACCAATTTTCCCTTGCAACCGCTGCAACCGTGCCTGCCTGTCCCGCATCGGACTTGTCGGCCACAAACGAGCCTGCAGCTGGCGTGGACATTACCCCTCCATAAATCTTCATCCGCGAAGCCAAGCCAAAGATTGCCCAGTGAAATGGCATCTGCCTGAATGCAAGGGGATCGAGACATTTATGTCGGGGAAGGAATATAGGGTTGAGATCAAAGATTAATTGTGCCCTTGGCTATAGGCGGCGCAGGCTTGAAGGCCAGTCTTGCTTCTATTTCTTAAATTCTAATGCATCTAATGCATGATGTAATCTGTAATGGTATTAATTACTTTCAGGTAGATCTTGGATCAATGTGAGAATGCTGGCACAAGGGAAGACTAATCTTATAACAATAAAATCAGCAGTGTTTTGATACAGTACCCTGGGAGTACCAAAATGTCCCATAGTACTTTGGAAAAAAAAATCTGTTTGAGCCATGTAATGAGATATCATGACAGATAATCAAAAGGTTGGTCAAACAGCTAAGTTTTAAGGAGTATATGATTGGAGGAAAAATAAACAGACACACAAAAAGGGGGAATTAGCCATGAAAGTCATTGAACTAAAATAATCAGCTATTAAACTATAACCATAATGATAGAGACTAGTATCTATTTTAATTTTTTTCATGTATTTTTAAAATTCTGGTATATAATATGGTGCTCTTTTAATTTTTTAATGTGATTTTTAATTTTGAGATACTGCACCGTAACAGGCTCTTTTGGCCCACGAGCCTATGCCGCCCCAAAACACCTATGTGACCAATTAACCTACAAATGCCATACACCTTTTTTTGGAGGATGGGAGGAAACCCATGTGAACATGGGGAGAATATACAAAACCCTTACAGACAGCACCGGATTCAAACCCGGGATGTTGACACTGTGTAATAGAGTTGCTCTAACTTCCACCCCACTAACTGTGATGCAACAATGTATCAAAATAAATATGTCATGAAAATTTTTTGGACCTATTTTGTCAGATATCTTTATAAAGTCAGTTTACAACGTTTGCCTTTGTGTTTTCGTTCTTAACTTGCTCGTGGAAACAAAACTGTAGCCTGTACTGTTCATAAGACAAAGGAGCAACAATTTGTGCAGAAAATGTTGACTCATTCAGAAATTTCCCCTACCAATTCCTGATACACAAAAGCACAGAGACATCTCAAATGAGATGATAATAGAGACAGTTGTTTATAACACTAATCCTTGAAATTGACTCACCATTAAACCAACTGTTTGAGATAAATTGTTCTTTATCTAGTGATACAAAGAGTAAAGTTTGTGCCAATATTTGCTTTTTGTCAAATTGCAAATATTATTTTTCACAAAGTTGCAGTTTGCCTCTAATAAAGTCTCTTCCTGTCTTCAAAAGCATTCTAAATGTTTAATATTGTTTATATATTTCTTCTCTTTGGCTTGGCTTCGCGGACGAAGATTTATGGAGGGGGTAAAACATTTTTGTGTTAAATTAATTAAGTGTGTTAAAGGATCTGCACTACTTTTTGCCTAATCCAAACAATACACTTGCTTAACTTTATTTGACTTCGATATATAACTGGTCACTGTACATGGTAACGTACCAGAATGCCTTATATGTTTGTAACGGACTTCAAGGTTGAGTAGAAAATAAGTCAACTTTGTCTGTCACTGACATCATGTCATCTCGAGCTACACAGTGTGCTGACACCAAGGTCTTATCTAGTGAGCATGTGAGCATGTCTGATAGTAAAGTTGTCACATCATTGCCATTTGCATGTGTCAAAGAGCAAACATAATATGTTAACACCCTGGCTAATGATGGAGACCAGAGTCTCAAATTTTAACTTTGCTGGGCCAAGTGTTTGATTAGCAATCATGAATCCATATGGTGCTTAAACGTTGCTGGTTGCAGACACAACAGTCTGTGATAATAATTAACATGCAGATGCTCTAACTTCAAGACACACATGGAGAGAGTTTAATGATTTATTGCTATTTCTACAAAGCTAACAGATAAGTGATACCAACTGTCCAGAAAACTGAGGTGATTCAGTTCCCCTTTGCAAGAAGTTGGATGAGTTGCATTTTAATACTTGATTTGTTACCTCAGAATGACAACTGTGAGGGATGATAGGTGATCATTCTCTGATCGAAGGAATAATGTCAAATTGGTCTAGATTTTGAAGAATGGCATATTAGCATCATGCTGTGAATCTGACAGTTACCTTGGTTTTTCCACAAGTAGGTAATTAATCATTTCACCTGGTCTCTTCACACCAGCTCCATAGCCAAGAAAGCCCAGCAGCACCTCTACTTCCTGTGAAGGCTGAGGAAAGTTCATCTCCCATCCTCCATCCTCACTACATTCTACAGAGGATGTATTGAGAGGATTCTGAGCAAATGCATCACTGCCTGGGTTTGGAAGCTGTACCACCTCGGACCACAAGACCCTGCAGAGGATGGAGAAGTCAGTGGAAAAGATCATTGGGGGCTCTCTTCCTACCATGACGGTCATCTACAATACTCAATGCATGTGGAAAACAATAAACATTGTGAAGGACTTCACATGCCCCTCAAGTAAACTTTTCACCCTTCTGCCATCTGGTAGGAAGTACTGTAGCATTCAGGCCCTTGCATCCAGATTGAGCAACAATTTTCTCCCCTAAGTCATCAGGGTCCTGAATTCCCAGAACATATATGAATAGTGTACCGTGAACTTTTATTGTACATGTTTTAATATTTTAACTCTGTTTATGTAAATCTGCTCTGTGGTCCTGGAGAAACAATATCTCGTCTTTACCATGCAAGCCTGATATAAATGACAAATAAAAGTGACTTCACTTGACTTGAAATCTAAAAGTTACTGTGTATGATTGATTGCACCTCTACAATTCGCTCCATTACCCCATTAGCAATAAGTGGTAATTCTGCCTCACCCACAAAAAAAAATCTCAGGTTTGTATGTGATGTCATGTATGTACTCTGACAATAAATATGAAATCTGACAGTCAAGTCACTGGAATGGCAAATCATTTTTACTGTAAGATATGCAGAAATAATGCATTTTGTTACATGAAGTGAGTTTGAATGAAAACCAGACCATGATTAGTTAATGCTTAGTAAAGTGATCCTCTAAACTGATTGTTCGTAATATCATGAGATGAATATCTTGAAATATAAAGAATTTGAACTGAAATTTTCAATTGGTTAATTTATGATATTTGATTGTTTTTGCCATGATCATAATTGTATTTATTTAGCATACTGTACAATTTTTTTTTAATGACTTAAACTGTGCATTTTACTTTCAGGTTTGCATTTTCTGAGAACATGATTGGCTGCCTAGCCAAGTTGTTGACATCAGTTACTGAATTGAAGGGATCTCTTTGAATAACAGTAGACATTTTAAAATGGGAAATTCTCACTGGAATCTGCAGGGTTTTTATTGGGAGTTTGGAATTTTCAAATTCTGAATCATAATGAAACTTTGTCACTATAATGTCACTTTATCTCATTTACTTTCAATCTAAGTGAAACACGAAAGTCTGCAAACTCTGTAACTGTAGTAAAAGCACACTGCTGGAGGAACTCAGCTAGTCTTTTCAGTGTCCATAAAAAGCAAAGATATATTGCCAACATTTTGGGCCTGTGCCTTTCTTCAAGGAATAAGCAGAATGAACCAGAAGCAGGAAATCTCAGAAAGTCTCAGAACTCAGACAATGCCGGCTGGGGAAGGAATCCAGGTCAACAAAAGGTGTTAATTGGATATAATAAGGGATGAAGTAAGAATTGATTATGTTTGTGCAAAAGGAGATGGAAGGGAGAGACAGAGCTGGGGAAGGAGATGGGAGAGGAAGTGTGGGGGGGGGGGTGGGTTAATGAAAGCCACAAATTTCGGTTGGAGGGTGCCCAGTTGGAAGATGAGGTGTTGTTCCTCCAATTTAGGTGGTCTCAGTCTAGCAGTTCATGAGACCATGGAGAGACATGTCAGCAAGGGAAGGGGATGGGGAATTGAAATGGGTTGCCACTTTAGACAGAACCGAAGTGCTCAACAAAGTGATCTCTCCCAGTGTGTGTCCAATCTCTCCGATGTAGAGACCACAACAGGAACACCAGATGCAGTGGATGACCCCTACAGATTCACAAGTGAAATGCTGCTTCACTTGGAAGGGCTGTTTGGGTCCCCAAATGATGGTGAGAGAGGAGGTGAGGGTGCAAGTGGAGCATCTCCTGCAATCACAGGGGTAGGTGACGGTTGGTGAGGAGTGGAGGAGGGAGCGGACCCTGTGGAAGGCAGAGAGGAGAATATTTGTCTAGTGGTGAGATCACGTAGCAAGTGGTGTAAATTGCAGTGGAGGATGTGTTGGATGCAGAGGCTGGAGGGAACAAGGGGGAATCCTATCCTTGTGTGTGGGGGCCAAGGGGGCCAAGGGGGCCAGGGCCGATGTGAGGGTAAAGCAAGATATGTGGATGAGCGGCGAGTTCAATCTTCCAGCAGCTTAACAGCCTATTGTTTACTGGTGTTATTTCTCTCTCCCAGTGGAGTAACAATCAGTACAACACAAAAACTTGAAGATGCTGAAATCGAGCAAATAATCAGAAGCTGGAGGGACTCAGTGGATCAGGCACTATTTATGGAGAGAAATGGTTTTGGGTTGGGATCCTTTATCAAGACGATATCATGGATGCTCTCTGATCAGCTAAGTTCCCTCCAGCTTCTTATTGTTTGGTAACAATTAGTGTTAAAATTGTTCAAAATACCACACCTTTTTTTTTAAATTTGTTGTTGCTCGTGATCCTTCTTTTGTAGTTAAATTTGCATTCCTTTTAACTTGAAACATCTGTTCCTAAAATTTATAGTACTTCCTGGGCCAGGAAAAGTTTAGTGGCAAACAAATGACACAAGAAAGTCATCACATTCTCTCACAGGTTTGCCCCAAGCCTTTAAATGGAGCTGGCAGCAATTTGCAATAAAAATATTGTAATCCTGAAGTAGACTGGCAACCCCACTGTGTGTCTCTTCCACCAATTAAATGAAGAAATCAAAATTAAGGCATATTTAATTCATATCAAATCATGTATCGAAAATGAAATGTGGACAAAACAAAGATTGGATTCAGAGAGAAAACAGGCAAAAAAGTTTTTTTTAAAAAATTACTCTTTTTTTTTTAAAACTTATTCCCACAAGACTAAAGCTGAAAAAATAGTATTCTACATCTGCAGGAGGTAATTTTGAATGCCAGAGTCTGTTGGGGAGTAATTAAGATATATTGCAAAGTAAAATGTTATTACAGAGTAAAACATGTAACTCCAACATTTTACTGTCATATTTCATGGATATGTTATGAAAAAATATTAAGCAGCCAGACAGGAGTCTAATGGCTGCAGGGAAGAAACTGTTTTAAAGCTTGTTGGTGCATGATTTTACATATTTGTGCCTTCTCTCTGATGCATGGAGGGAGAAAAGAGTGTACCTGGGGTGGGGAGGGAGCTTTTAGTGTGTTGGATGTCCTTCCCAGGCAATGGGAGATGTTGATGGGGAGGTAGTTTATGTTGCATTCTGAGCTGCACTCACTACCTTCTGTAACTTCTTGCACAGCACAGCTCCTATTCCACACTGCAATGCATCCAGCAAGTATGGTCGCAGATGTAGAAGCAAGTATAGTTTTGATTATATTTCAACTGTATTTCCATGGCTGTAAAGCTGCATGCAACCATCTGAAAGGGATATAGAAGATGCTAAGGACAGGCAAGTCTGTGATTTTTACAAAATGTCTAGGTTACTTCAATGGCATCAAATGCAGTCTTTTCGTGAAGTTAAACCTTAGAGAGGTGCAAGGCAAGTGGAACAACCGTCTTAATGTTGTTTAGTAAAAAAGCAGAAATACAGGAGCAATCATGCTGTGTCCATATGAGTTAGTTATATAACTAACTTTTCAGCCTTAGCCCCTTCTCAAGGTACGAGCAAAAAGCAGGTTGCGTTCCTCCAACATTTTTGTGTTTTTACTGCAATCAGTGTCTAGAGACTTTCGTGTTTCATTTAATGGTGTTTGATAGGTTCATCATTACACGTATCACTGAATTTAGACCAAAATTGTTTTTTTTTTGTTGTCTGGGGTTAATTCCTTTTCAAAGAGCTAGCATAGTGAACACTTCATTTAGGAAATTGGCCTGTATCACTGGAGATGAAGCAGGTCATGTCATCTCATTCAATGATGGAGAAACTTTCATCTCATGTACCTACTGATGTTGGGAGTGTGAGTCTCAGGGTTGTCTGTGATGTCATGTGTGTTTTCTGACAATAAGTTTTTAATGTATTAATATTCACTTTGATAAAAGTTTGTTTTATCTGACTTTCCTCCTGGATCTGTACCGTCTGAAAAGGGACCCATTGTGTATTATTGTATTGTTTGAATCATTGAATCTATTTGTTTTTTAAAAAAATACAGACATGCATTTCTATAGCATCTTTCACATCCCTTTCAGATGGTTCTCATAGAGCTTTATGGCCAGTAAAAAAAATACAACCACACGATCATCAAAAGTGTATTTACTTCTCCAGATGCAGGATGGAAAGCATATTTGTTAGATGTGTCACAACGTGGCATGGGAGCTGCTCTGCTCAAGATTGGAAGAACATAATGCAAACATCCTCCCCTCCCTGCACTCCATCCACAACCCCGTTCCCCCCACCCTGCCTGGGAAAGGCAGCCAACATACTGAAGGACTCATCTCACCGCGGATACACTCTCTTCCCTTTGGAAATAAGGCCTAAATCTGTAAAATTGAGCACCAGTCGTTTCAAAGATTTCCCCACAGTCATCTGGCTCCTGATTGATCCCCACAACACTTGCTATCTCACTATCCTTCCTTTCTTTTCATTGCATTTCTATCATCTGGGAACTGTGCTCTTCACTCTGTTGGAAGTAACCTAGTGACAGAAGAACCCTGCTCACTGTTCCAGGAAATAAGAAGGCAAATAAACTGAAACTTGGGAAAAAAAATCGACTTTGTGGTTACTGCAAGAAACGAGGTGAGAGGGGATCCTCTGCTCCCCTCGTCAGCTGCCCGAAACAGGTGCGAGAGAGCGATCTGGTGGCTGACCGGCGCTCGCCATTGGCCGCGCTGATGAGCCGCTGTCACTCGTTGGGGGGCAGCAAGTCGGTGACGGGAGAGGCAAGTTGGAGTGATGAGAGCGGACTGTTTAAGTCAGTGCTGCAAGCCACTCGGCTGAAAGGAGGCGGATTAAAAGATCCAAATGTTAACAGAACCTCTACACTCAGAATGACAACCTTGTGACCAAATTCATCTTTGTTTTTGAAGCCCCTGGCGACGAGAATAAAGGAGGATCTCTCTCTCTCTGAAAGCAAATGTGTTGAATCCAGTCGGGTTAAGAAGTTCGAAAGAAACTAAACAGCAGGCTGCCCATGTCGAGGTAAGGGTTGTGCATCACATTAACTGACCTGGACTTTCTCCCCTGCACATCTTAACTTTCTCCGTTTTATGTCGTTGTAAACCTGCAGTTTTTTTTTCTTTTGAACTACCATCGTCTCTTTTCTCCCACGGCTCATCATGGATATTTATGCTTCATTTAATCCACTGAAAAAAAACAATCGATTCCACGTTCTCCTGGTTTCAACTTTGCAAAAGGGGTTAAACCGAAGTTTTAAAAAAAACTCATAAAATCCTAAACTGATGTGGATTTGCAAATAGGACCGTGGACCAGGATGAGTTTTGCAAAAGAACTCTTTTATTGTGAGATGCAAGGAGTTCCCCCCACCTCCACCTCCTCCCATTTCTACCCTATCCCTAAAGCTTCCACTTCATGACTTTGTAACCGTGATTTGCACTTGCCTCAGTCTCAGCACTGATTTACGCGCCGCGGGATCGAATGAGGGCAGCCGGCGCCGCCGGACCCGGAGTCTTCGTCGGTGGGTCGTGCACGCGCGCGCTTCCGGTGCCCTGCGCGGAGCGGACGCGCTCCAGCCGGGGGCTTCAGCCGTTCCACCCTCGTCGTGCCACCCTGCACCGTCCCTGGAGTCGGTCGAGTTCGATTGAGAGGCAAGCGTTGGACTCTCCCGAAGAGGAGTTCCATCAGTGGAGGCAGGAAAACCTCCACTGACACATTCCCGGGACGGTCCACCAATCTCCACCTGTGTATCAGGGTTGTTCATTGTTAAATTTGTCAAGAGCATCTCTCCAAAGAGAGGAGAAGGATAGGCTCGAGGAAGTCGATGTAGTCTGTAAAATTATCCCATTTGCCCCATGAGATTGCTCTGCCATTAAAAATCATAGCTGATGTTCAGTATTTTTCCCTCTCAGTCCAGTTCTCTATAGCCTTGCCAAGAAGCAACTGATCAACTTCCACCTTAAATATACCCTGCCCTGCTCTCTGTGGGAACCAGTTCCACAGTTCTCTGGTTGAAGAAAGTTCACCTCCTCTCTGTCCTAAACAATGTCCATTTATTCTGAGGCTCTGCTGTCTTGTCCTGGACTCTCCCACTTCCGAGTTAAAGAGTAAGGTTAGAATAGAAGTCGAGAGAGAGATGGGTGGATGGAGGGAATGTGGGGCAGAGAATGAGGAATGGGGAGAGTTCTGGTTAGAACTAAGGATGGGTTAATCTATTGTTGTGATTGTATTTTGGAGACTAAACTCCCCATGTTAGTGATTTGAGTTTTATTACAAGTTTGGAGTTCTTGTGAAGTGCAATGATGTATTATTAATTTGATGGGAGTATTATAATAAACAGATCTTAAAATTGAAACCTGAAATGTAGAAGTCTTATGCCATTGTAGTTTGAGGATACCTATTGCAGTGGTGATGCATCACACTATTTTAGATGTATTGCAGAAGAAGTATTAGATTTTATACACATTTGGGTTGAAGTTTTTGAACATTGATCCACTGTCCAGGTTCAAACCCCACCTTTTGTTGATTCACAGGTTTTGGATGTTTTGATGAAAGAACTGTTAGTTTTGGGATATGAAGCTCTGGTAAACCGCCATGAAATATCTGCCTCTTCTTGTTTCACCAGCTAATCATCTAGTCATCTCAAATTGAACGTTTGGCCTTGTATTTGATCTGATCACACACTAAACCACTTGGTTTGTTTTCACTACAGTGAAAGGGCTATATATATACATAAATAAATGCAAGTTGTTGGTGAGGTCTAATTGCTAACATGAGCTGTTCAAAGTCAGGAACTAGAATTTTGTTTTATAGAAATCTGTGAAGTAGAAAATTTTCACCAAAGGAAAAATAGATGGAATATTTGGAAAACTGCAATTGAAAATGAAAAGTTCGAGCCAACTTAATATGTAATACTGTAATATGATAATTACTGGATAATAAATTGATTATTAATTACATATTGCACATTTCATGAACTATTTGCCTCAAAACCCATCCAGAAAACTTAAATCCATTGCTTGTAATTAGGCTTTTGTTCACTAATTTACAGAAAGTAAATGACATTGTATTCAAAAGCAGCTAAATGCAATTAAAGTCTTGTTTTTTTTCTCTCTATGTTGCATAACATGATAAAGCTAAATAATACTTGACCGGCGATGATTTGAAAAAAATACAACTTCTTTTGGATTTGGTGTTTTGCACAGGCAATTAATCAGAATATTTGTTTTTGTTTGCATTGTAAAATCTGAACCAAAATTAAATCTTTTTTCCATAATCACTAAAATCTGCAAAGTAGCAAGATCTGGGATAGTTGCTTGTTTTAATTTGTGTTAGCCAATTTGAGTAAAATTCCCTGTAGGGTTTAAAGTGGTTAGGTTGGTATGGTGATTTTGTTCTTTTTTTGAGAAAAGCTCTATTCAATATAGCCTCAGTGATTCAGAAACTGTGGCAGTGAAAGGATTCTGTGCTAAGCTCTTGAATGCCATGGGGCGAAAACAGTATTGGTCACAGTGATCCAACTGAAGCAAACCCAGTAGAACGGGTTGATGTGAAAGCTTGCTTTGCATAATGAGTCCAAAGTGACAGCAATCATAGCACTACACTGTTCATGTGACAAGAGCACAAAGAAACCATTATTAACGCCTGATGAACATTGCATGGCAGTTGCAGTCCCACTCAACTTGGCAGCCCGAAGAGAGTCTGAAAGGTACAGAAAAAATGCAATCCAGCAGACATTAAGTGTACCTGGATGGGAAGCACTTTTATCCCAGTTCTAAATTTAATATAAAGTGGTGAAGGAAAATACAAATCATTATTAAGAATAAATGACAGTAGTACTTAAGACTGTCATAACATTTTTAAAACTTAGTGCAATATTAGACAATCTAATCGGAGGGAAAAATAAATGAGAATGTTCTCAGTCTACCATTACGCTATTATCACATGCTCACCAGTCACATAATTGATTGGAAGCGATCAGCATGAAAAGAATATTGCTTCAGTAACATCTGACCTTTTCTCAACCACAAAAATAATTGAGATCATTAATAGCACATTTTTAGCAAAAGTAATGTTTATGTAGAAATTTGTGAGGTTGCCTTAAGCAGTATGACCTGTCATCAGATACAGTGGAATGGTCAGTATATTGCTAGCTATTTTCATCTCTGAGCTCGTGGTGTCTGTCTCTCTTTCCTTCCCCCCCCCCCCCCCCAACCCACTCAAAACACTTGTGGACTCACTCGCACATGTACATGGGCATTTCTAGTTTTTTTTTCCATAGTATGAGTTCAGCTTTAAGATTTTTTAAAAAGCTGATTTGATAAAACAATTTTCTTTCTTTTGCAACCAAATAATTTTAGCTGAAACATGTCTGCGGATAATCCTGCTTGCATCCCATTTCAATTTTTCCCATTTAATAAATTAACACTTTTGAACAGTCTGTTTTTGGTTATTATTTCTGTGATGTTTTTGATCTGAGGTGCAGGTAAATAATCAAACTGTAAATTGCAGAGTTTGGCATATTGTTTCTGTAATCAGTACAGCATTGGCTGAACAACAGCTAATTGTGGGGAAGAATTGTCAAAGTGTCACCCAACTGCTTTTTGAGAGCTTTTTTTTTGTTGAATATCTTGTTCATTACTGAACATCCTTTCTGAAAAATTTTGCGTTCTTCAGCTGAGTGAATCAGGTGAATGAAAGCTCATTGGAGCTGACAGCTGGATCAGACAGACTGTGGTTATATCAAGGAAGACAGAAAACAAGCTGTATGCCAACTGTTTTATTTTAAAAACCCTTTGAATTTCTTCTGCATGAGAGTTTAGCCAAAAGAAAATCTGAAACGACTTTTTTTAACCTTCAGAGTTTCTCAAAGCAGCACACAGGCTTAAAGTAGGAAGTAAGCAGTGGGACATGGTTATTCAAGAATTGACTTTGATTATTCACTCTATAATGGTTCATAGTGATCAATTTTAATTAAAATCATTGGGAATTATTTGTAAGGAGAGCAGATGTTATAATATGATTGAGTGTAACAATGGTTTACAGTTATTTTCTTCTTCTTTGGCTTGGCTTCGCGGACGAAGATTTATGGAGGGGGTAAAAGTCCACGTCAGCTGCAGGCTCGTTTGTGGCTGACAAGTCCAATGCGGGACAGGCAGACACGGTTGCAGCGGCTGCAGGGGAAAAATAGTTGGTTGGGGTTGGGTGTTGGGTTTTTCCTCCTTTGCCTTTTGTCAGTGAGGTGGGCTCTGCGGTCTTCTTCAAAGGAGGTTGCTGCCCGCCAAACTGTGAGGCGCCAAGATGCACGGTTTGAGGCGATATCAGCCCCACTGGCGGTGGTCAATGTGGCAGGCACCAAGAGATTTCTTTAGGCAGTCCTTGTACCTTTTCTTTGGTGCACCTCTGTCACGGTGGCCAGTGGAGAGCTCGCCATATAACACGATCTTGGGAAGGCGATGGTCCTCCATTCTGGAGACGTGACCCACCCAGCGCAGCTGGATCTTCAGCAGCGTGGACTCGATGCTGTCGACCTCTGCCATCTTGAGTACTTCGACGTTAGGGATGAAAGCGCTCCAATGGATGTTGAGGATGGAGCGGAGACAACGCTGGTGGAAGCGTTCTAGGAGCCGTAGGTGATGCCAGTAGAGGACCCATGATTCGGAGCCGAACAGGAGTGTGGGTATGACAACGGCTCTGTATACGCTTATCTTTGTGAGGTTTTTCAGTTGGTTGTTTTTCCAGACTCTTTTGTGTAGTCTTCCAAAGGCGCTATTTGCCTTGGCGAGTCTGTTGTCTATCTCATTGTCGATCCTTGCATCTGATGATATGGTGCAGCCGAGATAGGTAAACTGGTTGACCGTTTTGAGTTTTGTGTGCCCGATGGAGATGTGGGGGGGCTGGTAGTCATGGTGGGGAGCTGGCTGATGGAGGACCTCAGTTTTCTTCAGGCTGACTTCCAGGCCAAACACTTTGGCAGTTTCCGCAAAGCAGGACGTCAAGCGCTGAAGAGCTGGCTCTGAATGGGCAACTAAAGCGGCATCGTCTGCAAAGAGTAGTTCACGGACAAGTTTCTCTTGTGTGTTGGTGTGAGCTTGCAGGCGCCTCAGATTGAAGAGACTGCCATCCGTGCGGTACCGGATGTAAACAGCGTCTTCATTGTTGGGGTCTTTCATGGCTTGGTTCAGCATCATGCTGAAGAAGATTGAAAAGAGGGTTGGTGCGAGAACACAGCCTTGCTTCATGCCATTGTTAATGGAGAAGGGTTCAGAGAGCTCATTGCTGTATCTGACCTGACCTTGTTGGTTTTCGTGCAGTTGGATAACCATGTTGAGGAACTTTGGGGGGCATCCGAGGTGCTCTAGTATTTGCCAAAGCCCTTTCCTGCTCACGGTGTCGAAGGCTTTGGTGAGGTCAACAAAGGTGATGTAGAGTCCTTTGTTTTGTTCTCTGCACTTTTCTTGGAGCTGTCTGAGGGCAAAGACCATGTCAGTAGTTCCTCTGTTTGCGCGAGAATATTCTCGGCGACACTAGGTATTATTCTATTTAGTAGCATCCTAGCGAAGATTTTGCCTGCAATGGAGAGCAGCGTGATTCCCCTGTAGTTTGAGCAATCTGATTTCTCATCTTTGTTTTTGTACAGGGTGATGATGGTGGCATCACGAAGGTCCTGAGGTAGTTTTCCTTGGTCCCAACAAAGCTTGAAAAACTCATGCAGTTTGGCATGCAGAGTTTTGCCGCCAGCCTTCCAGACCTCTGGGGGGATTCCATCCATACCTGCTGCTTTGCCACTTTTCAGTTGTTCGATTGCCTTATATGTCTCATCCTGGGTGAGGGCCTCATCCAGCTCTAGCCTTAGGGGCTGTTGAGGGAGCTGGAGCAGGGCGGAATCTTGGACTGAGCAGTTGGCACTGAAAAGAGATTGGAAGTGTTCTGACCATCGGTTGAGGATGGAGATTTTAGTTATTTGTTAAATATTGTAAAAGGAACCTTGACAAATGTATTTGCTGCTTGCAATGGTCTTTTTCAAACAAGCTCCTTGTAAGGTTCCAATCAACTTGAAGTTTACATTCAAACCAACAGGGTGATCTATTGTGCCTGACTTGTTGGAATATTGTAACAGGAATCTTGACAAATATATTTGCTGTTTGCAATTATCTATTGTATGACAGTAACTGGCAATGACTGACTAATTTGGTGATGCTTTGCTCTAACCAACAAAGGATTGGTTGTTTTTGTACCCAACACATTGGAATATGAAAAGCAAAAGGCAGAGTTGCTTTACACCTTGTTTCAGAATTAAGAACGTGGTATGGGGAAGGATGGAGAGAACATGGTCAGATATGCTTGTTTTGAGATCACCAATGCCTGGGACTGCTTGGAAGTACCTATTTCAAAAAAAAGAGAGTGCATGGATTCTTTTGCATTCATTTGAGAGGGAAAACAGATTGTTCATTATTTGAAAGATGGCTGGTGTAGCGGTTCGTGCAACACCTGTACAATGCCAGCGATTGGGACCAGAGTTCAAATCCTGCGCTTTCTGTAAGGAGTTTATATGTTTTCCCAGGGACTCCGGTTTTCTCCTATTATTTGAAACCTACCTGAGGTGTAGGTTAATTGGGTGTAAATTGCGGGGCACAGACTTTAGGGCCGAAGTGACCTGTTACTGTGGTGTAGGTAGGTCTAAATAGGACAGATTTTGGGAGGTACGGTTAGTCTAGCAGTCAGCACCATGCTGTTACAGCACCAGTGATCTGGGTCCAAATCTGGTACTGTCTATAAGGAGTTTGTATGTTCTCCCCGTGTCTGCGTGGGTTTCCTCCAGGTGCGCCAGTTTCCATCCACCATTTAAAAAAAAATACTGTATAGGGGTTGTCGGTGAATTGGGGTATTTGAGCAATATGGGCTTGTAGGCCTAGAGAGACTGTTACTGTGCTGCATTGTGTATGTCTAACCCTGATGAACAGAATAGTTCAAATGTAATTCAAGTTTCAGAACCGATCAGTTGTGTAATCTCCAGTGTCAGGCCTTGGAATAGGAAACCGTGCTAACATTTGTAGCATGAAGGGTTCCCTTTGAGGAGAGGTTAGGTGGTATTTACTTATTTCAGCTCGGCTAATGACCAGAAGACCTGTTCTACTACTTCCTGGAACTGCTGCAATCACATTGAACACTCTGATTCTTGTGGCTGGACAGAAAAAAATCTGGTTCTTTGCATTTTGTTTATAAGTGCATTTGGAGCTCGTAAGCAACATGACAGGAACATAAATCTTCAATTTAAAAATCATCAAGTCTTTATGTTAAAGATTATGGGTGGCGAGACAGTCACATGATAGACATCAACGACATTCCTTCAAACTAAGGGGATTTAAAGATGGCGACAACGTGTGCACTGTACTCTTGTTTGGTCTGGAGTCAGAAAATGCATAAGGACCAAGGAAGCATGGTAATGGAAAATGCACCTCGTTGCTGAAGGGATAGTTTGCACGACTACACACACACAACACTGTCTTGGATTATGAAACAGTTTCCAGCACTGTTTTACCTTAATCCCAGCCATGAGCAGATTTCATTAGCTGGATTTTAGACAGGATACCCTCTTGTTCCTTGGTGGAACAGTTGTTCAGAATTTGTTATGCAGCTGTGATATTGCTTGAGACCTGGTACACATCAATCAGTGTAATCTGACCTTAAACCCATATTCATGGATATCATAAAGCAGCAAATGTCCCTGCGCCAACTACTTGTCAATTTCAATTCTTCCAGTTGCAAAGAAAAAGTACAAAGTGACTCTTCTACTGAAAATAATGTTTGAAGAATATTTTCTTTCGATGCCTATGATATAGATCAATTATAATTTTGTTTTAGAAAGCAAAATTTGTTTTCTAAATGGTTGGATGAGTAAATGACAATGATTTAAGGGAATTGGCAAGATTATCAGGGAACGATGAACACCGTGAGTTGTATGATTGGGATTGTGTTGCCCAAGACAGTGAAAGCAGATTTAATCATGAATTTCAAAAGAGAATCCGATCAATGCTTGGGGGAAATGACAAGGCTCTGGGGGCGAGAAAATCGGGAGCCTTAGTCTAATTGCAGAACTTTGTCAAAGACAGGGCAAAATTGTTGGACAGAATAGCCTCCTCTTGTGTGGTTATGTTTTAGGAATATGTATCTAGTTTTAAGATAAATAACAAGCTGGATATTTAATCATATAGAGCACTAAATTTTTTTTCCAAGGAAATTTCTGATGCTATATTAAAATTTAATATTTATAGATGGTTTACATCCTTTGTTCCCAATTTATTTCCACTTTGGAAGCTTGACTGCAGAATGTACATTGGCATTCTAGTGTGGTACGCTGGATTGCAACACCATTGAAGGCACCTTCTTTCAGATGTGACATTTAACCCTTTATACAGTTGATCCTTTGCTCTTATTTTGAAGAGAACACCAGTTTTTCTCTCTGATCTCCCCCGATATTTATTTTTCGGTCAGCACTACTGATGCAGTCTCTGATCATTGAAATTTTGATTTTTGTGGGGGGGGGGGGGATTGTTGTGAATCAAATTTCCAAAATTACAAAAGTGAGCATCCAATAAAAGTATTTTGGCTGTGAAATACTTTGGGACAATTGAAGTTAGTGAAAGATGCTACAGAAAATGTAAGTGTTTTCAATTTGACTTGTATGAAAAAAATCAACTTTAGAATAAACCTTAAAATGAGAAACTTAGGATACCAGTTTAGTGGATTGGGAGAAACAGGAAAATATGGTGCATGCCTTGTTGCTGAAAGTGGAATGTTTCTGAACCAGCTAATTTATTTTTACTGATCAGTTAAACATATGAACAACATAGATTTGAAGTATTTTTGTATATGATAGGAATATTGGGTCCAGACTTGTCAACCCTTGATCACCACTGCAATGTGCAAAGGCAGGTGCTGGACACACTGAAGGTAGGTCAAAGTCTGGGCTTGATACAAAGTGAACATTGTTTAAATCTTGCAGCCTTCACAGTCAATCATCTTAAAAGCGATGACTTACTCTTTTCATTCATCTGGTGGTCTCAGCTGTTGCACAATAATCTTTATCTGACTGTTTTTGTTCAAAAAGTACGTTGATAATTTTCAGTTGCAGCTCCGCCATGGTAGTCGGAACTAAAAATTGTCAGTACACAGTCGGATAAATAGAGACGTGGGACAATTCTCCTAAGGCCTTGGCTTATCAGACAAATGCTGCCAACTGCCTCATTGCAAGGGGCTGGACTGCATGCGGAGGGATGGACTGAAGCTTGGTGGAGTTGCCACAAGGCACTGAGGGAGAAGACCAGATTGGGCAGCATAGCGAAGCAGCAAGTAGACTGCTGCCTTCACAGTTCACAATGCTCTGAGTTTGAATCTGACAGTTTCTTCTCACATTCTAAATGTGTGCAGGTTGATAGTTTAAATTTTTTAATTTTTCTTTTTTATAAATTTAGACATACAGCATGGTTACAGGCCATTTCAGTCCATGGCGCCCCATTTACACTCCATTAACCTACACCCCTGGTACATTTTTGAATGGTGGGAAGAAACTGGAGACCCTGGAGAAAGCCCATGCAGACATGAGAGAGCGTACAAACTCCTTACAGATGGTGTGGGATTTGAACCCAAGTCCGGTTCCAATCACTGGCACTGTAAAGGCGTGATGTTAACTGCTATGCCAAATTAATTAGGAACTGTAAATTGCCCTCGGAATGTTGCCCTCGGAGTGTAGGTGAGCGGCAGAATATAGGGGGAGCTGATGAGAAAATGGCAGGGGGGATAAATGGGATTGGATGGGATGTGCAGAAATTTGTTGGTTGACTTGAACTCTGAGGTCAAAGGGCCTGTTTCATTACCTCTACAGTCCACCCCACGTTGAGGTCCTTCTGATGGGATGCTTGTGTTTGGAAACCAGCAATGGGAGGACTAGTTTTGCAACATTCTAAATTTAAAGAAAGGGCAGATGAACTATTTTGAATGGTGAACGTATTCTATATACTCAATAGCAGAAAATTTAATTTGTGTTCTAGTACATGAAAATCCAGCTGCAGTAAATTATATTCAATGCTTATCAGGTAGCTAATGTTTTATTTGAACTGAATGCTGGAAAGTGCATATTACATTTGCATAGTTGATTTCTACCAGAGGTATTTCTTGGAATCAGCGATGTTCGGAGATCTCAATCTGGCGTAAATCAGCAGCATGAACAATAGTGAGCTGATCACATAGCGCTGAGGTGCGACAGTGTTGAGACTTGAAATTCTGCTGCCACACCAGGATCCAGTTGCAGAAAGAGGTGCTGAGTCCCAGCAAGAACAGTTTATCCACAGCCTCAGAGGTACGATTTTGCTAAACTCCGAGCTGAAGTCGATGAACAACAGCCTGGCAGATGAGGCACCGTTCTCTTCGTGGGTCAGGATGGAGTGGAAGGTCAAGTTTATTGCATTATCTGTGGACCAGTTTGAACAGTAGGCAAAGTGGAGTAGGTCCAATGTCGCTGGAAGGTGTGATTTGATGCGATCCATGACCATAAAGGTCAGTGCCACTGGACATTATTCATTTCATCTAGTTACTACTGTATTACTCTTTTTGAGCCCAGGATGATGGTACTTCCTTGAATCCTGCAGGGATGGTGGATTGCTGACATGTTGAAAATGTTTATTATGACCTCTTGTCAGCTGAGCTGCACATAGGCTAATGTTCTGACACTGAGGCCCTAATTACATTCTGTCTACTCCACTCAGTGGTCTATACTGTTTACATGCCTTGTGTCAGACTCCTGAGAAAGATACTGAGTCCAAAGCTCCAGGATGACTTCAAAGCCACCTCGTGGTGTGATGGTGGAGGTGGGTGGAGGGGAGTGATTTCTAGGAAGCTCTGACCCCTGACCATTCAAAGTAGAGGTGGAGTATTTTCATTGTCATTGAGACCTTGGAAACTGAGGACAAGGAAGCCCAGTGCAAGTACGGGAATGACTGCATTGCCTCATAGACTGCATTGCCTCACAAACTACCTGTCGCACCTTTGGGAGGGTCTGTTGTTGCCACTTTGGCCATGTTTACCTTCTAAGCCATGTCTCAGGAATAGAAGCAAATGACCTTCAATCTGAAGAAGAAATAATATGGAACAATGGTCTGTTTGAATATTATTAAGCTCAATATATCTACAACTTTTGAACAAATGTAGAGAATGTGTTTAGGTTTCTCATTTATGGGTTCTTTATGACTTTAATCGTGAATATTATTCCTCCAGCTTTTCTGACTGTCAGCCTGATGTATCAAATAATCTCTTGGTCAATCGCCACTCAGAGATTGGATGATACCTTTCACAGATGTTCTTGAAGTCCTTTAGTGCATCAATTGACATTGTTTTTTACTTAAACATTCTCAATATAAGAATAATTGGCCATCCAGCTATTTGACTGAAGCTTTCACATTTCCATTTCAAGCCCAGTTTGTTATCATCTCCACAAGAACAACCCGATGGAAGAGTGTTCAAGTCAAGTCACGTTTGTTTGTTGTTCATTGCAGTGTACAGTGAAAAACAAGATCACATTTCTCCAGACTGTGAAGCTGGTTATTTATATGGCTAAATTACATCAGACACTTTTATCAATAACATTTCACTTATAAATATCATATTACATGGCCCTGTGTACCCCCAGAGTTCAGAAATCTCTCAGCTTGGGGGACAAATCTGGTTGTGAGGGCCCGAATGCTTCGGTACCTCTTCCCGGATGGCAGGAGGGAGAATAGATTGCGGGAGGTGTGTGTGGAGTCCTTCACAATATTTATAGCTTTCTGCAAACAACGGCTATTATAAATGTCCATCATGACAGGGAGAGAGACCCCAATTAGTTCTTCAGCAGTCCTTACTATCTGCTGCAGGGACTTGCATTCTGGGATGGTGGAGTTCCCGAAACAGGCGGTGATTCCATTACATAGGATGCTCTCAATGCATCCCCAGTAGAATGTAGTGAGGGAGGAGGTTGGAAGCTGAACTTGCCTCAACTTCCACAAGAGGTTGGGCTGCCTTGGTAATGGATCTGGGGTTGGGGGACCAGGAGAGATTCTCTGTCAGGTGCATGCCAAGGAAATTGGTGTTCTTGACTACCTAGATGGTGGGGCCATCGATGGTCATAGAGAGTGGTCCCCTTGGGTTCTTCTGAAGTCGACCACCATCTCCTTTGTCTTGTTGACGTTCAGATATAGGTCGTTGTTCTCTGCACCAGTCCATTAGTGTTTGCACCTCCTCTCTGTAAGCTGACTCTTTATTCTTGCTGATGAGCCCTACCATGGTTGTGTTGTCAGCAAACTTGATGATGTGGTTAGAAATGTCTCACTGCACAGTTGTGGGTCAGCAGGGTAAACAGCAGTTGGCTGGGCATGCAGCCCTGGTTGGGGGTGGGGGGGGCACCCTGTGCTCAGTGTGATGTGTTGGACACTCCAATCTGGACTGACTGAGGTCTTTAAGTTACAGAGGAAGGTGTTTAGGTCTGAGGTTCAACCTCCTAATCAGGTGCTGCGGTATGATTGCAATGAATGCTGAGCAGATATGTATGCTATGTGTGCTTTTTTACAAGATAGTATGAATAAACTACATTTAAATAAATCTAAAAATAAATGGGAAGAAGATTTATCTTATGATATACCTCAGGAGGATTGAGAGGTTATGTGTCAAGATGGGGGTAACTAAATTACTTAATGTAAGATAGTTTAGTTAATTACAATTTCTTCCATCAATTGAATTTGACTCCTGAGAAATTGAAAAGATATGGATTTAGTAATTTGGATTTATGTTTTAGATGTGGATTACATCTTTTTTGGGAAATTTTTTTTTCTTTTGAAAAATTATTTAGGATTAAACTGCCATTAGACCCAGAATTTTTTTTTGTTGGGTTATATTGTATCTTTGACTGGTTTGGGGTTGGACAAGTTTCAGATGACTTTTGTTCGTAGCATTAGCAGTAGCGTGGAAATGTATTGCGATTACTTGGAAATAAAACGTAGAAGTGAATATAGTCCGCTGGCATAATGAATTGAGATCTTGTATTTATATGGAAAAAATCATGTATAATTTGCATGATAATTATTCTTTTTTTGTCCAGATGTGGTCTCCTTATTTGGAACATATGGGTTTAGAAATATCTTAATTTTTTTGTTATAAGTATGAGATATTATGCAGTTTATATATGTAATTAATTGATATGTTTTTTATTGCTCCTTTTGCGGGGCTTGCTGAGGGTTTTTGTGTATATTATGTGTGTGTGTATATATATATATATATATATATGTATATATATGTATATATGTATATATATATGTATGTGTGTGTGTATATATATATATGTATATATATATATATGTATATATATATATGTATGTGTGTATATATATATATATGTATGTGTGTATATATATATATATATGTATGTGTGTGTGTATATATATATGTATGTGTGTGTATATATATATGTATGTGTGTGTATATATATATGTGTGTGTGTGTATGTGTGTATATATATATATATATATATGTATGTGTGTATATATATATATATATATATATACATATATACGTATATATACATATATATACATATATATATGCGGACCTTGGATGTGAGCAGTTCTTGGGTCATTCAGCATTCTCACTTCCTGTGGGAAGAGGCTGTTTCTCAACCTGGTGGTGCTGGCTCTGATACTCTGCTATGTCTTTCCTGACTAGAGCAGTAGAAAGATCTTGGGTGGTAGGAGTCCTCAACAATTTTGCGTGTTCTCTTCAGATAATGATTCCAGTATCAAATCAATGGAGGGAGAGGGAGACTCCAGGGATCCTCTCTGCCACTCTTGTGATCCTGTGGATTGATCTCTGATCCATTTCTTTGCAGCAAGCATACCATACTACGATGCAGCTGCCCAGGGCACTCTTGATAGAGTTCCAGTAGAAAGTTGACATGATGGTGGCTAGTAGCCTTGCCCGTTTCAGTCTTCTCAGGAAGTGGAGTCACTGTTGCTCTTCCAGACATGAGATGTGTGTCTATGATAGGTCACTGGTTAAGTAGACTCCAAGGAACTTGGTGCTCTCTACTCTCTCCACTACAGAGTTGTTGATGAGTAGTGGAGGGTTGTCGTTCCTGGTCCTTTTTCACAAGCTCATCGCCTTTCTTTCTTTTGAAATGGACTCTCAAAACCTTCTCAGAGACAGTGTTCAGAGTTTTACGAGTGTAATTAGTCATAGAATTATAGAACAATGCAGCACAGAAGCACAACATTCAGCCCATCTAGTCTGTGATGAATTTTTATTCTGCATAGTCCCAATAAAATACACCTGGGCCATAACCCTCCCTACCCCTTCCATTCACATATCTATCCAAATTGTTCTTAAATATCACAATTGAGCCTGCATTCACCACTTCACCTGCAGCTCATTCCACACTCTCTTCATGAAGAAGTTCCACCTAATTTTCCCTTTCAATATTTCACCTTTCATCCTTAACCCATGTCCTCTAGTTCGTGTCCAACCTGATTTCAACTTCAATGGAAAAACATAATTTTTCTTTTGTATTTTTACATTGTGAAGAAAATGACTTAAATTTAATGATTCGTAGAGCTTGCTACTCCTTTGATTTGGAGGAAGTGGGATGAGTTGAGTTCTTGGAACATGTTATATAAAAAGTTATTTTTCAAAATGCTTTCTGTAGAGTGATCATGTGCTGCCCGATGTTGTTCCAAGAGTCCGTGTTTTAGGATTGAATCCAGAATTGTACAGTCATACCTGTCAGGAAACATCAAACAGCTATGACTATCATCTCGAGAACAGATAAGGCTGAGGCTGCATCCAACCTATCCAAGGATTTCTACATGCAAAGCATTCAGTAGAAGGAGTGAAAGATGTAAGGCGGGCATGTTTAAATCCAATGGGGAATTTAGAGGAAATCGCTTTTCCCAATGAGCAATGAGTTTGTGGAACTTGTTCCCAGGCTCAGAAGCCATAAAAGATGTTAGAAAATAGTATGTATGTGAATGTCTTTGATGTTAACAAGCACTTGAAAATTTTTAAAAAATGAAGCAATTGGACATGAAATACATTTAAATTAACTGAAATAAATTGAAAGGAAATCAATTCCAACTTGGTACTCTTGCTGTCAGTTATTGCTTTTAATTGATTTTAATAGGTCTGCTACACTAGGGATGAGTCCGAGCAATCCCACAACCATAGCTCTGGTTGTCATGGTCATCTTTTGTGTGCAGCTGCATCGAGCTGTACGTAAGAGTCTGTAAGGTGCTAAGCTTCTACCTGCCTCTGATGTTGTGAAGGATGAGCCTAGGCTTGGTGCAGGTCATTGCTTCATTCAGTTGGACTTGGTTGCAACACCCTTCCTTCATAACAAAGTTTCTGTGGGGAAAACCCTTTTGAATGCTTGTTCATTGGGCAAAACATCTTGTAGGCCTTTAGGGAGAAGGGTGAAATTGATCCAGTGGGATAGTTTCTCAGATTATCAAAGTAATTTGGCAATTAATTCACCAACTAATATGAAGACCTTACTTGGCTGGGGGTGAGAGGGGTCCATCCATGGAATCCTTCTTGCACAGTTGGAACCTCAATCCAAATATACACTGGCCTTGCATCTACAGTGTGGTTCAGACTTCTAGGGACTGTGTATTGGACAAAAAGGTTTGACAGATTGGCCCTCGTGACATTTGCTCCCAGCATTTGCATAAAGGAAGGCTCTTTACTCTTTGTGATGTTCTCTGATGTGGAGAATATCACCTCAGTGAAAAGGAGCCAGATGTCCACAAGTGAATGCTGCAGACTGGCACCTTCCAGACTGCAGAAGTAATTGCCGAGGGACGGACTAAAACTCAGCGGAGCCACCAAGAAGGCTTTGTGGAGAAGAACCAAGATTCTGGTGCTTCTAAACATTGAGGAGCTGCATCCTGTGCAGCAGTCTCTTCATGGGTGCAATGCTTCAATGGTGCAGATGAATTGTGAAAGAATGCATTGATTGGATGATGCAATTAATGTAGAGAGTGCCATGCCTTAATTGCATTGTTTGTTATGAATGAGGTATGATCTGGGGGGTGGGGGGAATAAACTCTATGAAGAGTCCAATAGGGCAATATAAATACACTGACAGTAATGAGTATGAGGCTGCACTTCATTCGCTTCTTAAGCGAATAAAAAACGATTTTATGTAGATCTGTTGCCTTTTTAAACACTAGTGTATTAATTAGACAATTGCTGTAGTAGTTTTCTGGTGAAATCTTCCTGAAATATTTAACAGTGCAAGCAAAAACCGACCAAGATGGTTGTTTATCTGTCAGTAATGGATTACATCTATTGAAACTTTTAAAAAAAACTGTTAAATAATGGTTGTTAACAATTTTGGCATGATTATTAATGAGAGTATAATAAATGACAAAGAACAGCCTGTTTCCAAATTATCTTATCAGGCTACTACTTTTTCCTCCATTTGCTTTTTTCCCACCAAAAGTAATGGAACTAATGGCAGTATGCCATTACAATTGTGCTGTGTAGCATGTCAGTAACCACTTGGGCCTTGAGCAATACTGAATTCTGCTACATGGTTTTCTTTGTGCACTGCTGAGGTGATAAAGGGTCCAGGCTGGGTTTGGTAGGGCAATAGGTTGGTGGGGAGGGGGATGGGGAGGGAGGGGAGGAGGTGAAGGACTGTACAGGAGATGATGGTGTTCAATTCCAAACTGTAGTCAATAAGAATTATCCTGATGTATGAATCTTTGCTATCTAGGTCCTCCAGGGGTTTGTGCAGAGCCAGTGAGATGGCATCTGCTATAGATATGTTGCTGCTGTAGGCAAGTTGAAACAGATTCATGTCGCTGCTCAGACAGGAGCTGTTGTGCTTCAACACCAGGCTCTCAAAACACTTCATCACTGTGGGTGTGAGTTCTACTGGTCAGTAGCATTTAGGCAGGTTGCCACACGCTTGTTGGGTACTGGTATAATTGAGGCCTGTTTGAAACAGGTGGATACCATGCCCTGGCAGGGTGAGATGTTGAAGATATCCGTGAATAGATTTGCCAGTTGGTCAGCAGACGTTTTCAGTCCTCTGCCAGAACTGGATAGTCAGTAGAAGAAATGATTAGTTAGAACTCTCATTTAAAACAATTTGAAGCTAGTTCTTTGTTGGATGTGTAAAGTATTTAACAAAACTCCCTTTGCACTTGTACTACCCAGAGTGCCCCTTAGTTTATTTTGTAGGGAGGATTGACAGATGCAAAATGTTTCCGTGATGATGGATCTGCAGTAATGAAGACGTAACCAGTGGCCAACATTTACTCCTACATTTGGTGCTAATGACCTGAGATAAGTTCTGCTCCATTACGGTTTGCAGCTGAAGATTCTCAGTACAGCTTAAATCTCAGAAGGACTGGTTTGTCTGCTGCGGGACACTGAGGTTAGTTCTGCATCAATGTCCTTTTCATTTGCTTGGCTGACCCTTGACTTGAACTTGCTAGTCTGGCTCCATCTGTCTCCAGTCAGACTGCCTGTCCATGCACTACGCCTGCTGACTAACACAAGTTTCCCATTTTCTCTTGCATCAAGTACAAAAATGACTGGATCGAGGGACTCAGTGGGTCAAGCAGCATTCACGAGAAACCCTTTGTCAAGTCTGAAGTTGGCGCAACCTTCCCAGCTTGACTTTCTTAACTGTCAATTGAAAATTTCTTTCAAATAAATTCAACTCTTAAGTGGGGGGGGGAGGGAAAGAGAGACATCAGGGGTCGGCCCAATTACCCCTTTGGCCTGCTTGCCAATGAAGAAGATCATGGATGACGTTAATCACACCCATTTCCTTCTGTGAACAGCACCTTGTATTCTGTATTTGCGGTCTCTAACCAAATCGACATCCTGGTTCTGGCGACATCCCTCCTTGTTTAATTAAACCTCCGTAGATTTTCTCAGTCTTTCTGTCCTCATTCCTTTTTCTACTCTTTCGCCTTCCCATCATCCACATCTTCTTTCCTCCAGCTTCCCCTTCCCTTTATTCCATGACCTGCTATTCTCCTATCATTGGATATTTTCCTCTGCCTCTTCTTCTTAACACCCATCTTCTTTTCCCAATTTCATCCCCCTCCCACCTCCTCATCTATTACCTACCAACACATACACCTCCTCCCTCCCCTCCACCCTTTCATTCTGCCCTTCCTTTTCATTCCTGATGGTTATGGCCCGAAATGACGATGATCTATTGCCTTCCATGGATGTTGCCTAACCTGCTGAGTTCCTCCAGCAGTTTGTCTTGATGCGAAAAAAATCAACCATGAATAGACTCTGAATCAGCACCCACATTCCTCTGAGGTGGAGAATTCCAGAGATGTACAATTCTCATCTGTGTTAAATGTCAGTTAATTTATCATGAGACTGTAGCCTCCAATACTGGATTCCCCAGCTCAGGAAAGCAGCTTTTCAGAATCTGACCTTTCAAACCTTGTCTGGATCTTGTAAGACTCAATCTGACCATTGTTCAGAATGGGCTTTTTAGCAGTTAATTATTGCAGAGTGTAAGTCTCATTTTCCTTTATAACTGGTATTGAATCATCCAAAATTAAATAAAAGGGGAGAAGTGCTTATTGAAATTGCATTAGCTTGTTTATTCTGTTGATCTATTAGTTGTTCTCAGGAGGGATCCAGGCAGATGTGTAATACAAATGAGAGCAGCTCTAATTAGTATTCATTATGTATACAGGAGATGAACAAAGAGAAGCTGGAGGGACTCTGCAGGTAAGGCAGCCTCCATGGAAGGGAATAGATCATCACCATTTGGAAATATCAATGTTCACTGGGTTTATAGCTGTCGAGGAGGAATATGATATGTACACTACACAAACGTACTGGAGCCCATTCAGCAGATCTTGCAGCAATCAGGAAGAAGAGGGTGGCCAATGCTTCGGCCTTGTGCCATTTGTCAGAAATAAGAAGAAAAACTGACAAGATGAAACAGAAACTAGGAATGGAGATGTGATATGTAATTACACCACTAGGTTACCAGGGGACATCCCGGTGACTTTGTATATAAAGCAGTCCAGAGCTACAGTCTGGCCTTCCAGGTTCGTCTTGCAGAGAGACAAGACCTCTTAGTGTACATATTAATTTATTAAAGCTGTCTTATACTCGCACTGCTGTTGTGGTTATTGTCAGTACAGGAGAGTGGTGTTTCTTTCAAATGGGCAAAAGCTGGCCATCCGGTGTGAAGTGCACCTGTGGACTCTCCCCTGCTCCTGCACTGTGGCAGTCACACAAGCCATTTTCTGTTTCATCTGGAGATCTAGAATGGATTGTTTCTATAGGGATGCAGTATATAAATCACCAAAGAAAGGGACCAAGAATGTTCCTCAAGATCCATGCTCCATTGGTGACATGCTGTATTTCTTTGGGCTTCTGAGGAAGTAGAGGCATTAGGTGCACTTCTTGGCCATGATGGCAATATGGTTGAAACAGGACAGATTGTTGGGGAAAGATTGTATCCTTCTCTTGCCTTGTGAAGGATGGGCCAAGCCATTATTATGCAGGAAAGTGACTTCAGGTTGGACAATGCTGTACCGTCTGTCTCCTATGGAAATTGTCTGCAGCTGAATGCAGATCACAGTATCACAGTGGTCTGCAGAGAATGTCATCAGAGCTGTGGACTCCAGTCAGACAGAGGATCCTCCGGGGTGAAACGAGCTGTCTGAGGAAGTGGTGGCGGTAGGTAAAAAAGGAAAAGAGAGGTAAAGCTCAGAGGGATTTTGGTCAAATGCCAGCAGATAGTACTTGGTTGGTATGGACCAGTTGGACAAAGATTTCGTGCTGTAAAACTTTCACTCATATTTAATCACCAGAGTTTTCAAACACATCTCAGAACCTTGCTTGGCTGGTGATGGGAAAGCTTTCTCATCCTCACTTTCATGCATAGTTGGGTTATTGGTGATGCCTCGCACTGCTCTCCAGTTGGAGTGCAAGAGGGGTGATCCCATTAAGGCATACAAAATCTTGAGAAGAATAGGTCATGTAAATACGGTCTTCTGCACAGAGTATGGTAATTGGTAACCAGAGGTTAAGGTGAGGGGTAACTTTTTTTACATAAGGTAGTGGTGGAAGGAGCAGGCTGTCAGAGTTGTTTAAAACGAGTGCTATTGCAATGTTTAAGGAAAAAATGGGCAGATAAATGGATAGGTTTAGAGGGATATGGGTCAAAGGCAGGCAGGTGGAATGAATGTGGGTGGGATATTTTGGTCAGCATGGGCAAGTTGGGCTGAAGGGCCTATTTCTATGCTGTATCATTCAACAGCTGCATTGGAAGTCTCTGGCCCATCTCCTTCCAGGATGCAAGCTCAGCAGGAAGGCCTGGGAAGAGATTGCTGCGTATTTGTCGAAGTTCATCCATGTCTGGTCTCTTCCCAGGGATGACTATGAACACTGATAGCCATCAACTGCTGGCAGAAAATCATCAACTCCATGCACTTTGGCTTGTCTGAAAACTTAGTGATATTCCATTGCAAGGAGCTATCCACAACTGAATTATTCCACATGTTGAGGGACATGTTGAAGCCTGCTGCACAGTTGGACGCCCTCTATAATAACCTCTTGAGTTTATCACTGTTGGAATGTTTGGGAATGAAAAGTTGATGCAATGTTGACAAGTAGATATTGTCCACCCAGCATGAATAAATGTAATGATATGCCTGGTTCAATGAGTAATGACAGAAAAATGTGCTGTATTTTGTACTTGCACATTTTATAACTGAAGTTAAAAAAAAAATAACTACCGTATTACCAACTGTTTCAAGAAAACCATTAACTTGGTGATCTCTCCATTGAAATGGGCCTGCTGTAAGTAAGGGGTCCTATTTTGAGGGACACGCAGAGGTGAGGCATTGCAACCACAAAGGCTGTTGTGAAGGATCACAGTTTAATACTCTTCTGCCGGTGTCTGGAATCTGTGTTTGTTTAACAATAATTTCTAAATATTTCATGGTAATATGAGTAACTGGAATGACCTGACTCGTGATGAAAATATTGACTTGAATGAAGTGTGTTGCTTTCATTTGAAATTTTTTAAATAAAAACAATTTGGTCCATTGTATCCATGGCAAAACATCCATGGCAGAACCACACTATATTAAATTACTGAAGATGCTTGGAAATTTTTCAGTTTATTCCTTCCATGAAGTTTCTTGTTCTCTTGAACACTCTTCATGTTCCTTTATGTCCCTGTATTTCTATGAGTCAGATACATTTATCTTTTGTTATCTTGAGAAATGAAAGATCAGGAGGTACAGGGTACAACAAAAACTTTGCTCCTTTCTAGAGTGTACTGTCGAACTCTGCAAAATAGTTTGCTCAGGATTTAGGCTTCGGACTGGCAAATTTTTTTTCACTATTGGATGCTTATTAATGCACCTACATGCTTTTAATTCACTTTTTTATGTTATTCATTATTATTAGAATGTAATTCATTGAAATAATAAAATTTCCATTGAAACCAGTGATGCACGATCGATTACCCAAAGATTGAAAGATGCCGAAACTGAAGGCTTTTATTTGCAAGAGATGAACAGCATCCCTGTGTTAGTCAGTCATATTAACCCAGACTCGAACTGGGGGCAAGCTTGTGGTATGACAGCCTTTATGGGGAAGAAAGGGGAGGAGTTATGAGCCGGCCAGTAAGAGCAGGGTCAACCTGGAAAGATTGTAAATGACATTTACATTTCACCACAAACAGTAAGTTTTAAAGAAGCATGTGAGATTCAAAGGGGAATGGGAATTGGAGTCTCAACATGTTAAAGACCTGCATTGGTCTTCCACACCTGATGTGCAATGTGCTGAATCATTGAGATTTCTCAGTGGGCACGCAGGCAATGGATTGTCAGAATTTCACTGTAAATTGTACAAGGGGCTTCAAGAGTTGTCAAACAAATTTGAACAAAGTAATGAAGATCAGTGAGCAAGATTGAAGTAGATTTTACGAAGTGTCTTTCTTGAAGTATTGAAAAAGTTTAAATTTGGTTGAATTAAGGCTTTATATAAAAATCCTATTGCTAGAGTTGTGACGAATGGGCATTTGAACTGGAAAGATCTACTAGACAAGGCTGCCCATTGTCACCAGCTCTTTTTGCATGTTATTGAACCTTTGGCACAATTGATAAGGTAAGATAATATTGAAGGTATTAAAGTAAAATCTGATGAGTTTAAAATTAATTTGTTTGCTGATGTTGTTTAAATATATTTAACAGACCTCAAATCTTTAAAAGAGTTATATGACAGATTGGAATAGTATGGAGAAATATTGGGTTATAAAATCAATATGAAAAAAAATGAAATTATGTCATTGTCTGAGGTGGATGATACTTGTAAAGATGTTAAATTTAGATGGTCAGATCAAATTAAATATTTAGGAGTTAAAGTTGATAAAGATTTCAATCATTTATATGAATTAAATTATTTACCTTTATTTTATAAAATTAAAAATGTTTTAAATCAATAGAAAGATTTACCAATAATATTAATAGGTAGAGTAAACTGTATTAAGATGAATGCTTTTCCTAGATTACAATTTTTTTTTCAATCTATTCCTTGCAAAGTTTCTAATTTTTAAAAAAGATTTGAATTCTGTTACAAGGAAATTTTTGTGGAAAGATAAGAGGGCAAGGGTGTCTTCACAAAAATTCATTTGGAATTATGAGTTAGGAGGTTTGCAGCTTCCAAATTTTCAAAATTATTATAAAGAGGTGCAATTACCTCTTTTGATTTGGGGAAAATCATTGGTATGGGCAAATATTGAATTATCTCAGATTGGTGAGAAGAAGATGGATCAATTTATTTATAAATGGAATTCTAAATTGTTATGTCATTATAAGTCACCTATTTTAATACATTTGATGGAATTATGGAATGTGGTAAATGAAGAAATAGGTGCACAAGGGAAAATTTCGGGTAAAACACTAAACTTTTCCCGTTCACACTTAATCAGTTTTGAAATTATGGGATTGAAAAGGAATTAAAATTGTACAGGATTGTTTTGAAGCAGGGTATTTTATCTCTTCAAAGAATGAAAGAGAAATAGGAAATATTGTCAGATATTCTTGTTATTATCTAGAGCTTTATTATTGAATAACTATGAAGTTATCTAGACAATCTCAATGTGAAACTTTATTTGTAGAAGGTGGAAAGAAGAGATTTAAATCTGAAATGTATTTATTATTGCAGAATAAAATGCTTAAACCAGATTTGCAAAAGTCTAGGTTAAAATGGGAAAAAGATTTAGGGATTGTGATTAATCAAGATGATTGGAGGAATTTGTGTCAAGATAGTATGACTAAGATTATTAATGTGAGATATAGATTAGTTCATTATAATTTTATACATCAGTTATATTTAACTCCAGAAAAATTAAAGAGATATAATTTATCTTTTTCAGATTTATGTTTTAGATGTCAGAAGGAGGTAGGTTCTTTTTTTTTAACATTCTACTTGGTTATGTGACATGGTAAAGTCTTTTTGGATGTGACTAAGTTATTAGAGCATAATATGAGGTTAAAATTCCATTGCATCCAATATTATTTTTGTTAGGTAGTATTTAAAAAAATTGATTTTGGAATTAAGGTTGACGGGATATCAAATCAGTGATAACATGGAAAACTGAGATTAATTTGAGTTTAGAAAGATGGCATATGGAATTGAGATCCTGTATTCCATTGGGAAAAACTAACGAATAATTTACATGATAATTATTTTTTATATCCTAAAGTATGGTGCCCTTATTTGGAATACATGGGTTAAAAATTGTGAATTCTCAAGCCATGCTGTGGTGGTATTGTTCTAATCCATGTTATTTAATTAATTTTGTTATCTGGCTTGTATCTCCTTTCTTTCTTCTTTCTAAGGGTTAGGTATAGGTGGGAGGACAGGGATAGATATGGGGGGAGGTAGGGAGGGATTTATATACCATGACAGCCTTCCAGACTCATGCTGGTAGGAAGCCCTCCTTATGATGCCCCATTCCATCTGGTCGCAACAATGTATCATGACCAACGCTACTCCTCATGAGCTCCTATTCACATTCCCCTTTTCAATCTACCCGTTCCCCTGTGGCTTGTAGCTAGTAGTCCTGCTGGATGCAATGCACCTCACCAGCAGGTACTAACGTAGCTCGTCACTCATAAAGGCTGAGCTCTAATCACTATGAATATAATTGGGATACCCGAACAGAGTGAAAATGGAGTCTAAGGCCTTTATGATTAACGAAGTGGAAATGGAATGGCGAACGGGAAGTGGGAGTACTCATCAATGATAGAGAGGAAGAAGGTGTTCCCATTCGTGAAGGGGAGAGGACCCTTAAAATCGGCACAGCTTTCAAAGCGCCTGATGACTTGATCAGATGCACCTTTATGGGACAGTAGAAGAGCAGCTTCCACTTCTGCAGACCTGGAAATACATGGTAATTTTCCTGACGTCTTCAATGGGGTAGGACAGATTGTGCACCTTGACAAAATGAGCCATGCAAGTGACCCCTGGATGGCAGAGCTCATTATGCAGAGACTGCAGTTGGCCGATGTGTGCAGAGGTACAGGTTCCTCTGGATAAGGCACCTGGAGGGTCATTAAGGGCTCCTGGTCGATATGCAATGTCATAATTGTAGGTGGAGAGCTTGATCCTCCACCTAGCAACCTTGTCATTCTTGATTTTTGTCCCTCTTGACATTATTAAACAAGAATGTAACTGAACACTGGTCAGTGAGGAGCGTAAATCTTCTACCAGCCAGATAGTGTCTCCAGTGCCTCACGGCTTCTACAATGGCTTGAGCTTCCTTTTCCACCAATGGGTTCTGGTGCTCGTGGCACTGCAATGTCCGCAAAAATATGCAAACCAATCTACCCTCCTGGTTGAGGGTAGCAGCCAGGGCTATGTCTGAAGCTTCGCTTTCCACTTGGAAAAGCACATTCTCATCCACCGTGTGCATGGCAGCTTTCGCAATGTGGTGCTGGAGGTAGTTAAAGACAGTTTGAGTTTCAGCCGAGAGGGGGAAATTAGTGGTTTTTAAGAGAGAGCGAACCTTATCAGTGTATTGAGGGATCCACTGGATGTAATATGAGAAAAACCCACACATTTCTTCAAAGTCTTTGTGGTCCTGGGAACATGGTGCTCTATCTGGATTGTACCAGGATCAGAGCGAATGATGCCATACTTCACCACATAGCCAAGGACAGCCAGACGTTTAGTCCTGAGCACACACTTGTCAGAGTTGTAAGTGAAGTTCAGGGCTTTTGCCATGTGGAGAAAACTCTGCAGGTTGGTGTGGCCACAGATGGTGACATTATCGAGATAAGGGAAGCTAGCCTTCAACCTATACTCGTCCACCATTCTGTCTATTTGCCTCTGGAAGATGGAAACCCTGTTAGTGATATGGAAAGGAACAATCCGGAATTGATAGAGACAACCATTAGCCTCAAATGCCGTAAGAGGACAGTCCTTGGAACGGATTGGCAGCTGATGATAGGCGGCTTTCAGGTCAATGGTTAAATAGACCCAATACTGCGCAATATAATTCTCCATGTCCAAAATTCGAGGGGGGGGGGGGAGTGGTGGTATACATCCAGGAGTGTGTACCGATTAATAGTTTGGCTATTGGCAATTACTAGCCTGGACTTGTTTTTCCCTTTTACCACTACTACTTGTGCTCTCCATGGGCTGGTGCTTGATGTCGAGCAGACATTGAGTCTCAGACTTTATGAAATCTTGGTCTGCTATGCTATACCTCCTGCTCTTGGTAGCAATGGGTTTGCAGTCTGAGACAGATTTGGGAAGAGAGGAGGGTATCAATGTTCAGTGTGGAGAAGCTGCATGTGGGTTCTGATTTTAGGGGCCCTCTGTTCTGAACCGTTACAGTGGGGAGAGGACCAGAATATTCCAAGGTCACGCTTTTAAGGTGATAAAGGAAGCCCAGACCTAATAACACCGGAGCACACAATTCATCAAGTATATGCAAGTGAAATGTACAGAATTTCCCCCCCCCACCCCTTCAAATGACAGATGTACAATGTTGTTGAACACACGTAGAATGCAAATGAGATGCAAGAAATATGCGATAATTTGAAGGATGCATCTTCAGGTTGTATTTTTGCACAGTCCGTGAGTCTATGAAGTTTTCAGTAGAGCCCATTGTTGATTAGGCATTTAGTGGAAGTTCCATTTACCTTGACAGTCACTATTGAGTTGCTGAGCTGGTGAGGTCTGTCCTGATCTAGGACCATCGAGGTTAGGTCCCCAGAGACTCCATACTCCTCACTCAAGTGTCCCTCACAGTCCTGGTTTGCCCTGCCTGAGTAACCTTGTGGTGTGACAAGATGGCTGCCCTCCTTCCTCCAAAGATGATGGTGTCAAGCTTGAATTTGGATCACGGCAAGATGGCCACTGAGCATTTTCGCGCTGTTTCCTCAGCGGTACCCTCCATTGGCATGTGGCAAAACAAGGGGGTTTTGGTGAATTTGGGGTAGACTCCTTGGGGTTGGAATCTGATGCAGGAGTGGTGCAGGCCGTGGACTTCCCCTTGCGCAGCAAACCCTCACCCAATGCACTTTGTTGCCACAGCTGGAACACACTGAGTCTTTTTCAGCAATGTGATTGGGGATGTTGGCTCTTGCTGCAGAAAAAGCACTCCCTAGCATGGAAAGCAATAGCCATTAGGGCAGGGGTCATGGGAGCAGCCGGTCCTTGGAAGGGGTCACCGGGGTGAGCGAGTTCGCTGGCTTCGAGGTCGTCGTTCCTGAGCTTGGCCTGTTCCAATGATTTGGCCAGATCAATGTGGCTAGCCAGGTCCTTCTTTCCCAAATCGAGCAGTCCTGCCACATGTACCTTGAGCAGGTCCCTGCGACAAGAGTCTCCCGGATCTGTTCTTCACGAACACTGCCTGTAGCAGCTTCGCACCTGCACTTCTTGGCAAGCATCCATAAATCCAGCAGGTAGTCTCTCCTGGCCGTTGGTGACATAGAGCGAGTCGGTGCCTCGCTAGGACCTTGTTTTGCAACTTCAGGTTCCTAGCCTTCAACGCCTCGATGGCAGCATCATATGTAGTGCAGTCCCTGATGACTGCAAACCCTTTCGTTCCTATCCTCGAAATGAGTGCGGACCTCCTGAGTTTATCGGTGTGGAAGACTTTTCTGGTTGCGATCAGGTAGGCCTGGAAGCAGTCTGGCCAGTGCGTGAACTGCTCAGCTGCGTCAGGGGACAGTGGGTCTGTCAGCAGCAAACCAGGCCTGAGCAGCACTTCCATCTTCTCGGGAATAAGCTAATAAAATTGTAGTGTTATTAAAAGCTCTCATGACTGGAGAGAGAACAAACACTTTTATTAACTTATAGTGTCTCACAGTAGTCTTTGGAATGATTCTTGATTTAAGCGGAAAACCAGGGTTATATGTGAGCAGATGGGGGTGGAGCCACGAGACGGGGCCAGCCATCAGCACAACACCCCACCAGTGAATCCCAGTTCATTGCACCTTTCTTGTCATTCGACACAGCATTTCAAATGAGATTGGGATATAGGATTTTCTAATTCAGTTAAAATATGAAAATTAGACAATTGTTTATTTGGGTAGACACCAAACCGTGATTTCATCTGTTGAGCAGTTAAATGAATTGACATCTTAGCCTTGTGGGAGGCAGTGAGACTGAGGGAGGTTTCCGCGAAAGGAGTGATAATACAAATATTAAATTTAAGTGTATTAAAGAGAAAGAAAGGAAACAAAGAAAAAAAAAGAAACCCTAGCCCCTTCCCGCCCACCCCCACCAAAGGTGTACATTACTTTCACTTAACTAACATCAGCGTCTCTTCTATCATTTACGAGAAGGTTGGATGTGTACATGGAGGTGAGGGGGTTGGAAGGATATTGGTGGAGAGCGGGAGGATTGAGCTAGTGGAGTTGTTCTAGTGAACCGGTGTGGACTCGAAAGGCCGACATGGCCTGTTTCCGCTCTGTAAATTGTTATTTGGTTATTGCTGATCTTTAGGAGTTGTGATTGAAAACCCCACGCGCCCACTAGATTCCGTGGAGGCCAGGCTCATACTCTCACCTAACTCCCACGAAATTATACTATCTCTTGTGTCTCAAATCTACTCAAACTTACAATGATAAAATCATTTTTTTTTAAACACCGATCTATCGGGTAAAAACTGTCCTCTCGAATATTCTCTCTCCTCCTAAAACTTACTTCATTTTATTATACATCCCCAAGTGCAATCATTCCAATTCCTCTTTTTCTTCAAATATCTCCCAGTTCTCATCTCATTTTCTCAGGCAACGTATCTGCAAACACTTTTGCTTCATTGGGTTCCGTAAAAAATCTGTTTTTACCCTCGGGAACAAATATTTTAACACTCTGGGTACCTTTAAAACAAAAGTGTAGCTTTTATTCCATAGCACATTTTTAACAGCATTAAATTCTTTTATTTTTTCAACAAATCAAAACTTTTATCAGGGTTTAAAAAAAAAATCTTATCATCATTATAAATCAGTGGCGATTGTCTCTTCTTTGCTTGCTTCGCAGTCGGCTGCAAGATCTTGTCCCTCACTTCATAATGAAGCAACTTGACCAGAATCAAACATGGCCTCTGATCCGGTAGTGGCTTAAGTCGTAATGTTCAATGAGCTCTTTCAATCTCAATATCTCCTTGAAATTCAGTTACCCCCAAAGTTTGCGGAATCCAACGTTATAAAAAATCTCTTCATATCTTGCCCTTAGTTGCCTTCCTTATGTCCAACAATTTTTATATTACTTCTATTAAAATTTTCTAACATATCAATTTTCTGATAATTGTTCTTTAGTTACATCCGCCTCAGCTTGAACTTTCTTTATTTGCTCTTAACATGTTGAATTTCAAATTCATTACCTGTAATTTTTACATCTTCAATTTTTGTTCCATTTGAGACAGCATTCCCTCCACCTTCTTCATAGCACCCTTATTTTCAATTATACCCTCCTTACACTTTTAACTTCCATTGTTAATTGTAACAAAGTTTGCTAGAGAGAATCCATATACTTCTTCATTTCAGTTGTAGATATATAAAACTCCTTTATTTTCTCCTGTTTTTTGGCCAAAACTCTGTGTCCAACATACATTTCTTTTCCTTCCTGCTTCTCTTCTGGATCACTGGAATTGGAGGCTTCTTGATCTTCTTATAAAATGTCCTCTTTTTTTTGTGTACTGCACATGCGCGAGGAGTCACTCATGCACAGTGTCGCTTCTTCATCTGTGGCCATTGGCCATTGTCGGGGGAGACCTTGTACAGCGATGTCCAGGGGATCCCCAGCTCCAGGTCTGTCACCAAGGGCACTTGCCTTCCGGAGAGCTCCAGGATTCCTCTTCGAGGTAGGCCTCTCTTCTTTATCAGCTTCTTTTTCTTGTTCAAGTTCTTGAAAAGTAACAGTCAGTTTATCTTTCTTCAGAGGCATTATTTATTGTTCTGAAGGTCTTCTGATAGCTTCCTCTTCTATTTTCTTGTAGTCAGTTCAGGCTTCTTAACTTTATTTTTAAAACTTTTTCGGGGAGAGCAGAGAAATCAAGTCTAGCCCCACGTCATTACGTGGCACGCCCCGCCCCCCGATGCTCATTTTCTGTTTGAACATCTAATAGTGCCGAGCTACCTTTTTAATGAGGTACAAAGAACTCTCTTTCCTTCCTGAAAGAGTATGCACTTGATAGATTGCTGGAGGAACTCAACAGGTCAAGCAGTATCTGTGGGAGAGAACTGTTGGTGTTTCTGGTCAGTATCCATTCCTGCCACCCCAAAAAAAAGATTATGCTCAAACTGTAAAATTCCTCCAGTTTGTTTATCTTTTTTGTTTCCTATTTCGGATCTCTTGTTTCTCTACTCAATATCTTTTTTGGCATAACTACATATAAAGAGCATCTCAGACAGACGGTGGCTATGGCAAGATATGCATGGAAGCCCAAAGCACAGAGAGCAGCAGTGCAACACTCCCTGATGAGTCAAACAAATCCTATGATTGCTTCAAACAGGGAGGTGACCTCCACCTCTATGGCAAGTGATGTCACACCCATAGTCATTACTGCTGATGTTCAGGGCAAACTTCCAGTGGGGTAAACCCACAGAGAGTTACTGGAGTCTTGGGATGTGGCCTCAGCCTTCACAGATCAATAAGCTAACATGGTCCTAGACACCTTGATGAACAGCTCAGACCTGAAACATTGGTTATATTATCTTTTGCCTCCCAAGGACGCTGTGGGACTGGTTGAATTTCTCCAGCACTTTTGTGTATTGATGACAGCATCTGCAGATTTACTTGTTTCACTCAATTTTGTCATTTTTGTGAAGAATATTTTAAATTAATCGTAAAGAAAAACACTTTGAAGCAGTGATTTGTGACTACTATGCAGACAGTACAAACTTTTAGATGCAAAATATTAATTATTCTGACATGAATTTTAATAATTATACCAATACTCTCTTGAAAAGCACACATCATACCACCATATATAAAATAAAATTGAAAAATTCACACTGAAAACTTATGACACTTTTAAGATTCGTCAACTTAATTTCTGTGAACTTGCATGAATCAGCTATATCCTGTGGTGTGCTGTTAGCCAGAATCAGACACACACAAGGTAAAGCCTGTACAACAGGCTTTAATCCTCAAAGACTTCCACAGAGCCAGGCTGGCTGTAGCTGCAATAACTCTGAGTGAGACTTCGGGAGGCCGGCACAGGCTTATATCCCGGAGGGTGATTGACACCTGACCTGGTGGGGCTTGATCCATTCAGGCCGACTGATTGACAGCCAGCCAGGTGTTGTCCTGTCCCCTTACACTCCTGCAGGTACAGAGGTTGCCCCCTGCAGTAGGCCAGCAGTACACTCCTGCAGGTACAGAGGTTTCCCCCTGCAGTAGTGGTGGTGTACCACCACATATCCAGCTATAAATAAAAGCCACATTTTTCATTTGAGTTGTTTATAATGCACTGTAGAATTAATTTAAAATATGAATTAGTATACTGAAATAATTGTCTGTATTTTGGGGAGAAATTTGGGTATAATTAAACACAGTTTGATGGAGGTTTTGCAGTTCCTTCTGCAAACTGTGTTTAGCTGTAGATTCTAGCATCAGCAGACTCCTGTGGTCTCTTTGCTTCAGTTAAATAGTTTCTCCATATTTCAGAGACTTGCACACAATAGATTTGCTGACACTGCAAAATCAGTAAAATTAATTCAAGTGAAGATTGTAACACAAGCCCTTTTTTTAAAAAAAAAGGAAAATATATTTTGAGGTTTTTTTTTGTTGGCTGAAGGGGGGGGTTCTTTTTTGTTCTTTTTTTTCTCTATATATAAAAAATAACATTCATGTTTAGGGTTAATTGTTGTATATGTTGGTTTTTTTTTGTAAATTGAGATGAGAGACTGCATCATCTGGTGTGGCTTTTTCATGCCTTATTTAACCAGTCAATGCATCTTGCCTTTGGAGGTTAGAGAAGAAAAATATCAGAAAGAAGTGAAATTCTGCAACTAATTTGGTTCTAATTTTTCATGTTTGTCTCTTTATAGGTGTTGAGCAATATTATTGGATTATTTATTGAGACGAATTATTTATCACATCTACCAAAATAGTGTTTTATGTGCTATCCAGGCAAATCAACCTATATTGAAGTGCAGTAAGTGGTGTAGGGTATAAGTGTTAGAAAGCAGGGTAGGGAGAACAGTACAAGGATTTTTTTTTAACCAATATGTTCGTGTTGGGTAACTGCAGGAAGAAACTATCCTTGAACTGACAGTTCTTGTTTTCCAGCTTGTGCATTTATCTGCCGCCTGATGCAGTGGGGAAAACAAGCCTGTGAACAAGGTGATGTGGGTTTTTATTATGTTGGCAGTTTTCGTGGGACATGATGGAGTTGATGGAGGGGAGATTTGTGGGCGTACTATTGTCTTTATGCTTAAAAAGATGCCAAACTAGTTTGGTCAAAGATTGAGGTCATATAATGAGCACTTCAGAAAAGTTGCTAAATTTTCCATGCAGTGAAAAATATTCTCAATATTTTTAAATGGAAATTTTAAGTCCTGATAACACTTCTGAACAAAGGGTTGGATTCAAGGTCTCTTCACACCCTCAGTGTCCTGTCCACGCATTGTCATGAAAGTACATTATGACATACACTCTCTATTTACACCAGTGGTGGGACACTATAATACAGGCATTGTACTGGTTGGCCTGGCCCTGATACTGTAACTCCTCCCCCTCCAGGATCCATAATAAAGGTGGTACCATCAAATCCCCTCCCTCAGTACTGCCTTGGAATCAGGCAAGCAGCATGTAAGCTATGCCTGTAAGTTTATAGTGATTAAAGCCTATTAATCTCAACTGTCAGGTCTAATTGATAAAGCTACCATTTAATCACTATACCTATGTGCCATGGACAAAGCTATTCGAGTGGAGAAGCTGGAAAATTATCCTACGAATCCAGAAGCCTCTGTATAATTCAACCAGTGGCTGCATTGCCTGACCACCGTTCAGGTGACATGACATTTGGTTAGAAGTCGATAAGCGAGACCTGTTGTTTGCACAGGTCAGCCACTGCATTTTACAGATGATTAGAGACTGTGAGACTTACTCAGCTGCTATGGGGCTCCTGCAAAAGCAATACCTGGCCCTGAAGAATATGATCTACACCAGATACCTCCTGGGCAGCCATCGACAAACACTCTCTCGTATTCCTACTTCTTCTCCTACAAAGCCAACAAGGTGAATGAGATTACCCAATACCAGGTCTTCTCCACCATTGAACTTAATTCGACCTATCACCAGCTCCTGATCCACCTGGAGGACAGCCCATAGAGGGTGTTCGAGGCAGACGGCTGTCTGCTGATGAATACATTCAGGCTTGCGGGAGCTGGAGTGAGCTTGTGGCTGCACTGACATTACGCCTGCTTTCTACCAGGAGGAGCTGATTAAGGCACCTTTGTGGCCAGTCTCAGGTCTGATCATATCAGACAAAGGATCTTGGAGAAGGACAATAGGACCCTGCAGGACATGGTAGATCTCACCAAGGCACGAGAGATGGCCTAGCAGAACATGGAGACTTAATCTTCCGGCCACATGGGGAGTACGGGTGCTGCCATCTTGGGACGTGAAGTCCAAATAGCAACCAGTATTGCTGAGCACCCGAGGTGCTATTACTGCAGCCAGACCATCAACTGGTTCACTCTCTCGGATTCCTACTTCCTCTCCTGCAAAGCCAACAAGGTGAATGGGATTGCCCAATACCAGGTCTTCTCCACCATTGAACTTAATTCGACCTATCACCAGCTCCTGATCCACCTAAAGGACAGCCCATACAGGGTGTTTGAGGCAGATGGCTGTCTCTAACATTTCCTCAAGGTCCCCTTTGGTTAGGTCTTCCTGAGGAAGATTAACAAAGTGGTAGATGAGAACCAACTGAAAGCCACATTTCCTAACCTGGACAACATGACCATCTGTGGCTATGACTTGCAGGAGCACGACGCTAACCTGCAGAAATTCCTCCAGACAGCAAAAACCCTAAATCTCACGTATAACCAGAAGAAATGCGTTGTTCCACACTTCACGTCTGGCAAGACTAGCGTGCATGGTGGAGAATGGAGTCATTGGACCCGACCCTGAGTATTTGTGGCCCCTGCTGAATCTCTCACTCCCCCATAACATTAAGGCTCTAAAAAGGTGCCTGGGGTTCTTTTCATACTATGCACATTGGGTCCCTAATTATGCGGTCAAAGCCCACCCCTCTGGTTTAAAAACTACTACCTTACCCCTGTCAGCAGAAGCCTAAGTGGTTTTCACTCGCATCAAAGGTGATATTTGCCAAGGCAGTGATGCACGCCATAGACTAATCAATCCCATTCCAGGTGGAGAGCGATGCATCTGACTTCGCCCTGGCTGCCACGCTGAACAAGGAGGGAAGGCCAGTGGCATTTTTCTCCCATACCCTCCAGGGCCTTGAAATCTGGCACTCAGCCATTAAGAAAGAGGCTCAGGCCATAGTGGATGCTGTGTGCCACTGGGGGCATTATCTAGCCAGCAAACCATTCACCCTGCTGACTGACCAATGTGCAGTCGCATTTATGTTTAACAGCAAACAGTGGGGGGAAAATAAGAATGACAGGATCCCTAGGTGGAGAACTAAACTGTCCACCTACAACTGTGAGATCTTGTACTAGCCCAGGAAGCTCAGCAAGCCTCCTGATGCCCTGTCCTGAGGTAAATGCACCAGCATTAAAGCAGATTGCCTACAAGCCCTTCACAACAACTCTGCCACCCTCAGGTCACCAGGCTTTATCACCTTGTGAGAGACCGCAACCTCCTGTACTTGGTTGAGGAGATCAGGGAGCTGACCCGCAGCTGTCGGTCTGCGTGGAGTGCAAGCTGCATTTCTACCGGCTGGAGAGAGCTCACCTAATTGAGGACACCCGCCCCTTTAAATGTCTGTATGGACTTCAAGGGCTCCCTCCCTTCCATGTACTGGTACGTGTATTTTCTCAATGTTGACGAATACTCTCAGTTCCCATTCGCCATCCCCTGCCCAGATATGACTATGGTCACTTTTGTTAAGTTCCTGCGTAAGCTCTTCACACTCTTCGGATACACAAGTTACATCCACAGTAACCGGGGGTCCTCATTTATGAGCGAAGAGTTGCGCCAATACCTGCTGGGCAAAGGCCTAGTCACATATAGGGCCACCAGTTATACCTCCAAAGGAAAGGCCAGATGGAAAGGGAAAACAGCACCATTTGGAGAGAAGTCACCCTGGCTCTCAAGTCAAAAGGACTGCCCATCTCAAGAGGTCCAACTGGAGGCACTCCACGCCACAAAGTCCCTCCTCTTTACAGCGACAAATGTGACCCCCGCATGAAAAATTGCTCTTCTTCCCCAGGAGGTTGAAGTTGGGAACAATACTACCGGTCTGGCTGACAACCCCAAGGCCTCTGCTACTCTGGAGACACACCAGAACTCATAAAGCAGACCCCCTGATCAAGAAAGTCCACCTCCTCCATTCGAACCCTCAGTATGCTTACATGTAATACCAGGATGGGGGGTGAGACACCGTCTCTGTTGGTGACCTGGCCTATGTAGGGCCCCTCCCACAACTGAGGCGCTCGCTGAGCTGATCATGGTTTATCAACCAGCACACCCCCCCGCCCCCATTCCCCACAACTACCAGAGACACGGTTAAGGATCCGACCCCACCATTGGCACCAATTTCACTGCCGCAACTGATTCTGTTCAGCCATCCGAATCACAGCCCGTCACACAGAGCACCACCCAAGAGCCTACAGCAACACCACAGCTGGCACTGTGATGCTCAGCTTGAGAGTCAAATCCACTGGACAGCCTGAACCTGTAAATAGACTCTGTATCGACTCTGACACTTCACCCCAATGGACTTTGTTTGAAAAGAAGGGGTGAAAATGGTGAACACTGTATTACAGTCATTGTACTGGTTAGCTCGCCCCTGATACTGTAACTCCTCCCCCTCCAGGATACCTAATAAAGGCGGAACCACCCAATCCCCTCCCTCAGTACTGCCTTGGAATTGAGCCAACAGCATGTAAGAGATGCCTGTAAGTTTGTAACGATTAAAGCCTATTAATCTCAACTTCTGGTCTGTCTGGTCTAATTGAGAGTGCTACATACCACTGTCATCATTGTAGAAGCATGTCATCTACCCTCCCACCACCCCACAACCCCCCCTGTTTTTTGAGGAGCTTTCCCTCGGTTTCAGCCCCTCAATGACCAGTGGTCATTCCCAACAGTGTCCTCACGTTGGCTGAGACAAATTTCAGTGTGTCCCTCAGCACGCACTCCTGCAGCCTGGAAATGCACCAGTTAGCAGCATTCCCACAATGATGAGTCTATGTGCTGAAAGACCAAGCGGTTCTGGGCAGACCAAAGGGCACCTTTCATTGAGTTGATAGTCTTTCGGCAGTTCAGGATGCCTGACTCTGTGTGTCCCTGGGATCAGCTTGCAGATCAGATATTCTGTGCCTTTTGTATATTTATCTATTTGCCTGGAAGGTCATGAAATGGTCATTGTTATAAAGCATCTTAAATGTATGAAAAGATTTGGAATTTTAGAGCTGAGGAATAAAGTTTTTTTCTAAAAATGCTGGCAAAACCCTACAATAAGGAAGCATACTGTAGAAGCTCGTGTGATGGTTGAGTTTTGGGCACCAATTTTTCAGGTCAAATTTGGTGGTCGAGTTTTACACAGGTCATGCTTTTGACTGTGGTAAATTCCTGCATCGTTCAAGGTGAGACAGATTGGTTATCTATGCTTGGGTTATTGGGTCCTTGAATGGGTGGATGGCCAAGGTGAGGATCTGCAGTCATGGCCTCAGGAGCTCTGGTGGGTGGCCGGCCGTGGCGAGGATCCGCAGTTGGAATGCTCTGGTGGGCAGGCGGCTGGGGTGAGGGTCCATGGTTGGGTGTTAAGAGCTCAGATGGGTAGGCAGCCTACATGAGGGTTCATGGTCGGGAGCTCAGATGGGCGGGTCAACTTTTATATGGGATATATGGAAAATGTGCAATTTTTGGGCTGGGGGGTCGACTTTTACATGAGATGTATGCAGTCTGTGGAGAGCAAAGCTGTTAATGTTTCAACTTACGTAAATGGGGAAGGATGGAGAGAAGGGGAATATCAGTGATCTGTAAAGACCATCTCTAACAAATATTTATTGAGAAAGCATAATGTTGTTAACTGGGAATGTCAGTATTGGTGGGGAGCACAGAATTGAAATGATTGGCCACTGAGAGATCCCTGTCATTGATGTGGACAGAATGTAGATCTCAGCAAAGCAATCTCCTGCACTGAAATGTCTGTCTGTGGCCTCGTGAACTATCAAGGCCCCCTGTAAATTGGAGGAGCAATACTTAATATTCTGTCTGGGCATTCTCTTCTGGATGGCATGTAATGGTATGGATTGTATATGCTAATTGTCTCAGGCTGGTCCACCCTCTGATGATGCTCTTACCTAGACTCCTCCCCTGGGACCCAGGCCATAAAGGGTGGGCCACCTTTCCCTTCCCTGCACTTTCCTGGTCTGGATCCGGGCCAGTCAAGGCTTTTGTACAATGAAGCCTATCGTTTCCCTCAAGTCTTTGTCATTGCAATTATTGGGGCTACTGATAATGCCTAACATGGCATTAACATCAACTTTTCCAGTTTATTGCTAGCCCACTCCCTGTTCTCCCCCATCCCTCTGTCTTCTTGAAGGAAAGACTTACATAAACTTGCACAAAATCTTTACCCCCCCCTTCCCTCACCATTCACAAAGTCATCTTCCCTCCTTCCATTTGCTGGTGTTCCCTCCCTCCCTCTCTCCCTTATCCACCTATTTCTTCTTTGGCTTGGCTTCGTGGACGAAGATTTATGGAGGGGGTAAATGTCCTCGTCAGCTGCAGGCTCGTTTGTGGCTGACAAGTCCGATGCGGGACAGGCAGACACGGTTGCAGCAGTTGCAGGGGAAAATTGGTTGGTTGGGGTTGGGTGTTGGGTTTTTCCTCCTTTGCCTTTTGTCAGTGAGGTGGGCTCTGCGGTCTTCTTCAAAGGAGGTTGCTGCCCGCCGAACTGTGAGGCGCCAAGATGCACGGTTTGAGGCGATATCAGCCTACTGGCGGTGGTCATTGTGGCAGACACCAAGAGATTTCTTTAGGCAGTCCTTGTACCTTTTCTTTGGTGCACCTCTGTCACGGTGGCCAGTGGAGAGCTCGCCATATAACACGATCTTGGGAAGGCGATGGTCCTCCATTCTGGAGACGTGACCCACCTATTACCTCCTACCTATTGGACTGTGCTCCTCCCCTACCTCACCATTTTATTTGGGCGCCTGCCTTCATTTTGCAGACCCCTTGATGAAGAGGTCAAGCCTGAACAGTTGGTTATGTATCTTTATCTTTACTGTATAAATTACACTGATTGACCTGCAGAGTTTCCCCAGCATTGTGTTTTTATTTTAATATGCAGGTGGTTCTATTGTGGGCATTTGATTACATTATAATGCTTTTAAGTTTTTGTAGACTAGAGACAACATAGGGCAGATCTGGTAATTTGATTTGTAAAAAGAAAATGAGTATATTTATAAAATATTTATTTTTAGTGTGTAATTTTAGGAAGAGCTTATCTAATCTGAATTCGTAGCTGAGTTTTCCTCTAATCAACCAGAATTCTCTGTCAAATTTACAAAATAATATTTTCAGTCACCGAATGATCTTGTCAGATTTCTGAAAAACACTGTTGGCATTGAGGGAGAAGTTGTAAATTAGACTTTTAAAAGTAATACTTCTACAAACCCCAGGACTGTTGCTTTCATGGATATGATTACTTTACTAATTCATTTGCAAATTGAAAACATAGATGAACTACAAATTCTTTGTAAAATATTTAATTTTATATGGAAAACTATCTCAAATATTTGCAAGAAAGGAAGATGAAATTGAAAAATGTGCAGCCGCAGAATTTTGGTGCATCTCTGGGATTGGGGAAGATGGCATTGGTGACCTAACACCACTGGGAGTGGGATCTAGAATGCTGCCATGCTGAGCAGGTTGTGGACCCTTGCGTGGGAGAGAGTGGCTGAGTGCTTCTTCCTCTTTGGCAAAAACCAGAGCAAGTGGGCTTCACCAGTGAAGCTACTGCTTCCAGCAGTTCCCTGTGAGGCACTGGGCCCAGGGAGCCTCACCTGAATATCTGCATCAACGTCCTTTAGATGGAAATGCCAGAAACAAAGTTTGAACGGGGGGAGGGGGGGTGGTGGAAGATATTCGTTGAAACAATAAAAGCAAAGCACATCATCAATAATGAGAAAATAGACGTGCAGGGCGAGGAGATGCCAAACGTGTGTGAAATCTCCAGAACCTGCTATGCTAATTGCTTAAACAGCTTCACCGTCTCCACCAAATTTTATACCATATCCTGAATTTGTATATTTGCTGGTTATGTTATGTTGGCTGAAAGCTAGTTAGCAACTTCATGATTTTGAGCTATGCCGATCAAGTTCTCTAGTGCAGAAAGATTTTTAAAAAACCATTTCATTCTTAATGATGTTTTAAAATTGTCAAACAACTTTTTTTTCCCTTCATTTTCCATTAATTTTTCTTTTTTTAAATATTTTCTTTTCTGTTTCAACTCTATTAGTTTTCATTCTCAACATGTCTTTTCTTTCATTCCTTTGTGCTTACTTTTTCATCAAAATGGAGACCATTAGCCCCTGTTCCTGGACATGAAGGGTCATCAGTGTAACTCTTTCCACAGATGTTGTCCTGCTGAGTGCTTCCATTGTTTTATGGTTTTGTTTCGGTTTCCAACAGCTGCATTTGTTTTGATTGGTCCCATCATTCACTTGATGACTTGTGGCCCTGAGTTTGCATTTACAACCACTTGCAATCGAAGAAGATGTGTGCTGAAGGATATGGAAGGAAGTCTTTCTCATTGCATGCATCTTGATATGCTCCAAAGTGCAGAGAAATATATCTGCTTTCTGATCTGAACTGTGGGCCTTTATTCTGAAACTTTACACTTGAGATGCGGTATTATTTTTTTCATCTCTAACTTTTGTGTTTCTGCTGTTCAATGACTTATCATTCTCAATATGTTTTGTCTTATTGAGATGAATTTTAATATATTGACTAAAATATCTTCTCCCTTCCCCCTCCCTCTTCAATAAATAGGCTTGGCTTCTGAGAGGATGAGTTCCTGCACATCGCGTCGAGCTTCCTTCATTATCACTTTGTCATGGTGTCTCTGGCACGACGTGGTATTGCTGAATCTTGAGGATCCAAATGTTTGCAGCCATTGGGAAAGGTAAACCTGCTTTAGCAAGGAATGTTTTCATTTGGGTAACTCCTTCACTTTCTGAAATGAAAATAGCAGGTAAAAATGCAGCAGATTGATAGCATTAGCACCAGAAGTCTGATAAAAGGTCATGATCTTAACACATTGACTCTTTATGTTGCCATGGGTGCTGCTTGATCTGTTGAGCAATCTCAGCATTTTTGTTTTCATTTCAAATTTTCAGTATCTGCAGAGCTTTGCTTTGCATCTACTTTCAGATCATGTTGAATCTATTTCAGTAGGAAGCAAATCAATTTTTCTATGTCAATATTTCCTGTGCTTGTATTTTTTTTTTAATTCATCTGCATGGTATGGGGATAAAATTAGCATGCAATCACAGTTTCCAATTGTCAATTTCCAGATCTACTTCTGTCTGTGTCGTGAAGATGCTCCCATTGTTACTGAGTAGGGAATTCCAGGATTTTTTTCACCCAACCACAAAACACGGATTAATGTCCAATCAGCATGTGTGGGACCTTTTATTTTAAATTAGACATGCAGCATTGTAACAGGCCCTTCTGACTTTTGAGCATGCATTGCCCAAATACACCAATCAACTGGCAACCCCCATACATTTTAAAGGGTGGAAGGAAATTGGATCTCCAGGGGGAAAACCCACACAGACAATCTTCTTAAAGCACTGGTTTCAAAACTGGATCACTGACACTAATAGCATTGTCCCACACATCTCATTTAAACCAACCCAGACCCCCCTCACCTTGAATGCATGTCCTCTAGTAGTTTACACTTTTGCCCCAGGGAATGATTTTAACTGTCTACTGTATCAATGCTTCTCATAATTTTAGAAATTTTTATCAGGTCACCCTTAACCTCCAATACGCCATAGAAAATAAATCAATTTTGTTCCATTTCTCCCCATACTTGTTCCCTCTAATCCAGGCAACATCCTGGTAAATCTTTATTCTACCCTTTCCAAAATCTCCACATCATTCCTATAATCGGTCAACCAGAATGTCTGTTATTGTGTCCTTCTCTGTAATAGTGGTGCATCCATCTACACCAAATCTACTGAGTTACTTTACCTGGATCCACATAGAGTTAGGTCAGATCAGCTGTACATCTCTGGCAGGGTTGGTGAATGTCACACATTACCCCAGAACCCCCTTCACCAGTGTTTGGTAAATCCTGTTTGCCATGAGGTGGATTGCATTTGGTGTTTTAAGTTGGCTGGTGCTGGGTAAGAGTAGAGATCACCAAGGGCCAGGAACGTGTGTCGGTTTTCAGTTGGTGTTGGGGTGTAGAATGTGGACCAGTTGTGTGGTTGGGGTCATGTTTGGGCACACTGAGGGTGAGGAACATGGATAGGTTTGTGGAGTGTCTGGGTTTGGTTGTGTGGTCTGAGTTAAATTGGGGAATACAGGGCTTTGGATGGGATCAGGGCCAGAGTTGGGGTCTTCAGTGCTTATTGGTTTTTGCTTGTTTTTCACAAAACTATAACTGGTGCAGGAGTTGTTACAACCATGGAGAGTTGCAGATTCAGTGACACAGAGAGCAGGAGTGTTATCTATTTTTTAATTGATGTAGAATCCATAACCTTATCCCTTCAGAGTAATGATTTATTTATAAATGTGCCCATCAGAAAAAAAAATGAGGATTCATCGTGTATGGGAACTGCAACATGTGTATGATTATTCAAAAAGGGAAGGAAATCTCAAATAGAAGATTAACTCCCAAACTTTGAAGTAATTGAATATTGGAAAAACATTTTAATCAAAAATATTTGAAGTGTTTGGATTTCTAAGACTGTGTTGATGATTGTGAATTAATCATTTTGTTGTAAGTAACCCACTCTTGTCTTTCCAAGCTATTCAGTGACTGTCCAAGAATCCTATGCCCACCCGTATGATCAGATTTACTATACCAGCTGCACTGATATTCTCAACTGGTTTAAATGCACTCGACACAGGTGAAGTATAATTTAGCATCTCTTGCTGAATCAAAAATAGATTTTATAAAAATGTACAACTTTCAACAGATTTAGCTTGATAAAAGTCTCATTGTGCAATTGCATATGAGGCATGAAAAATAATTTCCATTCACAGAAATCCTGTGCAAATTGAACTTTCCAAAAAAAATGTATTCCATTGAGGTCATCCATGAATTTCTGACAATTTTGGCAGCAGATAAACTTGTTGTCAGCAGATGAGGAATTTAAGATGGAGAGTACGATCGGCACTAATTATTTCTTTTGGAACTCTGTTATCAAACAGACAGCCAAGTTGTCCATAGGTAACCTTCAAACCCTCGGCCCTTGTTTTCCCTTCAAAATGAAAAGCTTTTTCTTCCCTTTGTGTCTGAATCATCCTTTAGAATTATCGTGAGCTACTTTGTGTTTTAATTGCATGCTCTCACTTTTCCACTGAACCTTTAATATCTTTAATTAAAAAACATACTCTGTTTTAAATTTAAAACTTGACCCAGCTATGAGTATTTGCTGAGGGAGTCTCTCACTTCCTGAGAATGGAAAGACATTTTCAGCTTTTGTCCCCATTCTTAGACTCAACCAATGAAAATGATTCCACCTGATTGTTTCTGTATAATATCCTGAAAATTCAGTCTTGTCACTTTTTTTTTCTGCAAAATAGAAAATTAAGTCTAATTTCTGTAAACTCTCCTGCATATCAACTTTATGCCCAGTCCAAAGCCCTTTTATGCCTTCTGACTTTCATTGCTTTGAACTGAACAGCTACTGGAGATGTGAGGTGATAATTGTGAATTTAAGCTCAGAGTGAGATTTGATCATGTTAACGTGCCTGCAAATATGGAAGAGCAATTTGCTTTTGATAAATATAACCATTAATATTATTCTTAGTTAAATGTGTCTTGATGTCAGAATGGAGTGTATGAGGAAAAATTGATGTCATGACAATGTAATGGAGAACTTTTATGATATGCTTTGTCTTGTGAATGGTAATGTGAATTTTATGAATAAAGTTTAATTTTGAAAGGTAAGTACCAAAATATTGGGCAGAAGTGTGCACGTTGTGACAAGCAGTTCTGAAGGGCGTGACCAATATCCAAGCTAAGTGCTGGACTTGCCTGGAGTCTCTGAAAGTCCAGGCTGAGCTGACTGACAGATGCTATGGAGAGAATTCCCCTTCTCTGATCCTGTGGCATTTAGAGCTGGCATGGGGTTGAGTCCACATGGAGATGCATGGACTGGAGATTATGATTAGAACTTGTTATCATACACACAAATATATTGAAATTCTTCATGTACTTGTGAAGCTGCAGAAAACATAAAATACACAAATAAACAACAAATATAAATTACATTGCCCTATGTTAGATTCACTGGAATGTTTTTAACGTGTTTTCAATTCACTTATTCATTTTCTTTCATTCCTAAAGTATTATTTTCATCCTTTTACAACTATCTTGATAGTTTTGAACTTTGTTAAACAGCAAAATCTGCAGATGCTGGTGTCAAGTGCAATACACAAACATGCTGGAGAAACTCATTGGGCCGCACAGGAATGACAAAAGGCTCAGGCCCAAAATGTTGGTTACCTTTTACTTCCTATGGATGCTGCCTGACCTGCTGGGTTCTCCAGCACTTTTATGTATTGCAGTTTTGAAATTTCTTAGCATTACCAGGTTTGAGAAGGTGAGACTCTGCATTTAGGCTGGGTTCCCATGAAAGGCCGGCAAAGTGTTTGAGGACTGAGTTTCAGCATCCTAGCATTTCATGCCAAATCGCAACTCAGCCTTGGTTCTTGCAGCTAGACCTGGATCCATGCGAGTCAGCATATTGTCTACACCCACCGTGTTATTGGTTCACTTAATTTTGATTTTCCTTTCATTGTCTGCACCTCATGACCATTAAGACAAAGGTAACTGATGTTCCACTGTTTTTTGGCATTAATTTGGGGCCTTGTCTTTCAGAATAAGTTATCGCACAGCTTATAGACGTGGGGAGAAAACTATGTACCGCCGTCGTTCGCAGTGTTGTCCAGGATTTTATGAAAGTTTCGAGATCTGTGTTCGTAAGTGCTGCTTTTTATTTGCAAATATTTTGGGGTGATTCTTTTTCAGACTTCTTGCTGATCAAGGTGAGACCTATAACAGAATGAAAACCAGCATCTCCATTTTCTCCTCCGCTTACTTAAATTGAGAGCGTCGCAGAGGCTCAGCGAGTAGTGCTGCTGTCTCACAGCTCCAGTGATCTCTGGCGCTATCTGTAGAGTTTGCATCTTCTCCCTGTGACTATGTAAGCTACCTTTGAGTCCTCCTGGTTTCTCCCATATGCTGAAGATGTGCCAGTCCATGGGTTATTTGACCATTGTGAACATGGGTGGATGGGAGAATACAAGGTGAGATGATGGAAATGGCTAATTAGTTGACATGCATTTGACAGGTTGAAATTTCCACTCTCTATGTTAGAAAATGTGGAAATACAGAATTCTGATCATGGAAGTCCAAGTGAAAAACAGAGCAGTCTGTTTCAGACATATTTTGATGGGATCATATCCATGTTGGGAGGAAAACTAATACATTTTCCAAAGTCAGGAAATGTCCATGTTCACAGCTTAATAATCAGCTGCACAGAACACAGTTCCTACTTTTTTCAATGCTGATCAAGATACTTTTTCTTTTAACCTATCCCTTTTAGTACCCATGGCTTTCCAGAGCAAAATGCTTCACCCTTCCTCTGAGGCAATCTTGATCAAGTCAGAAGTTGTGCAATCAAATCCCTTCCAAGAAAATTGAGCATAAAATCTCATGAAAGCTGTATTGAGGGAGATGTTGCTCATCAAATGAAGCATTAAATCAAGTTCTGATAAATGATTTTTTCTAAAAAACACCATTAATACAGCAAGTTCTCCTTGAGTAACAACCACTATTTATATCACAGCATGAATAATGATTTTTTTCATTATTACATGCTATCTTGCCATGCACAAAATGATTTATATAGTACAGAACCAGACACTTTAGGGCACAGAGTTCATGTTGAAATTGCACTCTCCTGACTATGGTCATTGCCTTCAACTGCACGAGGAAAATTTATTGTCATATACACAAGTACAATGTACAGATGCACTGAAATCCTTGCTGCAACCATAAGATACACCAACAACAATGGTATAAATTACATTACCATAATGCACCATGAGAGAGAAAAGATAATAAATATAAATGTTAATCATTTGGCAACACTGTTGGAGAGGGCTGTTGAGTTTTTTCTTTTTGTTTTGCCTCTCCTTTTTTGTTATTGTCCTTTTTTCTCATCTTTTTCTTTTATTTATTCTATATTTCGACTATGAATTAAGGATATGTTTTACAATTTATGTTTGCTTTTGATATACTGATTGTTTTATTAATTGTATATCATTTTATTGTATTTGGTATTATAAGCTCTTTATTAAAATTAATAAAAATATTTTTTAAAAGAAAGAAAAGTATAGATAGGTGAATATTCACAGTTTCATTCAGTTCTTTTGATGGTCCTGGAGTCGTTTATGGTGAGGGTAGAATGGGGACATTCAAGAACCTGATAAGTTTTCGAAGTAAACTGTTCTTGAACATAGAGGTACTTGACTTAAGGCTTCTGCACCTTCTGCCTGAAAATATAGCAAGAGATCACATGGGTGGTGTGGGCTCATGGACCAGAATGGACTGTTAATGTGCACTATTTCAAAATTTTTAAAAAAATTAAGTTTAAAAAAAAAACCATCATGGCCAGGGTGATGAGGGTCCTTTCTGATGTTAGTTGCCTTCTTGAGGCCATGCCTCACATAAATGTCCTTGATAGATGGGAAGTCGATGCCTGGGATGAATAGATTTGGCACTTTCTATGTTCCTGGCTCTTGAGCTTCCAAACCAGCTTGTGATGCAACCAGTCACTATACACAGTGCACCGGTAGATGTTTGATAGAATATTAGACAACATGCTGAATTTTAAGGAACTGAGGATCCAGGAAGGTGTCAGTTTTAAATATTCTTTGAAGATAAATTGTACTGATGATGACTGTGTAATCAGTGAAATGGGTGTTCACTCCACATCACACTATATAGTCTGGGAAATTAGCATCTCTCCTCTCTGTGTTATGCCTCTCCCACATTAATGTAGTCTACACATGCAGTCAGCTCTGTATTACTGCAAAGTCATGGTGGTCAGGGAATCAAAACTCATCAATACGTGAGCTGATTATTTTCTGCCAAGGGTGATAAGTAATTAATGAGAAAAGGAGGTACCAATGAGCAGCTGCAAGCACCCAGATTGATTTATTTTTCTTCAGCACTTTTGTGACTGTTATTGGTTCACTCGATATTGCTGGCATAAATGAAAAAGATGGGGAGCCAACTAAAATGAGGAAAAGCAGGAGTGTTCCCCACTGTATTTCCACTTCACACAATAGAAAGACGCTGCAGGAAAAACTCAGTTTCACTTGCATGCTGGTGCAGGGAAGTGCAAATGGGCTGTTTTCATGAGAACTGGCAGACTTGGAATTGGATAAATAGCTGTGGTGTGAATGTAAAAGTGTGGGTAAAGGAAAAAGCAGCTGAAGCACAATGGGCTGAATGTCTGCCCCCACTCCCCTTTGCTGTGTCATTTAGCAGGCAGTAAATATCATTGTTGACATATTGGTATACTGGTAATGAGGCATTCTGCCAGATGATTTGGGAAATTTGATCAGGAAACCAGCCGGAATCCAGTGAATCCCCATTCCTTGGCATCTGCAGGATATTCAGTGCAGATCCACTGCCTGATGGACTTGCGGCCTGAGGTGTTTTTCTGGAAAATCTTTTCCACGAAGGATAGGTTATGTGGCAACATCCATCTGGTTGGGACATTGCGAGGCAGCAGGTCCAGGCCTGACCTTTTCAAGGAGCTAAACAAGAAAGTCTGCAGATGCTGGGGTCTACTATAATACACAGAAGTGCTGCAGAAACTCAGTAGATCACTCAGCATCCATAGGAAATAAAAGTCAATCAATGCTTTGGGCCTAAGCCCTTTGCAGGGAATACTCCTTTGCAACACCTGGGATGGGTAGAACCTCAGCAATTGAAGCCTCTTGCTCAATGTTTTGATTAGGTAAACAATAATCCAGGATGGAGAGGTCAAGAGCCGGAGAGGAGAGGTTAATCAGATTGAGTAAAACCAGAGGAGAGACGAGAATAAATGTCTTTGGAGCATTACTGTGATCTGGAGTGCACTGCCTGATCAAATTCAAGGTAGTGGAAGAGCCCTCTTAAAGGACAAGTACAGGCCCCATGAGCTGAATGACCTCACTGGGTTATCATGCCCTTTCAATAAATGATGAAAATATGTGAAAGTTTGAAACTATTTCCATATGATTTAAGCCTTAAAGTTGAGGAGCTTTGCTTTTTTAAATGATGTGCATAACATTTTGTACCATGAAATTGGTGGAACATTGCAGCCCTTTGTTTCACTCCATGTCCTGGTATATTTACAATCAAAAATTACAGAAAAGTACAAAGTGGTTATAACATGTGATCCTAACTCTCGATTTTTCTTCCTGGCTGCTGATTATAGATGATAATTCATTTTCAATAACACTTTATTTTAGTATAATGTTTTTTATTGTTGTCATGTGAATAATAACTGGCCATGTAAAGCTTCAAACGTTCAGTGTTTCAAGTATCTCGGTATTTAAACTGCACGTTGGTGCATAGAAATTTGGATCTCTTCCTAAATTGTGGCGTACATTTATCCCAGTGTTTATTGCATTAATATTCCTGCCTAGACATGTGATGATCAATGTGCTCTGGCACATCCCACTATATTCTTTCAAGGTATATGGGCCTTGCAGGCCGAACCAGCATTTAATTGCCCTTGAGAAGGTGGTAGTAAACTGCAGCCTGGAACTGCTGGAGTCCTTGAGGAATGGATACACCCACAATGCTAACGGGCAGGGAGTTCTTGGATTTTGACCCAGCGTCAGTAAAGTCACTAATTTCCAAATCAGAATGGTGTGTGGCTTGGAGTTTTTGCTGGCCCTGTCCTTTCGGCTAGTGGAGGTACTCCTAGTGAGTCTTGTTGCAGATGGTAACTACTGTACACCAAAGGTGGAGTGAATCAATGGTTGTGGACGGGCTGGCTCCTATGCCGTGGCTGTAGTTGAGTATATTGAGTGCTGTTGAAGCTGCTCTCATCCAGGCAGGGGGAGAGTGCTTCATTATCCTCTTGTCTTGAGCCTTGTAGATGGCAGACGCACTTTGAGAGATTGGGGACGGGTAACTCTCCACAGGATACCCAACTTCTGATCTGCTTTTGTAGGCAGATTGTATATATGGTGACTCCAGTTCAGTTTCTGGTCAATTTTTTTTTTCATTGTCAAAACTAAATGATGTATTGTTCCATTTATAGATTTTGAAAACACCAAGTTAATTGTTTGTAGTTGGCAGCAGTGTGCTTCCAGCAATTTTCTTTCTTTTTGTTCCTTTCTCAAGGCATCGCAGCTTAAAATGTTTCCTTAACTTTTCCAAAATTCTGCAATTTTTATTGCTTCTTTCTTCATTTTTCACAGACCCCATCAACAGTGGAATGTAAAACTCTGAAAGTACTTGCTAATGTTCATTAAAGCAGCCCTAACGTGTGTTCTCTGAGGAAGAATATTGAGAAAGGGCGGCAGAGTTTGCTTCGCGGTTGGCGCAACAGCACCAGCAACCTGGGTTTGAATCCCACACTGTCTGTAAGGAGTTTGTACATCCTCCCCGGGTCTGCGTGGGGTTTCCTCCCACCATTCAAAATGTACCAAGGTTGTAGGCCAATTGGGTGTAATTGAATGGCAAGGGCTCATGACCTAAAAGGCCCTGTTACCATGTGTGATAGTACAGATCTATCACCAATGTACATAGTGTATATAGTTACTGTATCTAGACTGTGCTTACAGCGATTGGCTGAGAGCTAAGCCACACCTATTGTCTGGGCCTTAAAGGGTTGTGTCCCTAGCCAGGTCGGATCATTCTGGACTGGTCGGCCACCTGTGAAGAGCTCCGGTCTTTTTGCTAATAAAATTGTAGAGCTCGTCGAAAGAACCAAAGACTTGTTGATCCAAACCAAGGCTTTTATTAGCAAAAGACCGGAGCTCTTCACAGGTGGCCGACCAGTCCGGAATGATCCGACCTGGCTAGGGACACAACCCTTTAAGGCCCAGACAATAGGTGTGGCTTAGCTCTCAGCCAATCGCTGTAAGCACAGTCTAGATACAGTAACTATATACACTATGTACATTGGTGATAGATCTGTACTATCACATTTGAGCTAAAAGGCCCTGTTACCATGCTGTATGTCTAAAAATGCTGAGTTATTTCGAGCAATGGAAAGTAAATTCTCTAGATTGGAGACCCCAATATTGGTGGAAAAAGCAAGTTTTTTTATTAATATCATGGGCCATGTAAAATTTGTGCTGCATTGGCTTGTATTGCCATGAATTGGTTATTATTCTCAGTGGACATTGAGATTGAATTATATCATGTTTAAGAAAGCAGGGCCCATTTAAATTGCTCTGTTCCTAAATGTTAGCTCTCTGTCTCACATCCCCACCTGGACCAAAATAAAAGAACCCAGATTTAGAAATAAATCCCTTTACACCACAATAGCTCCCTTTTAGAAGTTGTGCTATTTTTCTGCTCAAGTTGGAAAATATAAATGCACAATTGACCAAACAATGAGCAGCTGGAGAGACTCAATAGGCCAGGCAGCCTCTTCAGAGAGGAATGAAAACATTGAGATCCTTTCTTGAGATGAAAGTGGGAAGGGGAGACCTCGAATATGAAAAGAATGGGGGTAGGGAAGAGCATGAAAAGAATGGGGGTAGGGAAGGGCTGGGGACAGGCCAAGAGATTAGCAAGAGGAAGCAACATTCTTTTTTTTTAAAAGAAAGAATCCTGGAGTTTGCATCATTTGCAATCATTTGTGGCTTTTTCTTTCAGTTAATTCCTGCTCAGTTTTCTTCTGCTTCACAGATCTTCCATTGCCTCCACTTCAGCCTCTCTCTCTGCTGTTTGCTACACAGGCTGTTTGCCAAAGTGCCAGGCTTCCTTCAGTGCTGCTGTTTGTAATCAGTTCATGTTTGAACAGCATAATGGTTACATTACTGGTCTGAGGTATAGGCTAATGATTTGAAGGCATGAGTTGAAATCTCACCTCAGCAGAAAGGCTATTCTGACCATTAAACCATGAAGAACTCACCTATTCTTGCTTTGGTGGCCTACTTGTAACCTTGCTTCTGAAATGTCATTGTATTGAAGCCTATGTACCTGAAATGGTAAAATACCACACAAGACAAACAGTATATGTCAAGCCAGACTTGATGTTGATATATTCTATGTACCTGCGTGACTGCAACAAGGCTTTCGGTGCATCTATATAATGTCCTTGACTTTTGCCACTAAAATTCTATATATCCTTGTTTCAATTATAAATATAAAGGTCCATCTTGTCTCATTCTGGAGCAGGCTACCAGCAGAAAAATACATTATTCCAGAGCATTTACATTTAATAAAATGAAGAAATTCTAAAATTAAGTACTTGTTCTAACTAATTAAGCATGTCGTCAGCGTTCTTTTGAAATATCAGTGATATTATTTGGTTGTTTATTGAAAGATTTGTTCTTGAATTGCATTGATTTCTCTTTGACTTAATCTACTATCATTGAGTTAAGACACTTATTTGAGTTGGATCTGAAAAGTGAAGTGAATGGGATTGTTTTTTTTCTCGTACAATAACGTTACCATCGTCTTGAACACTAACTCACAAAACTAGTAGCAGAGGTGCATTCAAGAGAAAGTTGGACAAACTTGAGGGAGAAAGAAATAAATGATATGTTTACATGGTTAAATAAAGAGGGCTCGTAGTAAAAACACACCAAATGCTGGAGGAATTCAGCTGGTTTTTTCAGTGTCTATAGGAGGCAAAGATATGTTGCCGACATTTCGTCCCTGAGCCCTTCTTCAAGGGAACCTGAAACGTCAGCAATGTATCTTTGTCTCCCATAGACATTGAAAAGACCAGCTGAGTTCCTTCAGTTTTTAACTAAATAGGGGACTCATCTGGAGTATAACTCTAGACTGAATGGTATGTACACTCAATTTTGAAGATGAGCTTTATATTCATTTTATGGTATTACATAATTAAATCAGCATGTTTAGCTAAACCTTTTTGCCAGGATTTAACTATTGTCAAGCATCTGAGGAAAGTGGGCTAAAAATTTTCTTCTTCTGCAAATGAAGTGCTTTAAAATAATTTGCAAGAATGCCATTCTTATGGTTTGACGTTGGAGTTTTGGAACTTTGCAGAACTGTTAATAAAGCATTTAGCACTGATTCAAGATACTTTGAACAGAATTTGGCATCGTGTCATACAAGTACTTGGACTATTTTTTATTCAGAGGTTCTCAGAAAATTGATTTTTTTTAAACCCTTTTCAGATGTGTTCTGAATGAAGTTGTATTTTTGTTGTAGGAGCTGGAAGTAGAATTTTCATGCTTATAATAAAAAGAGCACTGAACTTGGACTGTTTGCCAACAGTCCTGATGTCTTCAAATAAGTATGGGCCATGTGCTTCTCAAGCAGTGAAAAACAATCTTTTGGAGGAACTCTGTGGAACTGGAGGAATAGAATCAAGAGGGAGAAAAAGATTTTTCCAACATTTTGGGTCAGAATCCTTTATCAAAATATTGAGCATTCTTCTTCTCCCACAGATACTTTTCAATCTGTTGAGTTTCTCCAGCAAATTGTTTTCTTTCCTCTACATTCCAGACCTGAAGTCTCTTGTGTCTTCATGTTCCTCTCCATGGCACTTGTGACTTAATGGATAACTTAAGGTTGTGGGTTAGTCCCACTCAGAAAACTGAGTATTTGTGATCCAATGAGTACCGACCGGTACTTCCAATGGAAGGTGAGAGAGAAACCTGGACATGTCTATTCTCCCAGGTGGATGCAAGGCGTATTGTGACCCTCTCACCCAGACTCCAGGGCCAATTTTCACCCTTTGACTACTGCCACTGAAATCGGCCACTGTATAATAAATTTTTCATTGCTGTTTTTTTTTTCATTTTCCTCCCTTTTTCCATTCTTTCTGTTTTGCTTTTTTGTAAGCAAATTAACTTTCCTTTCCTGCATTGCAATAATCATTAAGCTTCCAATGTGTTCTGTTGGCTGTTATTTTGAGATGATTTGAGGAATGTAAATCTATTTTTTCTTCCTCCCTCCATTCCTTTGCCCACTTACCTTTTCTGTCATTCCTCTCTTCTTTAGCACTTCCTCCTTTCCTCACTTTTTTCAGAACACATTAAATGCATGTGTGCCTGTGTGTTTTGAGGAACAAGAAGCTGTATTTCCAAGTTCTTGGCTTTAATTTTATTTTTGCTTTATTTCCTTGTGTGTCCCACACAAACAGCTCACTGTGCTGAGAAATGTGTCCATGGAAAATGTGTGGCTCCGAATACCTGCCAGTGTGAACCAGGCTGGGGAGGTCCAAACTGTTCCAGCGGTAAGCCTCATTTGCTTGTGTCGATCTTTGAGGTTTTCCATTTTGTGCTGCCTGCCAAAGTAATATGATCCAATAAAATGCCTGATCTTTTGCAATATTGAAGCTTAAGATGAAAGGAGTTTGTAAATAACAATAGTGATGGTCTGTTAACAAATAACTGAAGTGTTAATTACAATAAACTCTGATAATCCAGCATGCTTGAGCTTTTGGTTGTGCTGGACAAGCCGATTTTTCCAGACGGTTGGGTATACCCATCGTATTTTTAATTTTTTTAAAATGTTGGACTGTTTATTTTTGTTTTTAAATTCTCTGTGGACCAAATAAGGTAAAAGGAAACTTGGGAAAATGGCCCCTTGACAGGTTAAGGAGAGCTTGGACCCTGGTGAGTCAGGATGGAGGAGGTCAAATCATCCCATAGAAACATAGAAGATAGGAGCAGGAGTAGGTCATTCGACCCTTCGAGCCTGCTCCGCCATTCAACGAGATCATGACTGATCTTAAAGTTCAGTACTCCGTCCCCGCCTTCTCTCTGTAACCTTTAATACCCTTATACTGAAGAAATATATCTAATTCCCTCTTAAATATATTTAATGAACCTGCCTCTACTGCCCTCTGTGGCAATGAATTCCACAGATTCACCACCCTCTGGGTAAAGAAATTCCTCCTCATCTCGGTCCTAAATGGTTTGCCTATATTCCTCAAACCATGGCCCCGGGTTCTGGATTTTCCCATCATTGGAAACATCCCATCTGCATCCATTCTGTCCAGTCCTGTCAGAATTTTATATGTCTCTATGAGATCCCCTCTCAATCTTCTAAACTCCAGCGAGTACAATCCCAATTTGCGCAATCTTTCCTCATAAGTCATTCCTGCCATTCCAGGTATCAGCCTGGTGAATCGTCTCTGCACTCCCTCCATTGCAAGAACATCCTTCCTTCGATAAGGTGACCAAAACTGCACACAATACTCCAGGTGGGGTCTCACCAAGGCCCTGTACAGCTGCAGTAAGGTATCCTTGTACCTATACTCAAATCCTCTTGATATGAAGGCCAACATACCATTTGCCTTTTTAACCGCCTGCTGTACCTGCATGCTCGCCTTCAGAGACTGATGTACAAGTACCCCTAGGTCTCTCTGCACTTCCCCATCTCTTAATCTATTGCCATTCAAATAGTAATCTGCCCTCCGGTTTGTATTACCAAAGTGGATAACCTCACATTTATCCACATTGTAGTGCATTTGCCATGTATCTGCCCAGTCCCTCAATTTATCCAAATCACACTGGAGCTTCCTGACCCCCTCTTCCGTGCACACAACCCCTCCTAGCTTAGTGTCATCTGCAAATTTGGAGATATTACATTCAATCCCCTCATCCAGATCATTAATGTAAATTGTGAACAGCTGGGGTCCCAGTTCAGATCCCTGTGGTACCCCACTGGTTACCGCCTGCCACTCAGAAAACGAGCCATTTATCCCAACTCTCTGTCTTCTACCTGCCAGCCAGTTCTCAATCCACATCAATACTTTTTCCCCCAATCCCATGAGCCTTGATTTTGGAAGCCAGTCGTTTATGCGGGACCTTATCGAAGGCCTTTTGGAAGTCCAGGTACACCACATTCACTGGCTCTCCCCCATCTATTTTACCTGTCGCCATCTCAAGTGAACCAGATGCTAAACCACCAGGATTTCCAAATGGCTGGATAGCAGATTATTTAATTCAGGAGATGTGCAATTATACAATGTGATGTGAATCTCCAGAATTTACTTGTGGATTTGTGTTGCTCCATTTGGTTGCTTCACTGAAGACATAACTGGTCCTTAGTCCCAGTGGTTTAACGAACTCTCAGGATTTGTGTCCTAATTCCTCATTGAAAGTGCTGCAGGGAGCTCTGGTAATGAAGAGTATAAGTACTTTAAGTGGAACTTTTAATGCAGTAGGATCTCTTTGTCTGAAGATTGAACAGTTGGAATGATTGTCTCAGATAATATATTATTCTTGGAGGTAATGAAAATATCCAATCATACTGTATCTTTCCTGTTTTTTTTCTCTGCTCTCTCTCTCTCTCTCTCTCTCTCTCTCTCTCTCTCTCTTTCTCTCTCTCTCTTTCTCTCTCTCTCTCTCTCTCTCTTAAAGTAACAGGGGTGCTTAGTTTGCTAGAAATTTCACCACAGCCTTGGATCTTAAGAGTCAGACAGATGCTGGTTGCTCTCTAACTGTTTTGAAGGGCAGGGGAGATCTGGTCCACATTATTTCCTGAAGGAACAACATAAAAACAGATTGGCTGGCCATGGTTGCTTGTGGGAGTTTGCTGTGCACATTTTTGATGTTACATCAATGACCACACTCTATTTGTTGCTGAGCCTTTTGGTACGTTCTGAAAAGGAATGAAAGGGTGGCATGGTTGGCATAGTGGTTAGAGCAATGCCATTACAGTGCTAACAATCACGCTTCATATCTGAAGCTGCCTGTAAGAGGTTTGTGGATTGTCCCAGTGTCCGCATGATTTCTTCTGGATGCTTCAGTTTCCTCTCACGTTCCAAAGATGTAAAAGGTTGGTAAATGTGGTTATATTTAGATGGCATGGGCTCATGAGCCATAAGGGTTCATAACCATGCTGTATCTTTAAATTAATTTAAAAAAAAATGCTACTGTAGGTAGGCATGACTTTCTTCCTTTACTCCCTAAATCACCCGAATTTCTATTCCATTCTCCGTTCAATTTTTCAATCCTTAAGAAGATAGACTGTGAGTCCATTGGTCACTTAAGTCCCAATTCTTCTGTTGATCTTGCTGAGATACACTCATGTTCTGCTCATGTATCCAACATACCACATTTGCAAATGGTCCAAGATCATCTCTAACTGGACAAATTATGACAGGGCTATGCATGCTGCAAGTGTAAATGTCAGTCAGTATTTGCATGATATTTGGAAAGCACCTTTCTTCCAGTTTTCAAAATCAATGAAAGAAGATTCAGAGTTGAATATTTATGTAATTGCAAATTGTATTATAAAGCAATTAACTGAAATTGTTTCTCTGCAATATATGAACTAAACTGGCAATGTTATAATATACATGTTGATGAACACTGCTTCTAAAATTTGGTTTAATTGAAGTAAATGCATTTAAAATATTGATATTTGAGGGGATTCAACAGAAGACAAATTTCTACATCCATGATTCTTGCTTTGATGCTTTAGGATAGTGTTTAGATTAACTGACAAAAGAGTCTGGAAAAACAACCAACTGAAAAACCTCACAAAGATAAGCGTATACAGAGCCGTTGTCATACCCACACTCCTGTTCGGCTCCGAATCATGGGTCCTCTACCGGCACCACCTACGGCTCCTAGAACGCTTCCACCAGCGTTGTCTCCGCTCCATCCTCAACATCCATTGGAGCGCTTTCATCCCTAATGTCGAAGTACTCGAGATGGCAGAGGTCGACAGCATCGAGTCCACGCTGCTGAAGATCCAGCTGCGCTGGATGGGTCACGTCTCCAGAATGGAGGACCATCGCCTTCCCAAGATCGTGTTATATGGCGAGCTCTCCACTGGCCACCGTGACAGAGGTGCACCAAAGAAAAGGTACAAGGACTGCCTAAAGAAATCTCTTGGTGCCTGCCACATTGACCACCGCCAGTGGGCTGATAACGCCTAAAACCGTGCATCTTGGCGCCTCACAGTTTGGCGGGCAGCAACCTCCTTTGAAGAAGACCGCAGAGCCCACCTCACTGACAAAAGGCAAAGGAGGAAAAACCCAACACCCAACCCCAACCAACCAATTTTCCCCTGCAACCGCTGCAACCGTGTCTGCCTGTCCCGCATCGGACTTGTCAGCCACAAACGAGCCTGCAGCTGACGTGGACTTTTTACCCCCTCCATAAATCTTCGTCCACGAAGCCAAGCCAAAGAAAGATTAACTGAGCATTTTTTCAACCCGAGTCAACCACTTTGTTCTGACAAAGCCACAATCAAGATCTTTCCTCATGTTGAAGTTGCCAAGACAGTCAAAGTTCTAACTATTAGTTCCAAGTGTTTTATTGCACTGACTTGTAATCGATATCAGAGTTCAGCTTTTTGTAGAGTGGATAGATGCATAACATCACAAAGGGACTGAAATAAAAGCAGAAAATACTTAAAAAGACTCATCAGGTCAGTCAGCATCTGTACAATGAACAATATTGTTAATATTTTAGGTCAATTACCCTTTTCCAAAACAGGGAAGAGCTATATCCAGCTAATTTTAAGTTGCAGAGAAGACAGGAAAGGGGCGGATGGATAAAGGGAACATCTATGACAAAATGAGCATATGGTCACCATGAGAACAAATTATGGAGTTGCTTCAATCAATGTTGAGAGAGCGGGGAATAGAAGCTAAGAAAACATAAAAAGGTACAAAAGTCATCAGAGCCAGGATTCGAGAGGGCCTGAGGGCAAAGGGTGTTCCTGAAGGGCCTCGAGCACTGAAGGCTTCCTGATTGTGTCAGAGGTTTGGATCTGGAGCTGGAGTTGCTGATGGGTTGAACAGGAGTCTGCATGTTTGCAGAGGCTGAGAGAGTGCTGAAGGTGGATCCACAGACCTTCTGTGTCTCCGAAGGGACTATGTTTTGCTACTCTTTCTTTCTTACTGTCAGGGTGTTAGGTAATACTAATGGCGACTCTGATTAATGTCAGGCAGAGCCAATTTTGTGTAATGTTACATTTTCTGTTTTTGCATGTCAATAAAGGAATCTTGAATCTTGAACATGCAGTACTGTGGGATGTCCCAGCAAGTCAGCATGTGCTAAGAGTGAGAGAGAAGTACTGAGCCAAGATTTTCCTCTTTTCGTCCCAAGGCACAATGTTCAGAAAACTGGAGCAAAGACGGACAAAATAAGTTGGGTCACATTAACCATGTTCTCAGTGAATGGTGGAACATGCTCGAGGGACTGAATGGCCCCCTTAACTTCTGATGTAACCAAAAAGGAAAAGTGGTCCAATTCCAAGCAAACAGCTGCATGATTGTCAATAGATTTTGTGATGTGTCAATATGCTGTAAACAGGTCATTAAGGACACGCTGTTAGCATGTTAATGGATTTTTACAGCTCTTGCCTGCATTCTCTCCAAGACTTGGTCTGTGTGTGAGAAAATGCTATTTAAGAGTCTAACTCTGTTCATCTGCCAACCGCATTAGTATTACTGGCTTGAGGAATATTTTGACACAACAGAATAAAGTTTCTGCAATTTCCTTCCTCCGTTAAAATTGTGCCCTCTGGTATTTGATATTTCCATACTGGGGTCGTGGGGGGGGGGGGGGGCGTTGGAAACAGGTGTCTAGCCATGTATCTTTAGAAATTCATAAGCTTCTATCAGATCGGCTTCAGGAAAATATAGGGTGGCATAGCTAGTGTAGAGCAATGGTTCTCAACCTTTTTCTTTCCACTGTGCTGGGTGGGTCACGTCTCCAGAATGGAGGACCATCGCCTTCCCAAGATCGTGTTATATGGCGAGCTCTCCACTGGCCACCAAGACTGGCCACCAAAGAAGAGGTACAAGGACTGCTTAAAGAAATTTCTTGGTGCCTGCCACATTGACCACCGCCAGTGGGCTGATATCGCCTCCAACCGTGCATCTTGGCACCTCACAGTTTGGCGGGCTGCAACCTCCTTTGAAGAAGACCGCAGAGCCCACCTCACTGACAATAGACAAAGGAGGAAAAACCCAACACCCAACCCACCAATTTTCCCTTGCAACCACTGCAACCGTGCCTGCCTGTCCTGCATCGGACTTGTCAGTCACCAATGAGCCTGCAGCAGACGTGGACATGCCCCTCCATAAATCTTCGTCCGCAAAGCCAAGCCAAAGAAAAAAAACATACCACTTTAAGTAATCCCTATGCCGTTGGTGCTCTATTATTAGGAAGGGATTGTTTAAGGTGGTATGTGAGTGGGAAGGGAAGGATGAGAATCACTGCTCTTGACCCAATTGTTACTGAAATATTTTGAGAAAAATTGTCATTGGTCCATTTCCCTTGGAGTTATGAAAATGTGCACATAACGATTTAATTAGGTATGATTAAAACAGTGGTTTTCAAACTTTTTCTTTCTATCCACATACAACTTTAAGCAATCCCTCACTAATCCACAGAGCACCGAAAGCATAGGGACTACTTAAAATGGTACGTGAGTGGAAAGTAAAAGGTTGAGAACCACTATTGAAGCAGTTAGCATAATGCTAAGATCCCTCTGTACATTAACACTCCTAAATCTCCTGCCACTTATTGTACAATTGCCTCTTACATTTGACCTCCTATAGTACAACACTTCACATTTGGCAAGATTGAACGCTCTCTGCATTTCTATATCCTGCTGGATCCTTTAATAACCTCCCTCAACTGCCACTTTTTGTGTTTTCTGTAAACAATCTAATCAAATAAACCGAGCCTTTATATATTTCATCTGAAAGAGGCATCTTTAGATGTTGTGTACCCAGGTATTGACATTGGATGACTTAGTCAAAAGTCAACAATAATAATGTAATTTGTAATCTCAGGAGGTGTTTGAGGACACAGTTTACAAGTTATTTTTGATTAATATGGATGATAATGAGCCAAAAGATCTGGGGCAAGTACAGTATATTTTACCTTCAGGTAAGTTGGGGCCCCAGTTTCAGCCTTGTTTTCACTGTTTTATCATTTATCGGGTGTATAAATCGACCCACAAAAATCACATTGACTGTGTTGTTGGACATTGCCAGAAGGTGGTTTTTCTGGAGGCTCCAGCAAAACGACAAAAGTATGAAGGGAGTTTTTTTTTTAAACTTTATTTATTCATTCAAAATACAGATAATAAGTAACATATATAACAATAAACAAAGCATGAATGTTATATTTTATATATATTAAAAAAAAAGAAAGAAAAAAAATGGAAAGAAAACCCCCCCTCTCTTTCAGCCAACTCTCCTAAGGAGAGCCATAAAGAAAAAAGAAAAAAATAAAGAAAAGTAAAATCTAGTCAATATAAATCAAAATGTAAATATTCTGAATATAACAACCACCTATTAATAAAAAAAACTATAATTATCCATGAAACATATGTAATTTTTTTCCATTATTAAACAATATTTCATCTCATTATGCCAAAAGTCTCAAATTTAATAGTTTCAGGTAAAATCATATCTCTACCGAACACGTTTTACCAAAGATTGAACTTGATAAAAATACGCTTACGCTTAATCGGACTGTTTAAACCCTGAACATTAAAAGTAGCAAACTTCAACTTTGACATATCCACTAATATTACTAAAAACTAATAATATCAATATATAAAGACTCAGATCAACGTAAATAGGCCCTCCAATAGGAGAAAAAGAAACCACAAATTAAAGTCTAAATAAAATGAAAATAAAAAAAGATAAAAAGAACCCCCCCCCCAAAAAAAAAGCTACCAAAAGGTAGTAATCCCTAAACAAAAGTTGGGTGTGGATCACCCACCAGTGGCTGATGACTAGTAGAACATAGAGCAAATTTCTCCCTCCCCAGCCAAACAAAGAATAACAACAAGATATCATAATGACATAAAGAGAAAATAAAAATAAATAAGTTCTTCTATTCATCCAAGAAATTCCAGACTCGGCGACCCCATTTCAAAGAAACGGACTCTTTCCATTCCCATTTCTCCCATTTCTGCCGTTTCTTCCATTTCCAGAACACGTCTAGACTCTACGCCATCTTGCCACGCCCCCATGAAGGGAGTTTTAAGTTAAAAGTAATAGAAGTGGCCAAGAAAACTAGCAACTCGGCTCCTTCTGCAGGAAAATTTGAGATGTATGAGAAGTTGGTAAGAGATTGGAGAAAGAATGAAGATGCCTCAGATGGTGAAAGTGATAGTGATTTTGTAGGATTTTAAATGTGTTTTTTTTAAAATTAAAATTTATTTCTAATATATTGGTAGCTTGAAAATTTGTTGTAGATTGGGTTCTTTTTTTGGTGTTTCAAGGGTAATTTTATATGCTAAATCTACATGGAGCAGTTTTTTGAGTTGAATTTAAGGACTCATTTTTGTATCTGGTGTATAAGTCAACCCCTGATTTTTGAGTACTTTTTGAGGGTTTCAAGACTTGACTTGTATGCCGAAATATACAGTAAATGAGAAAATCTGCTGACACTGGTCGAGAGCAGTACACAGAAGTGCTGGAGATTCTCCAGCCCTTTTGTGCAGTGGGACAGGGTGGGAAATGGTGCAAATGAGAATGGTGGATGGTAATGTTTATCATTAACAGAGTGAGAGGTAACTATTTCCACTGACAGTTAAACAAGAAAATCTGCAGACATTGTGATTGTAGTTTACATAAAAATGTTGGAGAAAATCAGCAAGTCACATAGCATTCTTTATGTCGCAGAGATAAAGATGCATGGGGCAGAGAGGGCAAAGACAGATGTATGGGAATGGAGGAGATGTGGGAAAGATTTGATGGTAGAGCCAAAGCATGATTTTTGGAGGAGGATATCTCACATGATCTGGAATGGAAGACCTTATCTTGAGATCAGATATCACGGAGACTGAGGAATTGAGAGAAAATAATAGAATTCTTGCAGGGGACAGTGTGTTGAGAGGTGTACTCGAGGTAACTGTGGGAGTTGGTGAGTTTGTAAAAAAAAAAAAGCTGTCGAAAATTTGCCTCCCAAGATCAAGACAGATCAAGAAAGGGTTGGTAGTGATGGACCAAATGAATATGAGGTAGGGGTGAAAATTAGCAGAAAAGTGGATAAAGTTGACAAGCTCATCATGGGTGCATGAGGCAGCAACTATGTAATTGTTAAATATAGTGTGGGAAGAGTTGAGGAGCCTTGTCGCATGGATTGCTCTCCATAGTCAACAAAAAGGCAGGCATAGCAGGGACCCATGCAGGTACCCATGGCTACCTCTTTGACAAAGATAGTGGGAGAAGTTATTGAAGGTGAGGACAAATTCTGTCAGGAGGAGGGTGGTGGTGGTGATGGAAGGGGACTGGTTGGGTCTATTGCTGTGTGCTGAAAAAGAAAGAAAGGACTTTGAGACCATTGGGATAGAGATGTATAGAAATTGAACATCGATAATGAAAATGAGGTGGTTGGATTCAGGGAATTCATTACAAGTGGAATAGAATACAGATCAAGGATGTGATGTTGAGGCTCTACAAGAGAGTGGTGAGACCTACTTTGGAGTATTGTGAGCAGTTTTGAGTTTCTTATTTAAGAAAGGATGTAGTGACATTAGAGAAGGTTCACAAGGATGATTCCAGGAATTAAAGGGTAATCATATATAGAATGTTTGATGGCTCTTGGCCTGCACTCGTTGGAACTTAGGAGAATGGGGAGGGGGTTCTCATTGAAACATTTTCTTTTTTAAATATTTTTGAGTTTAATAGAGAACATATACATATACTCATCTAATAAATGACGTAAACCATATTATATACATGAAATAGATAAAATACATAGAATACAGATTGAAAACAAATCCATAATTCTTTTTAACTTAATCTTATCTAAAACATTAAATCTAGGATTGGATTAAATTAACCATTTTGCACATTATTCATAACATATCTAAAGGTAATACTGAAAAATTGGGACAAAAATAATTTCCTTTTAAAGGAAGTTGTAAATAAAATTCCTTTTTTTAAAAAAAGGGAATTTATACAGTACTTTGCAAAGGAAAAAAAAATCTTCATCTTGTTTAATATGATCTATATTTGCAAATCTTGGTTAAACACGTTTTTATCTAATTTCCTAAAAAGAACAAAAACAAACCCATATAATCAAACCCATCCCTGTAAACAAGGTTAACTGATATAAATAATAAACATATGAATGGAATATTGACCTCCAGAAACCAGACAACCCATCTCCAAAGCATCCAAACATCTTAAATCTTGAAATTGTGATAGTAATTATGAAATTGTGATAGGTCGTTACATTTTTAATGTTATATCTGAATTTTTTTTATGAACTTGGGTAAGACTTGATGTGCAATCATTGAGTATGAGTAGGAGAAGTGTTGACTTTCCATTTCATCAAGATTGTGTGTCTATCTACCAAGGAGGTAAAAGCTAAAATTCAATTTTGCATTGAAGTCAATAATATGTCCTCTTCTTGACAAAAAAAAACAACAAATAGAGCAATTAAGGGGCATGGTTTCAATTTGATCTTAAAAATCACTGATAGAGTTCGTAAAATGTTTTTCCAATTTTTTTTAAAGACTAGGGCAAGCTCTAAACATGTATCAATGAAGCCTCGCAGATTTTACCCATACCACATAATGGATCAATATCAGAATAAAATCGAGACAATTTAACTTTAGATAAAGCTACTCTGTGCACCATTTTGAATTGCAGGAAACAATGTTGTGCACAGAAGGAAAACTCATTAATCAAATTAGGCATTGTGTCCCAATCCTCATCTGAAAGTGATAAATTCAGATCAAGTTCCAATCATTTCTTGATCTTAACTAGCGAGGCAATTCATAAATCCATTAAATTGTTTTAAATAATTCATATTGAGCCTCTATGAGAAATCTGTAAATCAAAAAAATACATCAAGAATGTTTGTTCCAGGAATTTGTAGAAAATCTGAGGTTGGACTGAACAAATGTTTGACTTGTAAATATCTGAAAAAACATGGCTATTGGGTAATTTAAAGTTTACAGTCAATTATTCCAGAGAAGCAAAATTATCTTGAATAAAAATAATATTTTGAATGTTGAAAGACATGAACAGTGCAGATGTAAAAAAGGCTGTTTTCCATGGTGGGAAAGTCTAGAACAAGAGAGCACACTTTTGGGTTTGAAGGGTATCCACTTAGAGATGTGGAGGAATTTCTTCAGTCAGAGGATGGTGAATCTATGGAATTTGTTGCCACAGGCAGTTGTGTTGGCTCTCATTGGGTGGTAATTTAAGGCAGAGATTGATAGGTACTTGATTAGCCAGGGCACCAGAGGTGATGGGGCAAAGGCTGGACATTTGGGCTGAGTGGGAAAAATGGATAAGCTCATGACTGAATGGTAAGGCAGACTTGGTGGGCTGAATAGCTTATTTCTTCTCCCATGTTTTAAAGTCTTGTGCAGGGGTGCAGTGCTGCTGGAGCTCACCGGAGTGCTGTATGACACTCCATGGGACCTCTCGGGACTGCTCTGGCACCTCATGGGATGGCCGTGGTGTGTCCCCCGACCCTTCTGAAAGCTATTCTGGACATGCAAGGAACCTGTTTCTTCTACGACTGGTGTTCCCCCTTTTTTGTCCTACCATTTGCTATCAATTGTATCACGCCAAATACACCATGGTGGCCACCAAGACCAGGTCTCACGAGTCCTCCTTGTTGCCATTTTTGGTGAGCACCAGGACCTTTATAATTTTTTTTTAAATTAGCACTGCCCTCTGATTATGGAATTAGAAGTTGAAGTGATGTGAGGCATTGTGGAGGTAGACAAGTGGTGATGGACTGGACCGGGATGGGGCAGAGGGAAGAATGAGTCAAGGAAAAATGATACCTGTTTGGTGGGCAGAAGCACATGGAAACAAGGCATCTACTGGGACAATTGGTTTGTGGATTTTGGGTGGGAGGTAAAACTGGGCAGTGCGAGGTTGGGAAACAATGAGATTGGAGGCCTTGGGAGGGAGATGACTGGAAGTGATGAGGTTAGAGATGGTATATGGCTTAATATTCTTTGTGGGACCCTGTTGGAAAGGTGAATAAAAGGTGTTTGAGAGTTGGTGTCTGGCTTCAGTAAGGTAAAGGTCAGTGTGCCAGACTATAACAGATCTACACATAATTGCAGCTTTGATAGTGAGGTTGAGATTGGTGCAGAGTGAGTGAAGGACCGAACATTTCAAGGGAATGAGATTGGAATAAGTGAGGGGAGTGGTGAAGTTGAGGTGGTTGATGTTTCACTGGCAGTTGGAAATAGAAAGATCCAGAGTGGTAGAGATGAAACCAGAGCACACAGATTTTAGGTGATTGAGAAAGAAACTGGAAACAAATATATATTTTTAATATTGTGTTTTATTTTAATCTACATTTCAACATGGCAGTAGCATATTTAATATGAATTTGCAAATAGGGAACTGTATGAATACTTGAAAAGGGATTGTGGAGAAAAAACATTGGAGTGAGGCCAGTTTGAGTGTTCTTCCCGAGTGTTCTTCCCGAGTGTTCTTCCCGAGTGTTCTTCCCGAGTGTTCTTCCCGAGTGTTCTTCCCGAGTGTTCTTCCCGAGTGTTCTTCCCGAGTGTTCTTCCCGAGTGTTCTTCCCGAGTGTTCTTCCCGAGTGTTCTTCCCGAGTGTTCTTCCCGAGTGTTCTTCCCGAGTGTTCTTCCCGAGTGTTCTTCCCGAGTGTTCTTCCCGAGTGTTCTTCCCGAGTGTTCTTCCCGAGTGTTCTTCCCGAGTGTTCTTCCCGAGACTAAGCAACAAGACAAGCCATCTCCAAAAACCTGTCTCAATCCATGATTAATTACATTCAGACTTGAAGAAGCACTCCAATACCTCAGGCATGAAACTTTGGTTATATATTTTTACTTCCCATGGATGCTGTGAGACCTGCTGAGTTCCTCTAGCATTTCTGTGTTTTTACTACAATCACAGTGTTTCACTTCAAGAAGCATTCAAAATCTATTAAATTTCAGTATAGTGAGTAAAGGGTGGTTAATGGAGGAAGAATGCCTTGATATGGGCTTCTCTGAGCTGCAGGTCATTCCAGCAACCCAAACCTAGTGGAGATTGCATCCCGTGGCATTTTCTGAGAATGTTAATAAGTTCTCAGGGATGCTTGATGATTTTTAAAACCAATGATTGAAGATGCGCTACAAAAAGAAGGACACACTTGCTCAACATGTTCTTCTATCCAAGGAAGTCTCCCAGTCCTTTCCTGTTCTAATGTTTGAAATGCAGCCATTGTTGTAATATGGGAGAGAAGGTGGCCAATTTGTCACAGAGACCAAGAGGTGGACAGTACAAAAATGGGCCTTTCATCTCTCTGTGTTGACATTTTTGTCCTCCATGTTAATCTAATTTGGCTGCATATGGTCTCTACCCATCTATGTGCAGCGAGTTTCTACAAACAGCAGTGATAATGAGCAAGGAATCTAGTTTCATAATATTGGTAAAAAGATCGATGTTGTTCTGAAAGAACTTGGCTGACTAAGATTATGCCACAGGAAGTTTAACACTCACCTGAGATAGAAAAGAATCATGGTTTAGTATTTCATGTGAAAGAGGCACCTCGTACTGTCACTGGAAACAGCTAGGACTTATTGTTGAAATGTCAGCTGTGATACCGTACGCCACATCCTCTGAAGCCCTGCAGATTCTGCAAAACAAAAATGTTAGCGAACATGGTTGCAGTATTCTTTTCAGCTTCAAACAAATAAATATTCCAGAATATTTATACCTATTTATGTTGTATGGTATTTTTTATGCGTGTATTCTCTGAGTCATGGGTCACCTACCGTCACCACCTACACCTCCTTGAGCGCTTCCACCAACCTCAACATTCACTGGAGTGACTTTGTCACCAACATTGAAGTCCTAAAACAGGCAGAGGTGACCAGCATTGAGACTGTGCTACGCTGGGCAGGGCTCATCTCTAGGATGAAGGATCATCACCTGGCCAAGAGGGGCTCTGAAAAAGAGGTACAAAAACTCTCTCAAGATGTGCCTTGGTGCCTGACAAGTTGATTATTGCCAGAGGTCTGCTCTAGCCTCTGATTGCATGGCCTGGCAACACCAGTTTGACTCCTCCTTCAAGAACACACATAGGGCTGGCCTTGAGGACAAAAGGAGATGGATGAAGAACCATGACACAGCAGCAACAAACCCAGAACAGAATTTCCCTTGCAGCCACTGCGACCGGGAATGTCTGTCCCACGTTGGCCTCATCAGCCACCAGCGAGCCTGCAGCTGAAGTGGACGGCCCTCTTCCTAAATCTTCATTTGTGAAGACAAGACATGACATGATTATTATTTGCCGTCTGAGAAATGTATTATGTGGGTGCGCCTTAGTCCAGAGAAACACTGTTTCATTGGTTATTGTGTAGAGTCAGATGATAATGAACTTGCCATTAAATTAGAGAACTTATTGAAGAAAGCTGGATGAGAAACTCTGGTTAATACCACAAGGGAATCATTTCCCTACTCCTGCAGCAGGATTTGTTCATAAGATATGTTACAGGGTACATTAAATTTTATATTATATTAATGTTTTTAAAATATATTGTGGGGGGGGGGGGTTAGTGTAGGTCACTTCACAAACAGATGCTTCACAAGAGAGATCTCATTTAAATGCAAGAGTTATGGATAAGTAGAGACTTCATGTCCACATTGACTTTACAGAAACTTTGAAGAATGCCGACCGCTGCCGGTAATCTGTCTGGTTGCAGTTTGCTGTTCTAAGAGGGGTCATATGGTTTTACAAGCAGAGAGAAAGAAAAGACCAAACAGGCTGTCTCTAAGAGAGAGAGAGAGAGTTTTACAGTGGCTTCTGGAGGCTGAAACATGACAAGCTGGCAGCTTGTTAAAACTCTATTTTGAAGACAGGTTTTGAGTTCTAAGTTCAGCCTGTTGAAAAACCCTTGTAGTGCTTACAAGAGGAAGTGGCTCGCTAGAGTGTTTCTCCTGAAATAAGGGAAACCAGAGGAATTCTGTGGTCACCTGAAAGAAGAGGTTGTCATTTGGAGGGAATCAGTTGGTGTGTGTCCAATGAGCAATAAATATCTCTCCCTGAAACCAACAAGAACCTTCCTGAGTTGTAACCAATTACCTTTAAGCACCAGAGCTTGGTAAAAATTCATAAATGTTAAATTCTGTCCACAGTATAAGAATTGGCTGATACCAGTGAACTTGGAGGAGTAGGGAGTGAACGACTGGACTATTAAAGCAAATAAATCTCCTGAACATATACACATTACATACTACACGTGTGCTTAGAATTAGAAGGGGGTTTTGATAGTAATTAGTTGAAGTTTGATCCTGCTTTTATGTTTAAAGAAAATTAAAAGGAACTTTTGTTTAAGTAACCATTTGTCTTGGTGAATTTCTATTGCTGCTGGGTTTTGGGGTCCTCTGGACTTGCAGCAAATTGGGGGTGGGGGGGGTGGGTGAACGTCTTTTTGGATTTAAATATTTGGAGTTTTGGGATCTTAAACTTTTGGAGTTTTTGTGATTTATTAGTTAATTGTTTTTCTTTCAAGCTAATTTAAAGCTTGTTTGTGTTGAAAAACAACAGCAATGGATGTTAGTATATTTTTGTAAAAATCACCACTTGCAGAACTGCAGAGAAAGGAAAAGAGGAACTGATGGTTATTGCTAAGCCATTAAAGTTGACTGAAGTCAAGCATTGGATGAGGAAAATACAAATGCAGAGGATTATAGTGAAATTTTATATAGGTGAGGGAAAATTTGTTGAGAAAGACTTAGACAATTTTCCAGAGGATAGATCTTTTGAATTGGAATTGGAGAAATTGAGGGTGGAAGAAGAAAGAGAGAAACAGGGTCATAGTAGAAAGAGAGCAATGGGAGTTGCAGAAACAAAAATATGAGACAGTGGAAGCTGAAAAGCAAAGAGAGGAGGCGGAAAGACAAAGAATATATGACTTGGAAAAAATTGAAAGAGATGATAGATTATTTCAATTAGAGAAGTTAAAATTTGAGATAGAGAGAACTAAGAGAATTGGGACTGTAATTGTTGGGTCGAGGTTTTTGGCTAGTAGAGAGGCAAATCTAGTTCCTCCTTTTGATGAGGGAGATGTAGATACATATTTTCATCTTTTTGAAAAGGTTGCTGAGAGCTCAAGATGGCCAAAAGAAAGATGGCCTCTTATGCTCCAAAGTGTACTGAAGGGAAAAGCACAAATTGCATATTCTAGTTTGACTACAAAGCAAGTGGCAAATTATGAAACTGTTAAACAAGCAGTATTGAAAGCTTATTAGTTGGTTCCGAATCATATAGTCAAAAATTTAGGAGTTTGGTTAAAACATGGAACCAATCTTATATGGATTTGGCTCAAGGAAAATCTGTATGTTTTGACCATTGGTGCACCTCAAAAGGAATAAATAATAATTTCAATAGATTAAGATCATTGATATTAATTGAGGAAATTAAAAGGTGTGTTCCAAATGAGATTAAATTAAAGCTGGATGAGAAAGATGTTGGACATGACAACAAGTGACTAGGTTAGTAGATGAATATGCCCTGATTCACAAAAACAAATTTCAGTATAGTGAGCATTTTCAGAGGGTTAATGTGGATCAGATTAGTTAACCTGTTCAGGAAGGTTAATGTGGAGCAGACTAGTAAGCCTGAAATTAAGTCTGGGGAGAATGTTAAGAAAAAAAAGATAAAAATGAGGTGGGAAAGGACAGAATGTCTGGATTTGTATGTCATTTTTGTAAGAAACCTGGTCATGTTCTTGCAAATTGTTTAGTGTTGAAAAAGAAACAAGAAAATGTAGTATTACCAGGAGCACGTATTCAGACAGTTGAATTTAAGGAGAAAAGATGTTCCATTCCTTGACAGGATGTTATGGACGTATTCAATTCTTTTGTGTCAGAGGGCTTGGTTTCCATAAAGGATGGAAATTCCCAGGTTCTTGTTAAAATTCTTAAGATACTGGGGCTGCCCAGTCACTGTTGTTGGAGAATGTTTTAACTCTTGATTAAAAGACTGACACAGGAGAGACGACTTTGATAAGAGGTGTTGGGGGTTTTTCCCTTGTTTGATAAAAATCTGATAGGTACCTTAATTGTGCGGCTCTATAATAATTTTTGAAGTTTGGCAATTGTAAGCCTCCTTGTTTATACCATTCTGTTAATTTATCTAGTGCTATCCTCGGTTTCCCCCCTCTCCATAAAAATTTCCTTATTATTTTCTTCAACTCCTTGAAGAATTTTTCTGTCAGTTGTATTGGCAATGCCTGAAATAAGTATAATATCCTTGGAAAAATGTTCATTTTAATACAGTTTATCCTTCCTATTAGTGTTAGTGGTAAATCTTTCCAATGCTCTAAATCGTCCTGTAATTTTTTCATTAGTGGAATGTAATTGAGTTTATATAATTGGCCTAGATTTTTGTTTATTTGTACACCTAGGTATCTTATTGCCTGCATTTGCCATCTGAATGGGGATTCCTCCTTAAATTTTGAGAAATCCGCGTTATTCATAGGCATTGCTTCACTTTTATTTACGTTTATCTTGTATCCCGACACTTCTCCATATTCCTTCAATTTCTTATATAGTTCTTTTATTGATAGTTCTGGTTCTGTTAAGTACACTATCACATCATCCGCAAATAGACTGATTTTATATTCCCTGTCTTTTATTTTTATTCCTTTTATATTATTATCTATTCTTATCGATTCTGCTAGTGGTTCTATAGCTAGCGCAAACAATAATGGTGATAGTGGGCATCCCTGCCGCGTTGTCCTGCTTAAGTTAAATTGCTTTGATACATGTCCATTTACTGTCACTTTCGCTAATGGTCCCTTATATAATGCTTTAATCCAATTAATATACTTCTCCGGTAAACTGAATTTTTGCAATACTTTGAACAAGTAATTCCATTCTACTCTGTCGAAGGCCTACTCTGCGTCTAAAGCAACTGCTACTGCAGGTGCTTTATTTCCTTCCACTGCATGAATTAAGTTAATAAATTTACAAATATTGCCTGTTGTGCGTCTTTTTTTGATAAATCCAGTTTGGTCTAAATTTACCATTTTCGGTACCTGTTCTGCTAATCTGTTTGCTAATAGTTTAGCTATTATCTTATAATCTGTGTTTAGCAGAGATATTGGTCTATATGACGCTGCTGAGAGTGGATCTTTCCCTTGTTTTAGTATCACTGTAATTATTGCTGTTTTACATGAATCTGGTAAGTTTTGTGTCTCATCAATCTGGTTGATTACATCCAGGAGGGGCAGTATTATTAGATCTTTAAATGTTTTGTAGAATTCTATTGGGAGTCCATCCTCTCCTGGTGTCTTATTATTTGGTAATTTTTTTATTATCTCTTGTATTTCTACTGTTCCAAATGGTTCTGTTAATTTATTTTGTTCCTCTATTTGTAGTTTTGGTAGTTCAATTTTAGTCAAAAATTCATCTATTTTCCCTTCTTTCCCTTCGTTTTCAGTTTGGTATAATTGTTCATAGAATTCTCTGAAGTTTTCCTTAATTTCTTTTGGATTATATGTAATTTGTTTGTCTTTTTTCCTTGTTGCCAATACCATTTTCTTAGTTTGCTCTGTCTTAAGCTGCCATGCTAAGATTTTGTGTGTTTTTTCACCTAGTTCATAATATTTCTGTTTTGTCTTCATTATATTCTTCTCCACCTTATATGTTTGTAATGTTTCATATTTTATTTTATTATCCGCCAATTCTCTTCTTTTGGTTGTATCTTCCTTTATTGCTAATTTTTTTTCTATGTTTATTATTTCCCTTTCCAACTGCTCTGTTTCCTGATTATAGTCCTTCTTCATCTTGGTTGCATAACTTATTATTTGTCCTCTAATGAATGCTTTCATTGCGTCCCATAGTATAAACTTATCTTCCACTGATTCCGTATTTACTTCAAAGTACATTTTTAATTGTTTTTCAATAAATTCTCTAAAATCCTGTCTTTTAAGTAGCATGGGGTTTAATCTCCATCTATACATTCTTGGAGGGATGTCCTCTAGCTTTACTGTCAGTATTAAGGGTGAATGGTCCGATAGCATTCTCGCTTTATATTCTGTTTTTCTTACTCTATCCTGCATACTAGCTGATAACAAAAATAGGTCTATTCTTGAGTATGTTTTATGTCTAGTCGAGTAGTATGAGTATTCCTTTTCTTTTGGGTTTTGTTTCCTCCATATGTCCACAAGTTTCATTTCTTGCATTGATTTAATTATAAATTTGGTTACTTTGTTCTTCCTGTTAATTTTTTTCCCCGTTTTATCCATATTTGGATCCAAATTCAGATTGAAATCCCCTCCTTTTAGTATGTTCCCTTGCGTATTAGCTACCTTCAAAAAGATATCTTGCATAAACTTTTGATCTTCTTCGTTAGGTGAATATATATTAAGTAGATTCCAAAGCTCCGAATATATCTGACATTTTATCATAACATATCTCCCTGCTGGATCTATTATTTCCTCTTCTATTTTAAATGGCACATTTTTGCTAATTAATATAGCCACTCCTCTTGCTTTTGAATTATACGATGCTGCTGTTACATGTCCTACCCAATCTCTCTTTAATTTCTTGTGCTCCAATTCAGTTAAGTGTGTTTCTTGGACAAATGCTATATCTATTTTTTCCTTTTTCAGTAAATTTAGTAGTTTCTTCCTTTTAATTTGGTTATGTATTCCATTAATATTTAAAGTCATATAGTTCAGCGTAGCCATTTTATATTTTGTTTATCTTCTCTTTCCGTTTTTCCATCATTACCTTTCCTCCTTTTCCATTTCTGTTTTCTTATTTTCAACTCTTTACCAGACAACATTCCTACAACATCCAACATTTTCCTCATTCTCCTATTTCTATCTTCTTTATCCCCAATCTCCCCTTCCCCTCCTGAGTTGTCCTTTATCCCTTGTCGGACAACCACATCTCCCCTCTCCATTTGGATTTGTGAATCCACTCGCAAGCGTCAACTGATTTTGCAGTGACCGCTCTTTTCCCCCACCCAGCCCCCCCCAGAAAAGTTTTCACTTTTCATATGTCACAAAGGTCACTCTTTTAATTCCCTCCTTATTCTCTCTATTCCATTACCTTCCCTTATTAATTATTGTCTATACTATCTATGTTTTCCTCTAATTACAGATACTTTCACGTATGCCCATTGTCTCTATTCACTCTTATACCTCTTTACCCGCATAGATATCAATCGTGGTCATTTTTACCCTCATTACCCGTCTTCATCCCTCAGTCTATTTTTGTCTTTACCCACATACATATCAATCGTGATCATTTTTACTCTCATTACCCGTCTTCATCCCTCAGTCTATTTTTGTAATTGTTCTGCAAATTTTCGTGCTTCTTCTGGATCCGAGAACAGTCTGTTTTGTTGTCCTGGAATAAATATTTTCAATACCGCAGGATGCTTCAGTGTAAATTTATATCCTTTCTTCCATAAAATCGCCTTTGCTGTATTGAACTCTTTTCTTTAGGAGTTCAAAACTTATATCTGGATAAATGAAGATTTTTTGCCCTTTATACTCCAGTGGTTTGTTGCTCTCTCTTACTTTTTCCATTGTCTTCTCCAGTACCTTTTCTCTTGTAGTATATCTTAGGAATTTTACTACAATAGATCTTGGTTTTTGTTGTGGTTGTGGTTTAGGGGCCAATGCTCTATGTGCCCTTTCTATTTCCATTTCTTGCTGTAGTTCTGGACATCCTAGGGTCTTAGGGATCCATTCTTTTATAAACTCCCTCATATTCTTGCCTTCTTCATCTTCCTTAAGGCCCACTATCTTTATGTTATTTCTTCTGTTATAATTTTCCATTATATCTATTTTTTGAGCTAGTAATTCTTGTGTCTCTTTAGTTTTTTTATTAGATTCCTCCAATTTCTTTTTTAAGTCTTCTACCTCCATTTCTGCTGCTATTGCCCGTTCTTCCGTCTTGTCCATTTTTTTCTCCATTTCTGTTAAGGTCATATCTATTTTATTCACTTTCTCTTCTGTGTTGTTTATTCTTCTTCTTAAATCATTGAATTCCTGTGTTTGCCATTCTTTAAATGACTCCATGTATCCTCTAACAAGAGCAAATATATCCTTTACCTTGCCTTTCCCTTTATCTATTTCACTGTATTCTTCCTCTTCTTCTTCCTCTGGGTTGGCCATCTGTTGTTTCTTTGATGCCCTTTCCTCCTCTTCTTTCTTGTTTCCATTGTCTTCTGTGGTCTCTTCTTGCTGCAGGTGTTCTGCAGCTGTCGTTGCCAACTGTGGAGATCGACTCCCCAGCTGGTCCCCCCTCCCGTCGGTGTGTTTTTTTTCATGCGCATCGCGCATGCGCGGTTGCGCACTTTTACTCGGCTCTGTGAGCCATTGTTGTAGTTCTTTTTCTACCGACCTGAGGTAGTGGGCTCCTCTCTCCACAGCGGGCCTCTTCGAACAGGTAAGGCCTTCACCTTTTTCCTCCGTTGTCTTCTCTTCCTCTCTTCTTTCCGTTGATTTTGATTTTTCTCCTTTTGTCTCCATCTTCTTTCCACCTTTATACTCACTTTTCTTTAACTTGTATTTCTGTGCCTTTGTATTTTCTCTTGTTTTTTCCCGACTTTTCTGGAGAGGGCTGGAGTTCACCGTCCGGCCACTACTCCATCACGTGACTCCTCCCCGATTAGAGGTGTTGGGGGTGATGCAGAGTTAATATCTCTGCACAAAATAGTGTTGAATTCAGAATTAATTAAAGGACCAGTTGCAGTAGGAGTTATTTTAAAGTTGCCATGCAAGGAGTCTCATTTTTATTAGCAAATCATTTGACAGAGGTTAAAGTTGGGTCAGTTTTGAGATTGACAAATAAGCCTCGTAAGGATGAAGTTGAAGAAGATTGTGAGATATATCTTACATGTGCTGTAACAAGGTCTTTGTCTAAGAAAATGATGAGAGCAAAGGAAGATCCAGTTGGAGACTTGCCCAATACTTCTGAAATAATCCAGAAGGAGGAGGTTAATTGTGAGAGTTATGATTTCTCTTTGCCAAGGAAATAATTAATTGAGCAGCAAAATACAGATTTTGATCTTATTGACTTAAGGGAGAAAGTTGTTACTGAGAAATAGATTAAGGAAGTGCCCTGTGGATCATACTTGAAGGGTGAATTGTTAATGAGGAAATGGAGACCTCTTGATATTCCTGCAAAAAAGAGTGGGTGGTGATTAATCAGGTGGTTATTCCTAGGATTTACCAGAATGAAATTTTAAGTCTAGCCCACAGTACACCTTTGGGTGGTCATCTTGGTGTAAAGAAAACCATGAATAAAATTTTGAAAGAATTTTTCTGGCTTCATTTGAGGAAAGATGTTGTAAATTGGTGCCAGACATGTCACCTTTGTCAGGTTGTTGGAAAATCTAACCAGGGTTCTCCAGTAGGTCTTTTGCAACCTATTCCTGTTGTTGGGGAACCTTCACTAGGGTTATTGTGGATTGTGTGGGTCCCCTGCCTAAAACAAAAGCTGGAATCAGTACTTGTTAACAATGATATGCATGGTGTCCAGATTTCTAAAATCTATACTATTAAGGAATATTAAAGCAAAAACAGTGGTAAAGGCTTTTGATAAGTTTTTCAGTTTTTGGGTTGCCAAAAGAGATCCAGAGTCAAGGAACTAACTTCATGTCCGGGTTGTTTCAGCAGTTGATTTATGAGTTGGGAATTAAACAGATCACTTCATCTGCGTACCATCCTGAAACTCTGGAATCTTTGGAAAGACTTCATTCTCCTCTTAAAAATATGACGAGGATTTATCGTCTGGAGAATGGGAAAGATTGGGATGAAGGTATTCATTTACTGTTATTTGCAGCAAGAGGGTCTGTGCAGGATTCATTAGATTTCAGCCTTTTTGAAATTGTGTTTGGACATCAGGGTAGAGGACCTTTAATGTCGTTAAAAGAACAGTGGGTTAATGAGGATGTACAGTTGGACTTGCTGGACTATGTTTCTAAATTTGAAGATCGGTTGCAAAAAGTGTGGACTTTGGCTCAAGAGATTAGAAATAGCTCAAGGTAAAATTAAGAATTTATTTAACAGGAGAGCTCGAGTGAGGAATTTTAAGACAAGAAGTAAAGTGTTAAATTTGTTCCCAATACATGACAATCCTCTTAGAGCAAAATTTTCTGGACTATACGAAGTGAAATCCAAACTGAATGATGTTAACCATGTGATAATTGCTCCAAATTGTAGGAATAAAACTCAGGGTTGTCATATAAATCTGCTGAAACCTTATTATGAGGATGAAGGTAGTGGAGAACAGTTTGTAGCAGAAGTGTTAGTTGTTGACATGGTTGAGGAAGTAATGGATCATAATATTATGGAAATAGAATCTTGTGAGGGTAACCTTAAAGAAACCGTTGTCCCTGAGCACCTGCCTAACTCAGCAATTTTCAAAAATTTGGAGGAAATGTTAGGCCATTTTGAATCACAAGAACATAACCAGTTTTGAAGTACGCCAATTTGTTTCTTGATGTGCCAAAAAGGATGTCAGTTATTTGTCAAGATGTGGGAGAAGCAGGTCCCATAAAACAACACCCTTATTGAATAAACATTCAGAAGAGTAAAATCATGGATCAGGAAGGGGAATATATGTTGAAAATGATATTACTATACTTTTGAACTCCGATTGGAGTTATCCTTGTGTTCTGGTCCCTAAAACAGATGGAACTGTTAGGTTCTGTACAGGTTACCAGAAGGTTAATTCAGTAAATAAAATGGATGCTTATCCTAATCCTAGAATTGCTGATTGTATTGATAAAATTGGGAAAGCTAAATTTCTTACCAAAGTGGATTTGTTGAAGGGTTACTGGTGTGTGCCTCTAACTGAGAGAGCAAAGATTATTTCTACATTTGTAACTCCATCTGGTTTGTACAATATAACATGTTACCTTTTGGCATGAAAAATGCCCCTGCAACATTCCAAAGGATGATTAATTCGGTAATCCAAGATTTAACACATACAGAAGCTTATATTGATAACTTGGTCACAAAAAGTGACACATGCGAAGAACATCTGAGGGAATTGGACAAATTGTTTGCAAGATTATCCAAAAAAACTTAACTGTCATTTAGCTAAATGTGAATTTGACACGCTACTGTGACCTACTTGGTCATGTAGTTGGTCATGGCAAAGTTACACCTATTCAAGCTAAAGTGTGTGCAATTTCTGAATTTCCTATTCCCAATGGAAAGAAAGCAGTGAGAAGGTTTTTAGGAATGGCAGGGTATTATAGGAAATTTTGCTGAGGTTGCTCTACATTTAACCAATCTTTTGCAGAAAGGGGAGAAATTTGTGTGGACAAAAGTTTAGCAGATATCTTTAGAAAACTTAAAGGAGATGCTATGCCATTACCCTATTTTAAAATCTCCTGATTTTGACAGACCATTTTCTTTAGCAGTGGATGCCAGTGAGGGGGAAACAGATGCAGTTTTATGACAAAAACATGATAAAATTGACCATCCAGTTGCATACTTTTCAAAAAAATTCAATCAAAAGTTCATCAAAGGAACTATTCCACTATTGAGAAGGAACTGTTGTCTATAATACTTGGTCTGCAGAATCTTGATGTGTATTTGGGTAGCACTCATGAACCAGTTGTGATATTTACTGACAGAAGATTGTTAAAGTGGAGTTTAATTTTACAAGAATATAATCTTCAAATTAATCGTATCAAAGGTACAAATAATGTAATAGCGGATTGTTTGTCAAGATGTTAAAATTGAACATGTGAAGAAATATAAATTCTCAAGATTGGGATACATTGTTATTACATGGTATATATTATATTTTATATTATGTATAAATACATTTTTGAAAGAAATTGTGAGGGTTTAGTGTATGCACTTCACAAACAAACACTTCGCAAAAGAGATCTCATTTAAAATGCAAGAACTATGGATAAGTAGAGACTTCATCCTCAGTGACTTTATCCAAACTTTGAAGAATGCCTATGGAGACTTCACAAGTAGGTGTTAATTGGACTGATGTGTAAAATAAATGAACGATTCCCAAGCAGAAACTGATTCTGCTGCCGGCAATCTGTCTGGTTGCAGTTTGCTGTTCTAAGAGAGGTCATGAGAGAGAAAAGACCAAACAGGATTTTTTTAAGAGAGCGAGAGTTTTGCAGTGGCTTTTGGAGGCTGAAATGGGACAAGCTGACAGCTTGTTAAAACCCCATTTTGAAGACGGGTTGTGAGTTCTGAGTTCAGCCTGTTGAAAAACCCTTGTAGTCCTTACAAGAGGGAATGGCTGGCTAGAGTGTTTCTCCTGAAATAAGGAAACAAGAGGAACTCTGGTGACCTGGAAGAAGAGGTTATCATTTGGAAAACCCATGATGGGCAAGTTTCTTCAGCAAGTCACTAAAATGGCTGATTGGAGGGAATCAGCTTGTGTGTGTCCATCGAGCAACAAATCTCTCTCTGAAACCAACAAGAACCTTCCTGAGTGGTAACCATTTACCTTTCAGCACCAGAGCCTGGTGTAAAATCCTAAATGTTAAATTCTGTGCACAGTATAAGAATTGCCTGATTCCGGTAAGCTTGGAGGAGTGAAAAGTGAGATTGGACTGTGAATCAAAGAACTTTCCTGAACATATGCACATTACATACACGTACACTTAGAATTAGAAAGGGTTAATAGTAATATGTTAAAGTTTGACCTTGTTTTTAATGTTTAAATAAAATTAAAAGTAACTTTTGTTTAAGTAATCATTTGTCTCGGTGGATTTCTATTGCTGCTGGGTTTTGGGGTCCTCTGGATTCATAACAGGTGGAATAAAAACACCACATGCCACCAGATATTTGGGATATCACAAACACAGGACTTTTTTTTATACTATTACAAAGAGTAAATTTAAGAAAAGCTTTTAATGACAAAGACAAACATTAGAATGTGTTGTGAAATGTTGAAAGTTATGAATGTTAACATCGAGGAAGAACCCTGGCTTTGGCAACTGATTCAGAAATGGATACATCTTTTATTGATATTGCAAAGTTGAGACATTTCACTGCTGGTTTGTGTCCAGGCACATCAAACATTTAAGGATTAGCTGTGGATTACTACCACACATTTTGATTTCCACAGCAGATACCCGCTGTTCAGTAACCACTCCAGAGGTGTGAATGCTTCATCCACACTGACACTCTAGTTCAGAATGCAGCACTCTGTTAGGCAGGATGTTAAATCTGCTTTGCCAGATGGATTTAAAATTCCAGTCATGCTAGTTAAACTGGAGAGGTGAAGTTCTCCCTTGTGTTTGGGACATTTTTTCTTCAATGAAAAGCACTTAAACAACATTGTTACCTCATTGCAGTTGGTGGGAAAAAAATTTAAAAAAACTTTTTGGGGAAATAAATAACAGCATCCATTTAAATTATGCCATTTTAATGTAGCAAGCATATGGCAGAAAACATTATAGTGGTGTTAGTAAAATTCAACAAACCACACTGGGGTTGGTCGAATAAGCAGCTCGAATGTGTGAGAGGTTGAGAGATTCAGGAAGGGAATTCCAGAGTTTATCCCCATGGCAGCTGAGTGCGCAACCAAAAACAGAGCAATTAAAGGAAGGTCAGGAGTCTTTAATCAGAAGGAATTTCCAAACATATGGAGCTGGAAGAGATTAGAGAGGGAAGAGGTGGGACCATGAAAGGCTTAATTTATAATTGAGTTGCACCTTAAAGATAAGTCTGTGAAGGCCAGAAGTGGGACTTTAAATAGAATTGGAAAGACTATCTGGAATGGATTGGCATGGTTGACTCTGACTGGGGTGAATAAAGCTGTCAGCAACAGATAAACTGAGGCAGGGACAGTAGTGGACAGCTTTATTGAGAGAGCAGGAGATTGTCATGGATTGCACAGATACAATGTCCTTAGATGTTGGAAGTAGATACAAGATCCAGGTGGTGAAAAGGTGAAATAAAGGGGGAAATTGCAAGGTAAATTAAAACCAAGACTATCTGCTAATTGATCAATGGGTGTGTCTTGTACAAATACAGGGTATATCCATTGAAGAAATAGAATGAGGAAGCTCCAACTTTTCCCATGACTTCTGAAGTATTGTCAACATACTTTCTTTATCCACTGAACTTTTGTACTGCTGTCGGTGCGCAATGACAGAATTTGACCTTCTCTGAGCCAGGAAGCCATTCTGCCTCTTGACTCTGTTCTACATTTCAATGACTTGATAACTTGACTGCATTGATCCATCTTGACTCCAGCTTATTTTGGGTCCTTGGCCAACGCCAAATTTAAAGTGATCAATCACACCAATGCTGTTTGAACATAGAATATTATAGCACAGTTCAGGCCCTTTTAACCTACGATGTTGTGCCAACCTACATATACCTACCCTGCAAACACCTAAACTTTCCCTCTCTCATAACCCTCTATTTTACTTGAGGAAGGATGTACTGGCTTTGTAGGCACTGCAGAGGAGGTTCACCAGATTGATTCCAGAGATGAAGGGGTAAGCCTACAAGGAGAAATTGAGTAATCTGGGACTGTACTTGGTGGAATTTATGAGAGGAGATCTTATAGAAACATATAAAATTATGAAAGGCATGGATAAGTTGGAGGTAGGTACGTTGTTTCCATTGGTAGGCGAGACCAAAACCTGGGACATAACCTCAAGATTCAGGGTAGTAGATTTTAGGACAGATGAGGAGGAACTGCTTTTTCTAGATGGTGGTGAATCTGTGCAATTCACTGTCCATTGAAGTAGTGGAGACAACCTCAGTAAATATATTGAAGATGCGGTTAGATAGATTTTTACATAGAGAATTAAGAGATATGGGGAAGGTAGGTGGAGATGAATCTATCATTAGATCAGAAATGATCTCATTGAATGGTGGAGCAGGCTTAATGGATCAGATGGCCTACTCCTGCTCCTATTTCTTATGTTAATTTTCTTTAATCCATGTGCCTGTTTAAGAGTCTCTTAAATGCCCCTGTTGTTCCAGCCTCCACTATCACCCTTGCTTCAGTTATTCTGGAATTCTTGAATTGCAATATAAATCCCTGGTTAATTTTGCCATACAAAGCAGATTCAAGAAATCTGAAATGAAAACAAAATGCTGGTGATATTCAGCAGGTCAAACAGCCTGAGCGGGTTGGGGGGGAGTGGTGGGTGCTGGGAAACAGAGTGAACATTTCAGCTTGATGTTGAAAGATGAGTGAACTGAAACACCAATTCTGTTTCCGACTCTATAGACGTTGTCCAACATGTCAAATGCTTCCCACATTTTCTGTTGTCGCAGCTTTGAAACTGGCTTGTACACCAATATTCACTGGTGTTATTGGTTTAATAATTGTTGCATTACTGAGGTAATGATTCTATGTGGAAATTTGTAGCTAGGATGCAGAATGATGGAAACGATTATAATGAATCATAAATATGAAAGAGCATTTATGGCGCACTTGCTCAATATTTTTTATTCCCAGTCTTGGACTTTATTCATAAAAATGTGGCAATTCAATTGGGATATCATTACCATAATGTACTTTATTGCTATTTTATTTTCACAAAACAAACTGCAGGGTGAACTTAGAGGCTCAGGCAGTATGAAAAAAATGGTTGGCGTTTCGGGTTGAGAACCTGCACCAGGACTGAGAGCATAGATGGGAGATGACCAGAGGTGAGAGGGAGTGGTGAGGCAGGGGCAAGCAGACAATAGATCGAACCAGTTGAGGAACGGAACCATGCTGATGGTCAGGTGGGGGGACAGGAAGGTGGAGTTGGGATGGAGAATGATACGTAGGGGACAGATGAGAAGAGCACGGGGAGCATTTTGGGCTGGATGGAGTAAGGGAATGTGGTGGGAAAGACCGAGACTGGAAGGTAATGTGGAGACACAGGCTATAGATGCTGGAATAGAATGGGTAAGGAAGGTGAACATGTTTACATCCAACATGTTAATGTCATTTGTGTTTCATCCCCAGACATTCTACCAGTAAAGAGTTTATGATACTGTTACCTAGAATCTAGCCTATCAGTATACAGAATTGGTAGGACCTTAGATTGTGACCTTTTCCTACAAAGCTTTATTTGAGGCTACATGAGCCACTGTGTGTCCCTGAGCATGTTTTCCTGCACCTTGGAATGGGCCATTTGCCATATTCCAATGCAGACGTCTCTCTGCACTGAAAGAGTGATGGGGTTTCAGGCAAACAGAGTGCCTTGCTCACCGAATTGTTGATCTTCTGGTATCAGTTGATGTTTGCCTCAGTAAAAGTCCATGGAAACAGTCCATGGAGCACAGAGTCCTGTATAATGCAGCAACTCGGGGATGAAACATGACCAAGATTGATTCCTTACCTGAACCTATTTTCTGCGATTCCATGAAAGACCATTGCAGCTCTTTGAAACCATCTCAGTAAAGGTGGATAGACTAGTCTTGTATTCTCTGGAATTTAGAAGATTGAGGGGGCATCTTACAGAAACATATAAAAATTCTTAAGGGTTTAGACAGATTAGATGCAGGAAGGTTGTTTCCAGTGCTGGGTAAAACTAGAAATGGGTCACAGGTCACAGTTTAAGGATAAAGGGGAGGTTTTTTAGGACTGAGATGAGGAAAAATTTCTTCTCTCAGAGAGTGGTGGATCTGTGGAATTCTTTGCCACAGGAAGTAGTTGAGGCCAGTTCCTTGTCAATATTTAAGAATAGGTTAGATTTGGTCTTTGTGGCTAAGGGGATCAGGGGGTATGGGGAGAAGGCAGGAACCAGGGACTGATCAGCCATGATCATATTGAATGGTGGTGTAGGATTGAAGGGCCAAATGGCCTACTCCTGCACCTATTTTCTACATTTTTACAATGAGACAGATGATTTCATCTGTACTGAAACCAGCTCAAGTTCAGAGTGTGGTTAGATGAAGATGCTGGGTATTCATAAAGGATCTGACAGGGATCATCCTTCTTACCATCAACCAAGCAAGGAATTGGTGTTTGGTTGAGAGTTCTGGTCTGCTCGAGCAACCATCAAACAGGATCCACTGTATCCATTTCTTGAGGGCCATTGCTGACCACTGCCTGACATGTTCCTCTGCATAAACCTTTTTACTGGGTAAATGGTTCAGTACAGTCCAACTAAAAGATTTTGGACCTAATCTGGACTATACCTAGCAAGAGGTTCTCTCAGAGATTGGGTGGGGGAAAGACATTTGGCTGGTCACTTTGACCAGGGGCAGGTAGGGTTCAGTGTAATTATGTCCTCAATATTTTCTGGGGTCAGATGTTTGATTTTGTCCTTCGATGTCCTACTTGCAGCCTTATGGTTGGCTTGTGGGTGACAGCTCACCAGCAGGAGGCAGCGGTCAGACAAAAATTATTGGTGGATTTGACTATGAGTGCCTGGATCACAGGCAGGAAGCCTAGCTGGTGCATTGCAGTCAGTATTCTTTGATTGGTTCCATTAGGGCTTTGGAATTTGATGTTGGCTCTGTTGGATCATCCAGCAAATGATGCCATTGATGCAATACAGAAATAAGAGCAGGAGTCAGTCATCTGACCCATCGACCCAGAACCACTATTCAATAAGATTGTGGCTGATCTGGCCGTGGACTCAGCTCCATTTACCTACACCAGCCCTTAACCCATAATTCCCCTATTCAACAACCTATCTCTGTGTTAAATACATTTAATGAGGCAGCCTCAACTGAGAATTCCACAAACTCATTACTTGCTGGGAGAACCATCTCCATCTTAAATTTACTTTCCTTAATTCTGAAGTTACAGTATTCACCGTAGTTCTGGTCTTGTTTGCTAGTGAAATCAACCTCTCTGCTTTCTTACTAATCCCTTCATTATTTGTATGTCTTTCTAAACTCCAGTAAGTGTAGTCCCAGGATACTCAAGCTCTCCTCGTAAGATCACAGGCCAAAATTATTGGTGTGATGTCAATGCCTGAGGAAGACACCGAGCCAAATGCTCTTCAGAATCAGGATACACACACACCGATCAGCCAGAGCAGTTTGTCCATCTCCTAATAGGACGACTCTGGTTTCCATGCATTAGCGTTGAGCAGAGAGCTGCTTTTCAAGAGAGGTCAGTCTGTGCACTAAGATTGAGGCATAACAAGACATCAGGATTTGCCAAGTCTTTTGACAAGGACAGGGTTATTAACATTCTTGGACTTGTGCAGCTCCTCTTTCATTTTCACAAAAAATGTGAGTGCAACACTGAAAATAATAGCCTAATTTGCAAGAGTGTGAGAAAAGTAAACAAAAAGAGATTAAGTGAATTCTCTGCAAACAAAGTGAGATGCTGTACAGATGACAACCCAACAGCAGTGCTGACCACACATTGTTGATGCACTTTATTCAATAGCAATGTGCAGTAATATGTTTTTTTTTGCTGAAATAATACAGCAGGAAAAGATGGAATGTTTGGAAAGCTGTTGTAATAATTTTTTAAAGCAATACTTTCGCTGTTTTACTTTCACTGATGCCAACCACGCGTACGTGAAATGTGATGGATGACTCCAAATTTCCAGAAAAAGGTGTACTTTGTACATGAACATAAAATGTAAATTATAAGTCTGCACCGTTTGTTTTGAATTTCTGAACAAGATTTTCTGTTCCACTGTGATGAATTACTTTTCGTTTGGCTTTTTTGGAGCATAACTCGACTGCGAGGCAAACAATTGTAGGATTAAGACCTAGTGAATCGAGCATGAAATCCAGGTTGACATTACCATTGCACTGCTGTGGTTTGTCGACCTATAAAGCCAAGTCACTGTCTGACAGATGTAAGAGATCCCATGCCGCTATTTTGAAGAAGAGTGAGAGAGTTCTCCCTGGCTATTTGTTTATCCCTTGATGAATGTCACTTTCATCACATTGCTCTTTATAGTATCTTGCTGCATAAATTAGCTGGTATGACCGGGGTTGTGAAGCATTTTGGATAACTCCAAATTTGTTCCATTGTGACCCTCCCATTCTTTGGTCACCAACTCACCATGTTAGCCTTTGTAAGGTAAAACATCATGAGATGGGAATGTGTAAGGAGTTACCCTGTACAGGGCTGTAACAAGATGTGAATGCATCCTTGTACTTACAAGATAAGAGAGACATTGATGGATTGAGAGGCAGGAAGCTAGCAGGGAAAGGATAGCAACAGTTTTAGTCATTGGACAAGTAATGATATGATGATGTTCTAAGCACGTATCCAAGGGTATAAAAAATCACCATTTTGCTGATAACGGCAGAATGCATTCTCCGACTAACATTGTTAGTTGCAAGTGTTACAATCCGGTAATAAAGAACAAAGAACCCTGATTTCGACTCAGTCTGGTGTTTGTCTCACTCATTCATGAACAAAGCAGACCTAACACCTTGCTGTGCAATTTTTATTCTTAACTTGCCAATTTGATTCTCAATCAAAATTATGATTAATGCATCTTGCATAACCATTCTGATTTTTTTTGGCTCTCACGCAGAGAAAATATTTTTTAACCTCCTATGCTTTAAATTGATGGCACTTGTTAGAATCCATTTATATTTTGTGTTGCGGGAGAGTTGAGCTGGTGCCTTACTGGATTGGAAATGGCTTCTTGGGAAAGTTAATATCTTTATAAGTAACTCATGGTTTGCATGATCTCCTGGACTGCTTTTGATTGCTCAAAGAGGCTCAAGAAAAATTCCCCAGAACCTAATTTGACTTCCTCCTCCCACTTCGATGTTCTTTCAAACCAGTTCATTTTTTTTTAAATTTTTTTATTTTTCACACCATAAATCACATTAGTCATGATACACACTTTTTCCTTTTCACACATATACAGTGACATTTTCTCCCCCCCCCCCCTCCTCCCAACCCACCCCCCCCATCCATTTAAGGTATACAATCTAGGATACATTAAACCAGTCAGACAATGTTGTCACTCAACAAAAATACACCAGAAATTCTACTGAGTCCATTCTTTTCTTTCCTTCTCCTTCCATCAACTTAGGTAATGATTGTCCCCGGTAGGTTTTCGCTATTGTATTTAATGTAAGGCTCCCATATTTGTTCGAATATTTCAATATTATTTCTTAAACTATATGTTATTTTTTTCTAATGGAATACATTTATTCATTTCTATATACCATTGTTGTATTTTCAAATTATCTTCCAATTTCCAGGTTGACATAATACATTTTTTTGCTACGGCTAGAGCTATCTTAACAAATCTTTTTTGTGCATCCTCCAAATCAATTCCAAATTCTTTGTTTTTTATGTTACTTAGGAGAAAGATCTCTGGATTCTTTGGTATATTGTTTTCTGTTATTTTATTTAATATCTGATTGAGATCTTCCCAAAATTTTTCTACTTTCTCACATGTCCAGATTGCATGAATTGTTGTTCCCATTTCTTTTTTACATCGAAAACATCTATCAGATACTGTTGGGTTCCATTTATTTAACTTTTGAGGTGTAATATAACTGTATCCAGTTATATTGTATCATATGTAGCCTCGTATTTATTGTATTTCTCATCGTTCCAGAACATAATTTCTCCCATGTTTCCTTTTTTATCTTTATATTTAAATCTTGTTCCCATTTTTGTTTACTTTTACCATTTGTTTCCTCATTCTCCTTTTCTTGCAGTTTAATATACATATTTGTTATAAATCTTTTGATTATCATTGTATCTGTAATCACATATTCAAGGTTACTTGCCTCTGGCAAACTCAAACTGCTTCCTAATTTATCCTTCAAGTAGGATCTCAATTGGTAATATGCCAGTGCTGTATCTTGAGTTATATTGTACTTATCTTTCATTTCTTCAAAGGATAAGAATCTATTTCCTGAAAAACAATTTTCTATTCTTTTAATCCCTTTTTTTCCCCATTCTCTAAAGGAAAGGTTATCTATTGTAAAAGGGAGTAACTTGTTTTGAGTCAATATTAGTTTTGGTAATTGATAATTTGTTTTATTTCTTTCTACATGAATCTTCTTCCAAATATTGAGGAGATGATGTAATACTGGAGAACTTCTATGTTGTACCAATTTTTCATCCCATTTATATAATATGTGTTCAGGTATCTTTTCCCCTATTTTATCTAATTCTAATCTCGTCCAGTCTGGCTTTTCCCTTGTTTGATAAAAATCTGATAGGTATCTTAATTGTGCGGCTCTATAATAATTTTTAAAGTTTGACAGTTGTAAGCCTCCTTGTTTATACCATTCTGTTAATTTATCTAGTGCTATCCTCGGTTTCCCCCCTCTCCATAAAAATTTCCTTATTATTTTCTTCAACTCCTTGAAGAATTTTTCTGTCAGTTGTATTGGCAATGCCTGAAATAAGTATAATATCCTTGGAAAAATGTTCATTTTAATACAGTTTATCCTTCCTATTAGTGTTAGTGGTAAATCTTTCCAATGCTCTAAATCGTCCTGTAATTTTTTCATTAGTGGATAATAATTGAGTTTATATAGTTGGCTGAGATTTTTGTTTATTTGTACACCTAGGTATCTTATTGCCTGCATTTGCCATCTAAATGGAGGTTCCTTCTTAAATTTTGAGAAATCCGCATTATTCATAGGCATTGCTTCACTTTTATTTACGTTTATCTTGTAACCCGACACTTCTCCATATTCCTTCAATTTCTTATATAATTCTTTTATTGATAGTTCTGGTTCTGTTAAGTACACTATAACATCATCCGCAAATAGACCGATTTTATATTCCTTGTCTTTTATTTTTATTCCTTTTATATTATTATCTATTCTTATCAATTCTGCTAGTGGTTCTATAGCTAACGCAAACAATAAAGGTGATAGTGGGCATCCCTGCCGCGTTGACCTGCTTAAGTTAAATTGCTTTGATACATGTCCATTTACTGTCACTTTCGCTAACGGTCCCTTATATAATGCTTTAATCCAATTAATATACTTCTCCGGTAAACTGAATTTTTGCAATACTTTGAACAAATAATTCCATTTTACTCTGTCAAAGGCCTTCTCTGCGTCTAAAGCAACTGCTACTGTAGGTGCTTTATTTCCTTCTACTGCATGAATTAAGTTAATAAATTTACAAATATTGTCTGTTGTGCGTCTTTTTTTGATAAATCCAGTTTGGTCTAAATTTACCATTTTCGGTACATGCTCTGCTAATCTGTTTGCTAATAGTTTAGCTATTATCTTATAATCTGTGTTTAGTAAAGATATTGGTCTATATGACGCTGGTGAGAGTGGATCTTTCCTTTGCTTTAGTATTACTGTAATTATTGTTGTTTTACATGAATCTGGTAAGCTTTGTGTTTCATCAATCTGGTTGATTACATCCAGGAGGGGCGGAATTAATAAGTCTTTAAATGTTTTGTAGAATTCTATTGGGAATCCATCCTCTCCTGGTGTCTTATTATTTGGTAATTTTTTTATTATCTCTTGTATTTCTACTATTCCAAATGGTTCTGTTAATTTATTTTGTTCCTCTATTTGTAGTTTTGGTAGTTCAATTTTAGTCAGAAATTCATCTATTTTCCCTTCTTTCCCTTCGTTTTCAGTTCGGTATAATTGTTCATAGAATTCTCTAAAGTTTTCCTTAATTTCTTTTGGATTATATGTAATTTGTTTGTCTTTTATCCTTGATGCCAATACCATTTTCTTAGCTTGTTCTGTCTTCAGCTGCCATGCTAGGATTTTGTGCGTTTTTTCACCCAGTTCATAATATTTCTGTTTTGTCTTCATTATATTCTTCTCCACCTTATATGTTTGTAGTATTTCATATTTTATTTTTTTATCTGCCAATTCTCTTCTTTTAGTTGTATCTTCCTTCATTGCTAATTTTTTTTCTATATTTACTATTTCCCTTTCCAACTGCTCTGTTTCCTGATTATAGTCCTTCTTCATCTTGGTTACATAACTTATTATTTGCCCTCTAATGAATGCTTTCATTGGATCCCATAGTATAAACTTATCTTCCACTGATTCCGTATTTATTTCAAAATACATTTTTATTTGTTTTTCAATAAATTCTCTAAAATCCTGCCTTTTAAGTAACATGGGGTTTAATCTCCATCTATACATTCTTGGAGGGATGTCCTCTAGCTTTACTATCAATATTAAGGGTGAATGGTCCGATAGTATTCTAGCTTTATATTCTGTTTTTCTTACTCTATCTTGCATACTAGCTGATAACAAAAATAGGTCTATTCTTGAGTATGTTTTATGTCTAGCCGAGTAATATGAATATTCCTTTTCTTTTGGGTGTTGTTTCCTCCATATATCCAAAAGTTGCATTTCTTCCATTGATTTAATTATAAATTTGGTTACTTTATTCTTTCTGTTAATTTTTTTCCCAGTTTTATCCATATTTGAATCCAAATTCAGGTTGAAATCTCCTCCTATTAAATATGTTCCCTTGCGTATTAGCTACCTTCAAAAAGATATCTTGCATAAACTTTTGATCTTCTTCGTTAGGTGAATATACATTGAGTAGATTCCAAAACTCCGAATATATCTGACATTTTATCATTACATATCTCCCTGCTGGATCTATTATTTCCTCTTCTGTTTTAAATGGCACATTTTTACTAATTAATATAGCCACTCCTCTTGCTTTTGAATTATACGATGCTGCTGTTACATGTCCTACCCAATCTCTCTTTAATTTCTTGTGCTCCAATTCAGTTAAGTGTGTTTCTTGCACAAATGCTATATCAATTTTTTCTTTTTTCAGTAAATTTAGCAGTTTCTTCCTTTTAATTTGGTTATGTATTCCATTAATATTTAAAGTCATATAGTTCAATGTAGCCATTTTATACTTTGTTTATCTTCCCTTTCCGTTTTTCCATCATTACCTTTCCTCCTTTTCCATTTCTGTTTTCTTATTTTAAACCCTTTATAAGACAACATTCCTAAAACATCAAATATTTTCCTTATTCTCCTATTTAAAACTTCTTTAGCCCCAATCTCCCCTTCCCCTCCTGAGTTGTCCTTTATCCCTTGTCGGACAACCACATCTCCCCTCTCCATTTGGGTTTGCGAATTCACTCGCAAACGTCAGCTGATTTTGCAGTGACCGCAACTCCTCCCCACCCAGCACCCCCCAGAAAAGATTTCACTTTTCATATGTAACAAAGGTCACTCTTTTAGTTCCCTCCTTATTCCCTCTATTCCATTTCCTTCCCTTATTAATTCTTGTCTATACTATCTATATTTTTCTCTAAATACGGATACATTCACGTATGCACATTATACATATACACACTTATACCTCTTTACCCACATACATATAAATCGTGGTCATTTTTACTCTCATTACACGTCTTCATCCCTCAGTCTATTTTGTAATTGTTCTGCAAATTTTCGTGCTTCTTCTGGATCCGAGAATAGTCTGTTTTGTTGTCCTGGAATAAATATTTTCAATACCGCTGGATGCTTTAGTATAAATTTATACCCTTTCTTCCATAAAATCGCCTTTGCTGTATTGAACTCCTTTCTCTTCTTTAGGAGTTCAAAACTTATATCTGGATAAATGAAGATTTTTTGCCCTTTGTACTCCAGTGGCTTGTTGCCCTCTCTTACTTTTTCTTTAACTTTTATTTCTGTGCCTTTGTACAAGTGGCCGGACGGTGAACTCTAGCCCTCTCCAGAAAAGTCGGAAAAAACAAAGGAAAACACAAAGGCACAGAAATAAAAGTTAAAGAAAAGTGAGTATAAAGGTGGAAAGAAGATGGCGACAAAAAAAGAAAAATCGAAATCAACGGTAAGAAGAGAGGAAGAGAAGACAATGGAGGAAGAAGGAGAAGGCCTTACCTGTTCGAAGAGGCCCGCGGTGGAGAGAGAAACCCGCTCCCTCAGGTCGGTAGAAAGTGGACTACAAAAATGGCTCGTTGAGCCGAGTAAAAGTGCGCAACCGCGCATGAAAAAAAACACACCGACGGGAGGGGGGACCAGCTGGGGAGTCGATCTCCACAGCCAGCAACGACAGCTGCAGAACACCTGCAGCAAGAAGAGAACACAGAAGACAATGAAAACAAGAAAGAAGAGAAGAAAAGGGCAACAAAGAAACAACAGATGGCCAACCCAGAGGAAGAGGAAGAGGAAGAGTACAGTGAAATAGAAGAAGAAGGGAAAGGCAAGATAAAGGATATACTTTCTCTTATTAAAGAATACATGGAGTCATTTAAAGAATGGCAAACACAGGAATTTAATGATTTAAGAAGAAGAATAAACAACACAGAAGAGAAAATGAATAAAATAGATATGACCTTAACAGAAATGGGAAAGAAAATGGACAAGATGGAAGAGCGGGAAGCAGCAGTAGAAATGGAGGTAGAGGACTTAAAAAAGAAATTAGAGGAATCTAATAAAAAAGTTATAGAGACACAAGAACTGTTAGCTCAGAAAATTTGCTAAGCTAATGTCTTGTCCTCTCCCAGAGAGTAAACCTTGCAAGCTAAGCTAATGTCTTGTCCTCTCCCAGAGAGTAAACCTTGCAAGCTAAGCTAATGTCTTGTCCTCTCCCAGAGAGTAAACCTTGCAAGCTAAGCTAATGTCTTATCCTCTCCCAGAGAGTAAACCTTGCAAGCTAAGCTAATGTCTTGTCCTCTCCCAGAGAGTAAACCTTGCAAGCTAAGCTTATGTCTTGTCCTCTCCCAGAGAGTAAACCTTGCAAGCTAAGCTAATGTCTTGTCCTCTCCCAGAGAGTAAACCTTGCAAGTAAGCTAATGTCTTGTCCTCTCCCAGAGAGTAAACCTTGCAAGCTAAGTTAATGTCTTGTCCTCTCCCAGAGAGTAAACCTTGCAAGCTAAGCTAATGTCTTGTCCTCTCCCAGAGAGTAAACCTTGCAAGCTAAGCTAATGTCTTGTCCTCTCCCAGAGAGTAAACCTTGCAAGCTAAGCTAATGTCTTGTCCTCTCCCAGAGAGTAAACCTTGCAAGCTAAGCTAATGTCTTGTCCTCTCCCAGAGAGTAAACCTTGCAAGCTAAGCTAATGTCTTATCCTCTCCCAGAGAGTAAACCTTGCAAGCTAAGCTAATGTCTCAGATTATTGTGAATTCTGACAGAAACAGTTGTGTTACCTGAAGTTATAGAATTCAATACTGAGCCCAGAAAGCTCTAATGTGCCCAGCTGATGACATGAAAACTATTAACTTGTTCAGGGTACAGTAACATTTCATGAAAGTGTTACTGGGACTGGCAGGTTTGAATTATAAGAAGAGGCTGGAACTTTTCTCCCTGCAGTGCAGGGCACTAAGAGGGAGGCTTGCCGAGATTTATAAAAGCACGAGGAGCATAGAAAAGGTAAAAAGTCAGTATTTTTCCCATGGTAGGGGAATTTAAAATGGGAGGGTAAAGAGTAGGGAAAGATTTAAAAGGGATCAGAGAGGCACCTTATTTACACAGAATAGGGTGGGTACATGGAACAAGCTGGCAGAGAAAGGAATAAATTGTAACATTCCAAAGATATTTGAACTTGTATGTGGATAGGAAGGGTTCAGAGGGATATGGGCTGAATACAGCCAACTGGGACTAGCTTGGTCATCATGGACAAGTTGGGCCGAAGGGCCTGTGCTGTAGAACTATAAGGTGCCAGGCAATGCTAATGTTAAATATTTGTCTGCATTTATGGCAGACTAAGGTTGATTTCATGTAATATTACATCTCTATTTTATTACATGACAATAGTATTGGATCACAGACCACATTCTGTCCGGGTCAGCAGTAGAACATTGAGCACCATCATGCTGAACACTGACGCACCTCAGCTGTGTTCAGTCTACTCCTATTCACACTACTGACCGAAGACGGTATCGCCAGATCCAGCTCCAACAGAGATATAAAGTTTGCAGATGACAGGATGAGACGCACTATAAAGAAGACGTAGAACATCTTGTGACATGGTGAGAGGATGACAAAGGAGATGATTGTGGAATCAGGAGGATTTGGGATAACCACCCTCCAGTACATGCTCAGTAGTGGAGAATGTTCCTCAGAGTCCACATAAGAAGAGACCTCTCTGGGATGCACAACAACTCCTCACTTGTCAAAGGCAACAACTTCCTGAAAAGGTTGAGGTGGGCAAGGCTACCGCCCACCATCCTGTCAATTTTCTGCAGGAATTTTAACAAGAGTGTACTGGCTGGCTGCATCACAGTGTGGTACGGTTGCTGTGGAGCGTTAGATCAGAAATCAATCCACAGGACCAGAAGAACAGCAGAGAAGATCACTTGGGTCTGTTCCCCCCCCCCCCCACCCCCTATTGATCTCATCCACTGGGATCATTGTTTGAAGAGGGCTTGCAAAATCGTTGAGGATCCCTACCAACCTGAGCACACCATCTTTCAGCTACTCCCATCAGGAAAATCCCCGAGAGACTTTAAGAACTATTATCACTTATTGACTGGCAAGCATTATAATCAAACTTCATACTATTTTGTCCAATTTACCCCTCTAATTTATGTAATTTTTAAAATCTAACTAGAAGCAGCCGCTGGTAATTCAGTATATTTTCCACAGCCTGAACTCTTGCAAATAAAATTGCGGGAGAATGGGGCTGGATGGATTCACTTTGAGTCTTATGCATGCTTAGTGCTCTTCTGCTTCCTTGCCACCGTTTCCGATGGCCTCTTCCCCGACATTCAGTCAGAGGCTCAGCTTTGAGTGGGGGCACACTGCCTTCATTAAGTCATATTTACACAGTACCTCTAGCTTGATGGACCTACCAGTATTAATGTTCATTACATTTAGCAAATCAAGTCAAGTTTATTTTTGCTAGATTGTATATGTACAAGCTGATAAAACAGTGTTCTCCAGTCCTTAGTGCCAAACATTCAGACACACCACCAGGCAAAACACACGATAACAGACGAACAATACATATTCAGGTCAAGTATTTTATCTATAAAAATAAATTAAGAAATAATGTTTTGTACATTTGTACATTTGACTGTCTCAGATAGTTAGTGTGAGCAGTTCCTTTGGTCATTCAACACTCTCACTGTCTGTGGGAAGAAGCTGTTCCTCAGCCTGGTGGTGCTGGCTCTGATCCTCCTGTATCTTTCCCAACAGGAGCAGCTGAAAGATGCTATGTGCAGGGTGGAAGGGGTCCTCAACAATGTTGCACGCTCTCTTCAGACAACAATCCTGATAGATAACAAAGATGGAGGGGAGGGAGATTCCATTGATCCTCTCTGCAACAACTTACAAAAATAGGAAACTGAAGTCTTTTCATATCTTTCATGTCATATCCATGCATTTCCATAAATTCATTCTCTATTTAGCACTATCTACACCACTGTGCTATTTGTCGTTACTCCCACCTCTTTTGTTTGAGGGACTTCCCCCTGATCTCAGCCCTTCAATGCCCGATAACAGAAAGGCTCTCAACTGTGGTCCTTCCTAACAATGCTCTCATGTTGGCTTCACCAAGCCTCAGTATGTCCCTCAGCACATACTCCTGCAGTCGGCAGCATTCCCTTATCGTCATCTTGGTATGCTGGAAGACCAATGATTTTCAGACACCATTGTGAACTTTTGCCTTTGAGCCAGCTCCTGCTACACATGGCCGGGGTCCTAACAAACTCTTTGAGCAAGAACTGAATAAATATTTTCTTGCAACTAAGCCTAATTATGTAGTTTGGTTGGGATGGCAAAAGTGTCTGACACTTTTCAAATTTTTAAAAAAAGTTATCAACTGTAAATAATTCAGAAAAACACCTTTTAAATTTGAAAGGTAAATTCAAGTTACCTAATTGAGCTGAGTCTTGAGTGCACCAAGGTAAGATTTGTATATCAATGGGGTCTCCTGCACTGTGAAATGGGGATGTGGGAGAACCAGCTTCAAGGACAGAATCACTGGATCATTTGCACTCCTTATTTTTCATTTACATATCTGTTTTCCATTATTTTGAATGAGATAGTCATTTTGAGGAGGAAATTATTTGAAGGAGGGTTTGTAGGGTTGTTATTTACAGAAGAGTAGGTGCAGCAAGAAGCGAGGGAGGTGTGGATTGAAGGTTTATTCTGGGTGATGGAGGAATTTTTGTATGATGGTAAGCAAGATGAGTGCTGGGACAGGCTTAGGGGATGAGAAGGGAGAGGGTGGCAGTGAATTATTTTGTGACCTGAAAAAAGTTCATAACATGTGAATATTAATTGTCCATCCATGATCTTACCTGATCTAATTTTTATGGTAGTTGTCTTTTTCTCTATTTTTCTTCTCAGTTGTCTGATGATTTTGGATTACTTTGAAGGGCTCAAGCCCGAAACGTTGGTTATATATCTTTACCTTTGCTACATTAAGGACACTGTTTGACTGCTGAGCTTCTCCAGGATTGTGTGTTTTTTCACTTCAACCACAGTCTACAGAATTTTGATGATTTCCATCTGTTTCTCAATATTTGTGAATTTTTAAAAATGCTATTACTATCTTTGCTACTTTTTCTGTTTGATTGAGAAGTCACTTAATTGAAGTGAACAAGATTATAAAGAGGCACAAATAGGGTGGACAGGTCAAAGGTCAATACCAGAGGACGTGTTTAAGGTGAGTGGATAAAAGTTTAGGGGAGATGTCAGAGGGGGGTTTTCTCCCCCCAGAGTGGTGCTGCCCAGAATGCATTGCTTGGGGTGGAGGTGGAAATGGTGATGGAATAGGGACTCCTACGTAGGCACATGGATGGAAGACAGAGGAGGTCTATGGGTTGTAAGGATAGTTTGTGGAATAGGTTTTTATAGGTCACCACAATGTTGTGGGCTGTAGGGTTTTGACTGAGCGGTATTATTCTATGATCTACAGTGCCCTCTGAAATGTTTGGGACAAAGACAGATTTTTCCTTTGTCCCTCTGCTCCACAGTTTTAAATTTGTAATCAAACAATTCCCATGTGATTAAAGTGCAGATTCCAGATTTTATTCAAGGTTATTTGTGTACATTTTAGTTTGACCATGTGGATGTTACACCACTTTTTATATCTAGTCCCCTCATTTCAGGCCACCATCTTCTTTTCTTTGGCTTGGCTTCGCGGACGAAGATTTATGGAGGGGGTAAAAAGTCCACGTCAGCTGCAGGCTCGTTTGTGGCTGACAAGTCCGATGCGGGACAGGCAGACACGATTGCAGCGGTTGCAAGGGAAAATTGGTTGGTTGGGGTTGGGTGTTGGGTTTTTCCTCCTTTGCCTTTTGTCAGTGAGGTGGGCTCTGCGGTCTTCTTCAAAGGAGGTTGCTGCCCGCCAAACTGTGAGGCGCCAAGATGCACGGTTTGAGGCGTTATCAGCCCACTGGCGGTGGTCAATGTGGCAGGCACCAAGAGATTTCTTTAGGCAGACCTTCTACCTTTTCTTTGGTGCACCTCTGTCACGGTGGCCAGTGGAGAGCTCGCCATATAATACGATCTTGGGAAGGCGATGGTCCTCCATTCTGGAGACGTGACCCATCCAGCGCAGCTGGATCTTCAGCAGCGTGGACTCGATGCTGTCGACCTCTGCCATCTCGAGTACTTCGACGTTAGGGATGTAAGCGCTCTAATGGATGTTGAGGATGGAGCGGAGACAACGCTGGTGGAAGCGTTCTAGGAGCCGTAGGTGGTGCCGGTAGAGGACCCATGATTCGGAGCCGAACAGGAGTGTGGGTATGACAACGGCTCTGTATACGCTTATCTTTGTGAGGTTTTTCAGTTGGTTGTTTTTCCAGACTCTTTTGTGTAGTCTTCCAAAGGCGCTATTTGCCTTGGCGAGTCTGTACCATAATGTTTTGGAAAATCGTGTCCATTTCATTTTAAAAATACCATATATAATTTTTTAAATAAAATATTTATACATACAGCTCTATAACAGGACAATACAGCCCCATGAGTCCCTGCAGCCCAATTAACACCCCATTAACCTACACCTGGTAAGTTTTTGAAGGGTGGGAGGAAACTGGAGTCCCTGGAGAAAACCCATGTAGACGTGGGGAGAACGTACAAACTCCTTTCAGACAGCGCGGGATTTAAACCCATGGCGCTGTAAAGGCTAACTGCTATGCCAACTGTGCCACCCATTTTCTTGATATCTTGTGTATGACATAATTATCGAATTCAATGCAAATAAAACCGATTATGTAGACTGGTCTGCTGTGATTCTGCATTACAGTGTGTAATTGCATTTTTAAAGGACTTCATCTTTGCTGAGTCTTCTGGAATTTTCTGAATAATGATAATTATAGATAAACTAAATGCAAGCAGGCTTTTTTTCATTGAAGGTAGGTGAGATTTGAAAACTAGAAGACATGGGTTAAGGGTGAAAAGAGAAAAGTTTAAAAGGAACATTAGAGGGGGGACTTCACATAGAGTGGTGGTAATATGGAATGAGCTGTCAGCTAAATTTGTTAACACAGGCTCAATTTTGACATTTAAGAAAAAAATGGGCAGATACATGAATGGAAGGGATATGGTCCAGGTGCAGGTCAGTTGGGACAAGACAGAATAATACCAATGCAAATAATTTTATTTTTTCCACCCACCCATACCTTCTGAAACACTTGTCTTTTAGTTTTCAGTTCTGAATGAACTCAGAACACCAGTTATTTGCCCCACATGTGCAGACTTGACCTCATGTGATTCTAACAAAACAACATCTGCTTGTGATGAAATGTAAACGTGTGATTTTTATTTGAACAATGTATATTTGTCTTTAACATAATCCAGCAGCATTGAAAATTTACATGTATTTACTTTCAGAAATTACTGAAAATATTAAGTTTCACAAGAGATAGAAAAATGCCAGCTTTGTGAGAGCAACAACGAATGTGTCAGACTCTGGCTTTGCCCTACCCTCAATTTGGTCTATGTGTCAGCTGAGTCCAGCGTGCTCATTGAATGAAGTGATAGGAGAAGGTATTCGGTTTCACAATCAGTTTATTACATAGCAGAAGAATAAAGCTTAACAGAGCTCTGGTTCAGTCGTTAGTTCATAGGTCACCTTCTCAGTGAACTATTTCCCAAGACTGACAACTACTGTCCAGTCTCTTCTGTTTATATAGATCAACATTGTTACATTGACCAAGAATTGGTTTTCTTTGATAGACTCCTTGCATACGATTTATCTCGAGCAATTTCCTGCTCTGCAATTATCTATGGTGTAGACCTCCTATCTTAATCCCAATCATGTTGTTCATACCCCAGATATTTCTAATTATTTCTTAGTTCTCGTCTGGGCCATAATCTTCTGTTCTAATCAACACCTCCCGTGTATCCTTATGATCATATCATTCCTACTAATGTGGTTTATCCATTTTGTTCTACTCTGACATTCTTTGTACTTTTCCATGATTACTTAACTCCTTGATTCCCACAAGTGTCAGTGTTGGCATAAATACTTACCAAAATGGATTTTAATCTGCATGACCATGTACCTTATGAACTGCTTGCTGTGCTCTTCAGTGAGTCTCCAAGGTACCATAATCCTGGAAATGTGAAAAGCAATAGTTACTAACAAACAGAAATGGTCCAGGGAATAAATGGGTCTAGTTTGAATTTTATTCAAAATTGTGAAACTGTAGCAATTGTTCAAGATTTAAACATGATTCAAAATACATCAACTCCCCGCATTTATTACTTTTGAGTGGATTTGCTTACGGCACTTTCCCATGATGTCTTGTACTGCAAGCCTGTTTCCCTAATGAACTTACAATGTTCATTTAATGGAAGAAATGGTTTCAGGGAAAATGTCGATGTAAAATTAAATCTCTGAGCAGAGCAATTTGATGCATCAGGTGTCCGGTATAGTTCTGTGGGATGTCCACATCTGAATTCCTGAGGTACAACTTCAAGACCCACTCAAAAGTTGGACAGTAATTTACATTGACTTGCCCGGTGCCGTACCGAGAGACTGTTTGTTGCATGGTCAAAGGGACCCTCTGTTTTGTATGCGACACAAAAGTCAGCCTCTCTACTTCCCTGATGATTGTAATAAATCCTTTTCATTGGCAAATAGTTTTCATGTAGCCTGCTTGGCAAACCTCCTTCCAATTAATCTCATCATCTGCTTGCGAATCAAACCACCACTTTTCACTCATTGGGGAGTAACTGGGCCATTCTAGGACTGTCAACATAACATGAAGGAATTAATAAAAATGTACATACAACTCACTATGAGGTAATGATTGAAATTTGGATAAAAGAAGAAAAACTATCGAGGTTAAAATAACCATCACAGTTTTCTCAGTATTGTTTGTCTTTTACCAGAAAGAGAAAATAGACTGTGTTCTCAAAAAGAACATAAAAATCAAACTTTAAGAAGTATTTGAGTCAATATGAACCTGAACTATAATGTAGCTCAGTGTAATTCCAGAGATAAAATTTCAAATCATCAATCTCATTCCAGACATCAAGAAGTTACCCATGAATCATTTATAATGTATGGCATAAACAAACAGGCTGGGATGTATGTGTAACCCTCCTCTTCCTGGATTGTGTGTCCACCCCCCCCCCCCCCCCTTCCTGCTGCTCTGCTTATTATTTGTGGTTCCAAGAGTCCAACTATGCTCAAAGCCTGCCTGACGCAGCCATCCCGCTAAATAGCTTAGTTGGGAACCATTCTTGATGGTGGTTTCCAAGCTTCCAAAGACATTTGAGCCACTTTTCAGTGTCTCTGATGTTAAAATAGCTTGGGATCTGTTGAAATAATGAAAAAATGATTCACAAATAAATTGCTTAAATTATCTTTAGGTGTTAAAAACATTAAAATTTAAAAATGAACTTGAGCTTGACTTTTTGATTATACTCTGTGATGTTCCCTTCCCTCCAGTTGATGAAGAGAACTTTTATTCACGGCATGACAATCTGCCAACCATTCCTGGTTATAGCTCAGCTTAAGAGATTTGTTTCCCAGCAGTTGAGCATGGGTTTGTTGAGCTCATTTCTGACTTTTGCACTGGAATGTGCAAATGCCGAAATAGCCAACAAGTTGACCTCCACACAGTGCCTATTCCTCATTGGCTAAAGAATTGCCCAGCACAATCTTCTGACCCATTTATTCCATCCTCATTCCAAGCCTTTCATTTAAAAAAAAAATCCCAGAGCACCAGACCTCAAGATCACTACACTGTCTCAATCCCTATAGCTCTTATGATCTCTGCACTCCTCTCGTTGTAATCTTAGTGTATTTCTGATTATAATTGCTTCTCAATTGGTAACCATGCACTCTGCTCTCGACGACATTGACTCCAGGCTTGTCTCTCAGAGCTGTCAGCTTATTTACCTTTCTCTTCTCTTTTAAAACACTTTGCAAAATCTACTTTTCTGACTAACCATAGCTCTAACCCCAACCTGACTTCTCCTAATGTGACACAGTGTTATATTTAAACTTGTAATGCTTCTGTATCTGACCCGACCTTGTTGGTTTTCATGCAGTTGGATAACCATGTTGAGGAACTTTGGGGGGCATCTGAGGCGCTCTAGTATTTGCCAAAGCCCTTTCCTGCTCACGGTGTCGAAGGCTTTGGTGAGGTCAACAAAGGTGATGTAGAGACCTTTGTTTTGTTCTCTGCACATTTCTTGGAGCTGTCTGAGGGCAAAGACCATGTCAGTAGTTCCTCTGTTTGCGCGAAAGCCGCACTGTGATTCTGGGAGAACATTCTCGGCGACACTAGGTATTATTCTATTTAGGAGAATCCTAGCGAAGATTTTGCCTGCAATGGAGAGCAGCGTGATTCCCCTGTAGTTTGAGCAGTCTGATTTCTCGCCTTTGTTTTTGTACAGGGTGATGATGGTGGCATCACGAAGGTCCTGAGGCAGTTTTCCTTGGTCCCAACAAAGCTTGAAAAACTCATGCAGTTTGGCATGCAGAGTTTTGCCGCCAGCCTTCCAGACCTCTGGGGGGGATTCCATCCATACCTGCTGCTTTGCCACTTTTCAGTTGTTCAATTGCCTTATATGTCTCTTCCCGGGTGAGGACCTCATCCAGCTCTAGTCTTTGGGGCTGTTGAGGGAGCTGGAGCAATGGCGTGAAGCAAGGCTGCGTTCTCGCACCAACCCTCTTTTCAATCTTCTTCAGCATGATGCTGAACCAAGCCATGAAAGACCTCAACAATGAAGACGCTGTTTACATCTGGTACCGCATGGATGTCAGTCTCTTCAATCTGAGGCGCCTGCAAGCTCACACCAAGACACAAGAGCAACTTGTCCGTGAACTACTCTTTGCAAACAATGCCACTTTAGTTGCCCATTCAGAGCCAGCTCTTCAGCGCTTGACGTCCTGTTTTGCGGAAACTGCCAAAATGTTTGGCCTGGAAGTCAGCCTGAAGAAAATTGAGGTCCTCCATCAGCCAGCTCCCCACCATGAATACCAGCCCCCCCACATCTCCATCGGGCACACAAAGCTCAAAACGGTCAAGCAGTTTACCTATCTCGGCTGCACCATTTCATCAGATGCAAGGATCGACAACGAGATAGACAACAGACTCGCCAAGGCAAATAGCGCCTTTGGAAGACTACACAAAAGAGTCTGCAAACAACTGAAAAACCTCACAAAGATAAGCGTATACAGAGCCGTTGTCATACCCACACTCCTGTTCGGCTCCGAATCATGGGTCCTCTACCGGCATCACCTACAATTCCTAGAACACTTCCACCAGCGTTGTCTCCGCTCCATCCTCAACATTCATTGGAGCGACTTCATCCCTAACATCGAAGTACTCGAGATGGCAGAGGCCGACAGCATCGAATCCACGCTGTTGAAGATCCAACTGCGCTGGGTAGGTCACGTCTCTAGAATGGAGGACCATCGCCTTCCCAAGATGGTGTTATATGGCGAGCTCTCCACTGGCCACCGAGACAGAGGTGCACCAAAGAAGAGGTACAAGGACAGCCTAAAGAAAGCTCTTGGTGCCTGCCACATTGATCACCGCCAGTGGGCTGATATCGCCTCAAACCGTGCATCTTGGCGCCTCACAGTTCGGCGGGCAGCAACCTCCTTTGAAGAAGACCGCAGAACCCACCTCACTGACAAAAGACAAAGGAGGAAAAACCCAACACCCAACCCCAACCAACAAATTTTCCCTTGCAACCGCTGCAACCGTGTCTGCCTGTCCCGCATCGGACTTGTCAGCCACAAACGAGCCTGCAGCTGACGTGGACATTTACCCCTCCATAAATCTTCGTCCGCGAAGCCAAGCCAAAGAATGCTTCTGAGAACATCTCAGGAGAATTTATAATTTTAAAGGCAGTGGACAAATTTAAAGTTCTTGTTAACATTTCTGAGAAAAGCTCATTGCAAATGCAAGGTTAAGAAAAACGATGACTGTAGTGCGTGTGCTACTGCGAAGTGTGGAAAGAATGATAAACACTCGGAGTTGAAGTTGAAGACTGGTTTATTGCACTGGCAGCTCTGCTTATATTCTCTCTCCACTGCTGTCGACATGAGTGACGTCACAGCACCGCTGGTCTCAGATTGGTTGGCATTCCCGCTGTTGCTCATTGTTTCCTGCCATGTGGGTTGTTACCTGGGGCGAAGGTCATTGGCCCTGGCGGGATCTGCAGGGTCACCGCATTCGTCAGCCATTTTTTGTACTGGGTTGCGTCCCGGTTAGCGGGCTGTCACATGACCATATTTTCTTTTATAATCATTTAACCATATACAGCACAGAACAGGCTAGTTTGGTGCTACTAGTCCATGCTGGAACAAATCCCCACCCTCCTAGTCCCACTGACCAGCACCCGGCCCATACCCCTCCAATCCTCTCCCCTCCGTGTAATTATCCAGTCTTTCCTTAAATGTAAATAACATTCCTGCTTCAACCACCTCCTCCAGAAGCTTATTCCACATCCCAACCACCCTTTGTGTGAAGAAATTTCCCCTCATGTTCCCCTTATAATTTTCCCCTTTCAATCTCAAATCATGGCCTCTGGTTTGAATATCCCCCACTCTTAATTGAGAAAGCCTATCCACGTTGACTCTCTCTGTCCCTTTAAAATCTTGAACACCTCCATCAAATCCCCCCTCAATCTTCTACGCTCCAGAGAAAAAAGCCCCAGGCTACTCATCCTTTCTCTGTAACTCAAACCCTGACATCCTGTCAACATTCTCGTGAACCTTCTCTGCACTCTCTCTATTTTGTTTATATCCTTCCTATAATTTGGTGACCAAAACTCCACACAGTATTCCAAATTTGGGCTTACCAATGCTTTGTACAATTTCATCATAACATCCCAACTCTTGAATTCAATACTCCGATTTATGAAGGCCAACATTCCAAATGCCTTCTTCACCTTTGAGGGTAGTATTTACCATAACTCCTAAATCCCTTTGTTGCTCTGCACTCCTCAATTGTCTACCATTCAATGTTTATGACCTATTTAGATTTGCCTTTCCAAAATGCAACACTTCACACTTATCTGTATTAAATTCCATCAGCCATTTCTCAGCCCACTCCTCTAGCTTTCCTATATCACTTTTTAAGCTACGGTAATCTTCCTTACTGTCCACAATACCACCAATCTTTGTATCATTTGCAAACTTACTTATCCAATTCACCACCCCTTCTTCCAGATCGTTAATATATATAACAAACAATAGTGGACCCAGGACCGATCCCTGAGGAACTTCACTAGTCACCGGCCTCCAATTTGACAAACAATTTTCTACCACTACTCTCTGACACCTCCCATCCAACCATTGCTGAATCCATTTCACTACTTCCTTATTTATACCTAACGCCTCCTCCTTTTTACCTAACCTCCTGTGGGGAACTTTGACAAAAGCTTTACTAAAGTCTAAATAGACAACATCCACAGCCTTCCCTTCATCAATCTTTTTCGTAACCCCCTCGAAAAACTCTATAAGGTTTGTTAAGTATGATCTACCCCTGACAAAACCATGCTGACTACTACCTATCAATCCCTGTTCATCCAAATATTTGTAAATGCCATCCCTCAGAACACTTTGCATCAACTTACCCACCACAGACTTCAGACTCACAAGTCTATAATTTTCAGGCTTAGATTTGGACCCTTTCTTAAACAGTGGAACAACATGAGCCACCCTCCAATCCTCTGGCACTACCCCCGTGACCAGTGACATCCTAAATATCCTGTATGTGATTGTATATGATTGAAAAAATGTGAATGAAGAGTGTAAAATTATCAGAGCACATGGAGCAGATTATTAAACTGATAAATAGTGGTATGGTTTTGGTATCATGAGATTGAGTGGAGGCTAATTCTCAAAGCATGTTGCTTGGGTGTGGATGCATGTTGACATTTCACTGTACATAATTACAGAGTCTTGGTATTGCTGAATATAGAAAGTCAGCATATCATTTTCTTAACAATTCTCATCATTAAGTGAACCCTTTGATACATTTGAGGTCTGAGAACATTATTAAAATAAACATGGAACGCTTTACACCCATGACTGGTTCTGAACATAGTTTGTTTTGGCCGAATGTGTTTAATTAAATGTGGCCACTTATTGTAGGCCAAGTACAAATCAAATAATTGTTCACAATTAATGATGCAAATAGCTTGCAGATGAACAACACATATTCAATATATAGTGTAGTGTGCACTGAGGCTGCATCAGAAACAACCTACAAATTGCCTTGCAATTGCCTCCCAAGGTACTCCAGCATCACCTGTGATCTCTACTGCCAAGAAGGACAACGGCATTTAGTTTATGGGAGCAACACAACCAACTAGGTCCCCTTCAAATCGTATAATCAATTGTTGATTTTTCTTCAGTACTGCTGGATGTAATCCTGGGACTCCCTATGTACTGACAATAACCATAACAGCAATGCGAGTATAAGACAGCTTTAATAAACTAATATGTACAAAAAGAGGTCTTGACTCTCTGCAAGACAAACCTGGAAGGCTAGACTGTAGTTCTGGACTGTTTTATAGACAAAGTCACCGGGATGATCCCTGGTGACCTAGTGGTGTAATTACATATCACCACATTCACTTACCCCCCACCCCCATCCTCTTTTCCTTGTTTGAAAGTTCATAAGTCCAAAATTTTTTGTGACTTCCATTGCCTTCTGGACCTCTTCAGTAGTGGTATAGGGGTGGGGAGTGCGGTCTGCCTTTCGGCCTTTCTTGGTGGAGGTGTGGGAGTGGGAAGTACTGGTTGGTCATGTGGCCGTGTGGGCTGGGAATCCTCTTGTATGGGATTAGGTACTGCCATCAAGTCTAGGGTGGTGATATTTTGTGGGGCGGGCGTACCCAGGGTCCTGATTTCTGGGGTGGGTGTACCCAGGGTCCTGATTTCTGGGGTGGGTGGTAGAGTCCTCTGGGGTGACTCGATGGATGACTGTTCTGGTGACTGCTCCTGCGTTCCTTGTTTATCCATGGACATCTGTGTTTCCTTCTCATTGTTCACACATCCGGCCGGTGAGAGATCCCTAGTGGCCACCGAGTCTTCTCTTCCATCTGGGAATGTGACGAAGGCAAACTGAGGGTTCGCGTGCTTCAACTTCACTTGATCCACCAGCGGGTCCGCTTTGTGGGGTCTGCAGTGCTTCTGAAGGAGAACAGGTCCAGGTGTCATCATCCATTTAGGCAGCACTGGGCCCGTCGTGGCATCCTTGTGAAAGAAAAGATACGGTCATGTGGGGTCATGTTAGTGGCAGTACACAACAAAGAACGTATAGAGTGTAGGGCTTCTGGCAACACTTCTTGCCATCTAGTAACAGGCAGGTCTTTTGCTTTTAAAGTCAAGAGGACCGTTTTCCAGAGAGTGGCATTTTCCCTTTCGACTTGTCCATTCCCCCTGGCATTGTAACTTGTAGTGTGGCTGGTAGCAATCCCTCTCTCATGCAGGTACTCCTGTACTTCTGCGTTCATGAATGCAGCTCCCCTGTCTGTGTGTATGTAGTTCGGGTACCCAAATATGCTGAAGATGGGTTGGAGGCATTTTATAACAGTGGCTGCTGATACATCAGAACACGGGATTGCGAAGGGGAAACGGGAATATTCATCTATTACGTTTAGGAAATAGACATTTCTATTATTGGATGGGAGCGGGCCTTTAAAATTGAGGCTGAGGCGCTCAAAAGGTTTGGTAGCTTTTATCAGGGTGACTTTGTCTGGCTGGTAAAATTGCGGTTTGCATTCTGCACAGATGGGCAGCTCTTGTTCACTGACCTCACTTCCTCGACTGAAATGGAAGGTTTTGGGTTTTAATGAAGTGGAACAGTCTAGTGACCCCCGGGTGGCCCAGCTCATTGGGCAAGTTCTGCAACTGGGATGTGTGGTTAAGGATGGCACAAGTGCCTCTGGACAGCGCGTACAGGGGCTCGTTGAGTCTCCCGGGGCGATATAGAATGTTGTAGTTAAATGTAGACAATTCTATCCACCAGCGCAGGATTTTGTCGTTCTTAATTCTCCCCCTGTTCTGGTTATCGAACATAAAAGTCACAGACCGTTGGTCCGTGATGAGGGTGAAGTGTTTGCACACCAGATAATGTCGCCATTGCCTTACTGCTTCCACAATGGCTAGGGCCTCCTCTACTGCTGAGTGTCTTACTTCTGACCCCTGTAGGGTTCGTGAGAAAAAGGCCACCGGTTGTCCATCTTGGTTTAGGGTGGCTGCCAGAGCCACATCGGATGCATCCGTTTCTATTTGAAACGGGATTGACTCATCTATGGACCACATAGTAGCTTTAGCGATATGGTCCCTAATGTCCCTGAATGCTCTGGTGGCTGCTGGGCATAGTTGGAAAACTGAGGCTTTTATAAGTGGGTGGGCCCTGTTGGCATAGTTGGGGACCCATTGGGCGTAGTAAGCCAACAGCCCCAAACACCTTTTCAGTGCTTTCAGCGTGTGTGACACTGGGAGGTTTAGGAGAGGGTGCATACGGGCTGGGTCTGGGCTGATTTCCCCGTTCTGCACTATGTAGCCCAGGATTGGCAACTTCCTGGCACTAAAGATTCATTTGTCCCTGTTGTACGTTAGGTTCCTTTCCTCAGCTGCCTGGAAGAAGTGTTTTAAATTCGTGTCATGATCCTCCTGAGTGTGGCCACAGATTGTCACATTGTCTAAGTAGGGGAACACCGCTTTCAGTTGGAACTCATCTACTATTCGGTCCATTTCTCTCTGAAACAGGGACACTCCATTGGTGACACCGAAGGGAAGTCGCAGAAATTGATACAGCCTGCCGTCTGCCTCAAATGCCGTGTAAATGCGATCGCTGTTTCTAATGGGCAGTTGGTGGTATGCTGCCTTTAGGTCTATGGTGGAGAACACCTTGTACTGTGCAATGTAGTTGACCATGTCTGCTATGCGTGACAGGGGTAGGCATCTAGTTGTGTAAATTTGTTGATTGACTGGCTGTAATTCACTACCATGCGCAGTTTTTCTCCTGACTTTACTACAACCACCTGGGCTCTCCAGGGGGTGGTGCTCTGCTCTATGATGCCCTCCTGTCGTAGCTTGCAGACCTCTGTCCTAATGAAGACTCTATCCCTCGGGCTGTACCTCCTGCTCTTTGTGGCTATTGGTGTGCATTCTGGGGTCAGGTGTGTGAACAGCGGAAGGGGATCTATGTTCAGGACAGACAGGCTGCAGTGTTGTTTCTTCCTAAGGTGTAGTGGGGCGGGGGGGAGGCCCATTGTGCACTATTGTAATGTTTTCTAACTGGCATTGAAAATCTAACTCCAATAGTACCAGGACACAGAGGTGAGGGAGTACTAGTAATTTGAACCCTTCGTATTTTGTGCCCTGGATTTCTAGAGTAACCCTGCAAAACTCTTTTACCTCAGCCGCAAGGCTGCTGACTGCTAACAGGATCTGGTGCTCACTCGGGTATGTGGGGAGGACAAGGTGGTTGATTAACCCCTGGTCAATAAAACTTTCAGTGCTTCCACTATCTATTAAGCAATTTACCCTCACATCATTAATTTTGATGCACACAGTGGCGTCAGATAAATTGTGTGGACTCGCCTGATTCATGCGTAGGGAAACAAGTCTGGCGTGTCCTTCCATCCGATAGTACTCGGTGTCATATTCATCTCCTGAAGCCTGTGTCCTCTGCTTTGTAGCATTTGTCCAAGATGGCCGGCTGCACATGGCATTCTTCTTCTTCTGTTTGTCTGTGGAGAAAGAAGAGCTTTGCCTCTCATTAGCATGGAAAATAGGCCTTGGCTGTGGCCTTGGGGCTTCTGCAGACTTTTGCATAATGCCCACGTTTTCCACAGTTGGAACAGACATTTTCTCTGGCAGGGCAGAGGCCTCTGGGGTACTTTCTTTGTCCACAGAAAAAGCACTTGGGACCCTCAAGGAGTGCTGCTGCTACTGTGAATTCCTGTGAGGCAGCATACTTTTCTTTTCATGGGGCTAGAGAGTCCAGCAGTGTGATGTTTGACCAAGCCTGTGAGTACTCCTCCATTTCTTTCCTGGTGCTTTCTAAAGCTTCTGCAATAGTCTCTGGCTCATCTAGCCCCACCATCTCCAGCAATTGATGTCTCATCTCAGTGGAACGTATGCCCTCAACAATTCTGTCCCTAATAAGGTCCTCCGCATACTCCTGAGCTGATAATGCTTTAAAGTTGCAGCCTCTCGCCAGGTCTTTCAGAGAGAGTATAAAGTCTATGGCAGACTCCCCTACTTGTTGTGACCTGGTCATGAGTCTGTACCGGGAGTGGAGTTCACTATGCCCCTTACTGTAATGCCTCTGTAAAATGCTCATTGCCTCTTGGTAGGACCTGGCATCCTATATAAGGGAGTAAGGGTGGTCTCCCAGCTGGGCTAACAGCAGCATTAATAGCTCTTTATCTGATGCCTCAGCACCCTCCACGTAATTCAGAAAGCATTTCTGCCAGCGGCCAAAGTGCGTGCCGGCTCCGGGATTTCTGGAGTTGAGCTCCAGCCTGACTGGTCGCAGCACATAGCTAAACCGCAGTCTTTGGTCCCTTAGGTGTAGCAAGGGTGGACCCTGGGGTACTGGGAGCAGCTGGTAGAGCCTCTGTGGGGCTTGTGTCTGCTGGAGGAATAACCTGGGTGCTTTGGGCTGTTGGCTGAGTCTCTGGCTTTGGGACATTTGCAGCAGGCTTAGGGGGGATCCCAGTGGTAGCGTCAGGTGTCCATGGTACTTGGGAAACTGCTGCTGGTGGAGTGACAGTAACGTTGTCTGCTTTCCCTGGCTCTGGAGCGGTTGGGAATTCTGCACATACGTGGCAATCGGGAACACGACTTGTGGAGATCCTTCACCTGCGCTTGTAGTGGCCCCTTTCTGATCGGACCGGGATTTAGGGTCGGCGGCGCCTGTACCGGCAAACCCAAGGGCAGGCAGGGCTTTTGGCTGTTACTTATCTGCCCTATCATACTTCTGTGGTCTTCCCTGCATTCCACCATGATTCCAGTACAGTGGTTCCTCACTGTCTCTGTCCTCGGAAGCACATGCATGCTTGTCGTCCCCAGATTCCATTCCTCAGAAAGAGTCTCCAGGTGGTCGGGAATGCGCGTTGGAGCAGAAGCAGCTTCCATCCTAGTAGCTATCATATTAGTTTATTAAATTGTACTGACAATAACCACAGCATCAGTGCGAGTATTCTTTCTTCTCTTTGGCTTGGCTTCACGGACGAAGATTAATGGAGGGGTAATGTCCACGTCAGCTGCAGGCTCGTTTGTGGCCGACAAGTCCGATGCGGGATAGGCAGACACGGTTGCAGCGGTTGCAAGGGAAAATTGGTTGGTTGGAGTTGGGTGTTGGGTTTTTCCTCCTTTGTCTTTCGTCAGTGAGGTGGGCTCTGTGGTCTTCTTCAAAGGAGGTTGCTGCCCGCCGAACTGTGAGGCGCCAAGATGCATGGTTTGAGGCGATATCAGCCCACTGGCGGTGGTCAATGTGGCAGGCACCAAGAGCTTTCTTTAGGCAGTCCTTGTACCTCTTCTTTGGTGCACCTCTGTCTCGGTGGCCAGTGGAGAGCTCGCCATATAACATGATCTTGGGTAGGCGATGGTCCTCCATTCTGGAGACGTGACCTACCCAGCGCAGTTGGATCTTCAGCAGCGTGGATTCGATGCTGTCGGCCTCTGCCATCTTGAGTACTTCGATATTGGTGATGAAGTCGCTCCAAGGAATGTTGAGGATGGAGCGGAGACAACGCTGGTGGAAGCTTTCATGAGCCGTAGGTGATGCCGGTAGAGGATCCATGATTCAGAGCCGAACAGGAGTGTGGGTATGACAACAGTATACGCTAATCTTTGTGAGGTTTCTCAGTTGGTTGTTTTTCCAGACTCTTTTGTGTAGTCTTCCAAAGGCACTATTTTCCTTGACGAGTCTGTTGTCTATCTCGTTGTCAATCCTTGCATCCGATGAAATGGTGCAGCCGAGATAGGTAAACTGCTTGACCATTTTGAGTTTTGTGTGCCCGATGGAGATGTGGGGGGGGGCTGGTAGCCATGGTGGGCAGCTGGCTGATGGAGGACCTCAGATTTCTTCAGGCTGACTTCCAGGCCAAACATTTTGGCAGTTTCCGCAAAACAGGACGTCAAGCGCTGAAGAGCTGACTCTGAATGGGCAACTAAAGCGGCATCGTCTGCAAAGAGTAGTTCACGGACAAGTTGCTCTGTGTCTTGGTGTGAGCTTGCAGGCGCCTCAGATTGAAGAGACTGCCATCCGTGTGGTACCGGATGTAAACAGTGTCTTCATTGTTGAGGTCTTTCATGGCTTGTATAAGACAGCTTTAATAAACTAAATGTACACTAAGAGGTCTTGTCTCTCTGCAAGACAAACCTGGAAGGCTAGACTGTAGCTCTGGACTGCTTTATATACAAGGTCACCGACCGGGATGATCCCGGTGACTTAGTGGTGTAATTAGATATCACCACATCCTACATAATGGCACCCTGGAGAAGAACAGTTGTAGAAGAATGCAGCTCTCCCCCAACATCTTTACCAGGAGATGGGTAATTAATGCTGAATTTGTTGGTGATATTTGTATCTGCAGAAAAAGCTTAGGAAGAAAATTTCACTGCTGGAATTGATCCATTTCATGGGAATATAAATAGTATTTAAATTCAATTGAATTGTGCTTGAGCTCACCCTTTTAATTTAACCTGCCTTTACAGTCTGACTTCCGGATAATCCGATGAAAATTGGGGAAAAACTGTTTGTTCTTTTATTACTGATTTCAGTCCTATTTCAGCGGATAATTTGTAACTGGTTGGTGATCAAAGGCATTCTTGAAGCTGTTTTCTTCCTTGCATTCTAATAGGGATCAAAGAAATGACAAAACAAAGAAGCACTTTGGTTCTGTTGAAGCAGATGTGATCATGAATGACTTCCCAGAAATGCCAGGGAACAACGTCCAGCATAGAGGAATTAAAGGAATTAATAATAGCACCAACACTGTGCTGGGGGGAAATTAGAGTACTAAAACAAGTAGTCATGGGCATAATGCATGAATTGGTTGTTTTCCAACATTCTGTAGGTTACAAAACTGTTCCAGTAGATTGGAAGGTGTCCATTGTTACCCCAATATTTAAAGAAGGATGGAGAGATAAAGTAAGGAACTGCAAAGCAGTTGGCCCTACATCAGCAACAAAGAAAATACTACACACTGTGATAAAGAGTATTCACAAGAAGACATTAACAAAATGTCCTGAGATTCAACAAGTTCATCATGGATTTATGCAAAACAATTGTTCTGGACAAACATAAGAAATAGGGGCAGGAATCTGCCATCAGGCCCATCAAGCCTGTGCCACTATTCAATAAGATCTTGGCTGATCTGGCCAAGAAACTCAGGTCCACCTACTTGCCTGTTCCACATCATCCTTAATTCTTCTAAAATCTATATCTTTAGGACGTTAACTGTGGCAACCTCTGCTTCTTCCTTCGGCAGAGAATTCCACAGAGTTCTCTCTGGAAGAAGCAGTTCCTCCTTATCTCATATCAGCTCTCTACATTTTCGGTCTTGATGAAGGGTTCTATCCCCCAACATTGACATTCTTTCTCTCCCTGCTCGGCCTGCTGAGTTCCTCCAAGTTCCAACATCTGCAGGCTCTTGTGTCTCTCCTTATCTCTATCTTGCATCTAGTCTCCTGAGTCTTGAGGTTTGCTTTCCCAGTTCTAGTCTCACCAGCCATTGCAAACAACCTCCCTGATTATATCTTTATTCCTTTAATTATTTTATTTGTCTATATAAGGTCCACTCTCATCCTTCTGAATAGAGTCCCAGATTCTTCAGCCTCTCATTATAAGTTACCCCATTCATTTCTGAAATCAACCTGGTGAACCTCCTCTGCAACACCTCCAAAGTTAGTATATTTCTTTCTCAAGCAAGGAGACCAGAACTTAACACATTTCTAAGTGTGTCCTCACCTGTATCCTGTATAGTTAAGTTGCAGTTGGATCCCACTGCTCTTAAATTCAGTCTCTCCAGCAATGAAGGCCAACATCTTATTTGCCTCCTTGATTTACCTGTTGCCTCCTGTAAACTAAGTTTTTCTGTTTCATGCTGCAGTCTTTCATAATTTAAATATAGTCCAATCCACTAATTTTTTTTCCCAGAGTGGATGACCTACTGGAGTTAATTGATGATGTATTTGGTAAAGTGGATAAATGAGGGCACAGATTTCATATATTAGGGTAATCAAAGCACCTTTGATAAATGTCACATAATGTCAAATCCCTTTGGATTGTGGGATAAAACTGATATGGATCGAAAATTGGCTGACAGCCCCTTCGTGGGGTAGGAAGCATTGATTAGTGAGATACCATGGGGATCAATGCTTGGGACCTAGCAATTCACAATCAAAGATCTGCAAGAGGGATCCCAAAGTAATAATTTTGAGTTTACTGACAACACAAAACTAGATGGTGAGGTGTGAGGGGACATAAAGAAACTTCTCTGTTGGGAATGGGGAAATACATGGCAATTCAAGATGGCTAAATGTAAAGTTGCCCACTTTGGTCGGAAAAATGAAAAGGCAAAATATTGAATGGCAAGAGAATGGGAGCTGATGATGTACAAGGTTTGTTGAAAGCAAACCTTTGGGCTCAGTTATTAAGTTCAGGAGGGTGAATCCAAGCAAAGCATCCGGTCCAGAAAGAGCACCCAGCCGAGTACTGAAAACCTGTGATGACCACTGGCCAATGTATTCACGGATATTTTCAGCATCTTACTCTGACAGGGCATGGAACCCACCTGTTTCAACTGGCCTCAATCATTACCAGTGCCCAAGAAGAGTCTGGTAACCTGCCTAAAAGACTACTGACCAGTAGCACTCACGCCATAGTGATGAGGTGTTTGAGAGGCTGGCATTGAAGCATATTAGCTGATGTCTAAGTGACATCCTAAGTGAATCCTTTCCATTTTGCCTGCTGCAGCAACAGATCTACAGCAGGTGCTATCTCAATGGTTCTGCACAAAACCAAGGAATTTTTGGACAACAAAGATGCATGCATCAGGATGCTCTTTATTGATTATGGTTCAGCATTTAACACTATCATTCCTTTTAATCTAATTAGCAAACTCCAGGACCTGGATACCTCACTGTATATTGGATCCTGGATTTCCTCACCTGCAGACTCCAATCGGTGCAGATTGGCAAGAACATCTCCTCCACAATCTTCATCAGTACTAGAGCACCACAGGGCTGAAAACTTAGCCTCTGCTTTACACCTAACTGGTTTGGTTCAACAACAATACTATTTACCAATTTGCTGACAATAATGCGGTAGAGGGCTGTATAAAAAGGGGTGATGAGTCAGCATATAGGAGGGAGATTAAAAACAGCAGAATGATGTACAAATAACAACCTCTCAGTCAATGTCACCAAAACCAAAGAGCTGATATTAGACTTTAGGAAGGGAAAACCAGAGGTGTACAATCCAATGATCATTGGGGGATCAGAAGTAGAAAGGGTGAGCAAATTTAAATTCCTGGGAGTCACCATTTTGGAGGACCTTTCCTGGACCCCAACACACTAATGTCATTGTAAAGAAAGCATATCAGCACCTCTACTTTCTTAGGAGTTTTTGGAGGTTTAGTATGACATTGGAAACCTTGGCAAACTACTACTGATGTGCAGTGGAAATTATGCATCATGGCCTGGTTTGGGGGTACCAGTACCCCGAGCGGAAAGCCCTGCAAAAGGTAGTGAACGTAGCTCGGTGCATCACAGGCGAAACCCTACCCACCATTGAGAACATCTACAGGGAGCATTGCTGTCAGAGGGCAGCGACAATTTTCAAGGATTCACACCACCCAGGACACATTCTTGCTGCTGCCATCAGGAAAGAGGTTAAAGTGCCATGGACTCACACCACCAGGTTCAGGACAGTTGCCATCCCGCCACCTTCAGACTCCTCAACAACAAACTCAATTAAAGGCTCATTTAAGGACTTTTATTTGCACATTATTTATTACTGAATATTTAATTTTTCAGTATTGTGCAATTAATTTGTTTCCATTTCTGTCTTTGTGTACATTTCTCTCTTTTGTATGTGTATCTTTGTTTCTTTATTAAAATTTTATTTAATTGTTTTCATCATTCCAGGAGAAAATGAATAAAATATTAATCAAATATCCATAGCTAATGATACAAAAAAAATACTTATATATTTTTCTCACCATCCCCCCTCCCACCCAAAAGAAAGAAAAGGAAAGGAAAGAAAGAAACACCGACCATTTCATATATAATATTAGCATAGACAATCATGAAGTGTTATTAAAATTAATAATTAAGAGGAGTGGATAAGATAGAAGAGGTGGATGGAAAATTATCCATAAAATCCATATATGGTTTCCAAATACTATAAATTTTTTTTAACTCGATTCCTTAAACTAAACATAATTTTTTCCAAAGGAATACAATTTTGCATCTTATTATGCCATTTACTTATTAACACTTCTCTATCATCTTTCCATGGTATCGCTATACATTTCTTTGCAGTTGTTATTGCAATACTTTAAAAAAATTTTCTTGGTATTTGTCCCATTTCATTTTTTTATCCTTTTCAAAATATCTCCAAGTATAAATATTCTTGGATCTTTGGTATCTATCTTCATAATTTGCCCTAATAATAAACTCAGTTCATTCCAAAACCTTTCCACTTTTTTACAAGACCACACTGAATTCAAAAAAGTCCCTATTTCTTTTGCACATCGAAAACACTTATTTGAATAATTGGGATCAAGACCATTTAACTTAAGTGGAGTATAATACAATCGATGAAGAAAATTATATTGAACCATTTGATATCTAACATTTACTGTATTTATAACACTTTCATAACATAATTTTGACCAAATCTCCTCCTGAATTTGTATATTTAAATCTTTCTCCCATCAGATTTTTGATTTATATAAATCTTTTTTCTTTACAGTCTCTTGTAATTTTAAATGCATATTAGTAATAAATTTCTTAACAACAAATGAACCTGTTATTATATCTTCAAATTGACTTTGTTTAGGGAGTCTCAAATCTGCTCCCAGTCTCTTTTTCAAATAGATTTTTAATTGATAATATGCAAAAATTGTATTATTATGTATATTGTATTTATCTTTTAATTGATCAAAATTTAAGAAAAAAGATCCTAAGAAACAATCTTTTATTCTCTGTACACCTTTATTATACGATTGAAACAAATATTGCATTCTTTGAAAAATATTCATTTTAATACAATTCACTTGTCCTATTAATGTTGTTGGTAAATATTTCCATCTTTTCAAATCTTCTTCCAATTTTTTTAACAATGGCAAATAATTTAATTTAAACAAATTACTTATATTTAATTGCTTCATTTTGCTATTTAAATTTTGTCAATCTTTTACATTGAGAGTAATCCATATCCACCATAGGCATTACTTCACTTTTATCAACATTCACTTTATAATCCAATGCGAATCCATATTCTTTTAATCTCTCATTCAACTTATTTAAAGATATTTCTGGTCTTGTTAAATATATTACAACATCATCAGAAAATAAACTAATTTTATTTTCTTTATTACCTACTTCAAATCCTTTAATTTCATTATCAGTTCTAATTACTTTTGCCAATGGTTCAATCGCTAATACAAACAAAAAGGGTAATAATGGACAACCTTGTATAGAAGACCTTTCAAGAAAAAATGTTTTTTTTTAGATTTGTTTATTCGTAATCACTTTTGCTTTTGGTTAACCAGTTTATAAAAGTATTTGGAATCCCAAAAGCATTGTGTCACAATTACAAAAATTCCATTCCAATCGATCAAATGCTTTCTCTGCATCTAATGCTACTGCTACCATGGGAATCTTCCTATTTTGTGCTTTATTTACCAAACTTAAAAATTCAACTATGTTATCTGCTGCTTTTCTATTTTTAATAAAACCATTTTGATCTAAATTTATTAATTTTGGCAAATCAATACAATTTTATAGTCTGTAATCAATAATGGTTTAGGCCTATAAGAAGAAGGCTGTAAGCAATCTTTCCATTTTTTTGGAATTACAGTTATTAATGCTGTTTTAAAAGATTAAGGTAGATCATAAACCTCTTTCATTTGACCTAATACCTCCATCAATACAGGTATTAATAGCTCTTTAAACTCTTTATAAAATTCTGGTGGGAAATCGTCTTCACCTGCCTGATTATTCTGTAGAGATATTAGTCTCAAACTTCTTTTCATTAAAATTTCTCAGACAGTCATATCTTTTATATAATCATATAACCATATAACCACTTACAGCACAGAACAGGCCAGTTCGACCCTACTAGTCCATGCTGTAGCAAATCCCCACCCTCCTAGTCCCACTGACCAGCACCCGGTCCATACCCCTCTAGTCCCCTCCTATCCATGTAATGATCCAGCCTTTCCTTAAATGTAACCAATGATCCCGCCTCGACCACGTCTGCCGGAAGCTCATTCCACATCCCCACCACCCTCTGCGTAAAGAAATTTCCCCTCATGTTCCCCTTATAATTTTCCCCCTTCAATCTTAAACCATGTCCTCTAGTTTGAATCTCCCCCTTTCTTAATTGAAAAAAGCCTATCCACATTTACTCTGTCTGTCCCTTTTAAAATCTTAAACACCTCTATCAAGTCCCCACTCAATCTTCTTCGCTCCAGAGAAAAAAGTCCCAGTCTGCACAACCTTTCCCTGTAACTCAGACCCTGAAATCCTGTCAACATTCTCATGAACCTTCTCTGCACTCTCTCTATTTTGTTTATATCTTTCCTATAATTTGGTGACCAAAACTGTACACAGTACTCCAAATTTGGCTTCATCAATGCCTTGTACAATTTCATCATAACCTCCCTTCTCTTGAATTCAATACTCCTATTTATGAAGGCCAACATTCCAATTGCCTTCTTCACCACACCATCTACCTGACAATCAGCCATGAGGGTACTATTTACCAAAACTCCTAAATCCCTTTGTTGCTCTGTCTCAATTGTCTACCATTCAATGTATATGACCTATTTAGATTTGCCTTTCCAAAATGTAGCACCTCACATTTATCTGTATTAAATTCCATCAGCCATTTCTCAGCCCACACCTCTAGCTTTCCTATATCACTTTTTAAGCTACGGTAATCTTCCTTACTGTCCACAACACCACCAATCTTTGTGTCATCCGCAAACTTGCTTATCCAATTCTCCACCCCTACATCCAGATCGTTAATATATATAACAAATAATAGTGGACCCAGGACCAATCCCTGAGGAACTCCACTAGTCACTGGCCTCCAATTGGACAAACAATTTTCTAGCACTACTCTCTGACACCTCCCATCCAACCACTGCTGAATCCATTTCACTACTTCTTTATTTATACCTAATGCCTCCACCTTTTTTCCTAACCTCCTGTGGGGAACTTTGTCAAAAGCTTTACTAAAGTCCAAATAGACAACATCCACAGCTTTCCCTTCATCCACCTTTTTTGTAACCCCCTTGAAGAACTCAATCAGGTTTGTCAAGCATGATCTACCCCTGACAAAACCATGCTGATTACTCCCTATCAATCCCTGTACCTCCAAAAATTTGTAAATAGCATCCCTCAGAACACTTTCCATCAACTTGCCCACCACAGACGTCAGACTTACAGGCCTATAATTCCCAGGTTTGCATTTGGACCCTTTCTTAAACAGAGAAACCACATGCGCCACCCTCCAATCCTTTGGCACCACCCCCGTGGCCAGTGACATCCTAAATATCTCTGTTAATGGCCCCACTAACTGTCCACTAGCCTCCCTGAGTGTCCTAGGGAATATTTTCTCCGGTCCGGGAGATTTATCCACCTTTATCTTTTTTAACACAGCTATCACTACCTCCTCGGTTATCCTTATATGCTTCATGACCTCCCCACTATTTTTCTTTACTTCAACTGGCTCAACATTTTTTTCCCTAGTGAATACCGAGGCAAAGAAATCATTCAAAATTTCCCCCATTTCCTCAGACTGCTCACTCAGCCTACCCTCGCTATCTACAAGGGGTCCAATTTTATCTCTCACTAATCTTTTACTTTTAATGTACTTATAGAAACCCTTTGGATTTATTTTTACTCTGTCAGCCAAAGCCTCTTCATGCCTTTTTTTGGCCTTTCTAATTTCTTTCTTAAGATTCCTTCTACACTCCTTGTAGTCCTCTTTCAACTTCTCAGCTCCCTGCTCTTTATACCTCTTGTACACCTCCCTTTTACTCCTAACCAAATTTCCAATATTCCTCGAAAACCAAGCCTCCCTATGACTTCCAGCCTTTCCTTTGATCCACACTGGGACATAACTACTCTGTACCCTCAAAATTTCTATTTTGAATATCCTCTATTTTTCATTAACAACCTTACCTGAAAATATCCTGTCCCACTCAATACTCCCCAAATCCCTTCTTATTCCTTCGAAATTTGCTCTTTTCCAATCCAGGACCTCAACTTTAGACCTCTCCTTGCTCTTCCCTAAAACTACCCTAAAACTAACAGAATTATGATCACTAGACCCAATTGGTTCTCCAACATTAATGTCCGCTACCTGACCTAGCTCGTTCCCTAACAGGAGATCCAGTATTACACCGTCCCAAGTCGGTTCTTCTACTAACTGATTTAGAAAACAATCCTGAGCACATTTAACGAACTCCAGCCCATCCAGCCCTCTAACCGTATGGGTATCCCAATCAATGTGTGGGAAGTTAAAATCTCCCATGATCACTACCTTATGATTTTCACACATTTACGTTATCTCCCTACAAATTTGTTCCTCTAATTTTCTTGGCCCATTTGGTGGTCTGTAATACACCCCTATTAGCACCCTCTTGCCTCCTCCACCCCTCAATTCCACCCAAACAGCCTCACTGGTCGATCCCTCCATACCATCCTGCCACCTCACGGCAGTAATATCTTCCTTAACAAGCAGAGCAACTCCTCCTCCTTTTTTACCCCCTGATCTATCACATCTAAAACAAATGTATCCTGGAATATTAAGTTGCCAGTCCTGCCCCTCCTGTAGCCAGGTCTCACTAATTGCCACAATATCGTGACCCCAAGTATCTATCCATGCTCTCAGCTCATCTACCTTGTTCACTATGCTTCTTGCATTAAAATATATGCATCTCAGAGAATGACCCTCACATATATTCTCTTTTTTATCTTCTACTCCAATCTCCATCCTACCTTTGTTACCTTTTTTATTCCTATCTAGGTGGCCATACTCCCTGGACACTGCTCTCACACTCTGTTCCCCACCCCCCTGCCAAACTAGTTTAAACCTTCCCCCACAGCTCTAGCAAATCTGCTTGCCAGCACATTGGTCCCCCTCCAGTTCAAGTGGAGTCCGTCCCTCTTGTACAGGTCCGACCTTCCCCAGAAGAGATCCCAATGATCCAGAAATCTTATCCCTTTCCCCCTGCACCATCTCTTTAGCCACGCATTCATCCTCCACATCCTCCTATTTCTACCCTCACTAGCTCGTGGCACGGGCAGCAATCCAGAGATTACTACCTTGGAGGTCCTGTTTTTTAACTTCCTACCTAATTCTACATAATCCTGTTTCAGGACCTCATCCCCACTTCTAACTAAGTCATTGGTCCCCACATGGACCACGACTTCTGGCTGTTCTCCTTCCCCTTGCAGAATGCTATGTACTCGATCAGAGATATCCCTGACCCTGGCACCAGGGAGACAACATACCAACCTGGATCCCCGATCTCGTCCCACAAACCTTCTATCTGTCCCTCTGACTAATGAGTCCCCAACTACAAGAATCCTATTCTTATCCTTCTTTCCCTTCTGAACCTCAGGGGCAGCCCCTGTGCCAGATACCTGACGCCCATGACTCGTCCCTGATAGGCTGTTCCCCCCAGCAATATCCAAAGCTGAATACATGTTGCTGAGGGGCACTTCCACAGGGGTACTCTGCACTGGCGCTCTCCCTCCTTTCCTCACAGTCACCCAATTCCCTGACTCCTGCCTTCTAGGGGTGACTGTCTCCCTGTAACTCCTCTCTATCACTGCCTCTGCTTTCCTTATGATCCTCAGTTCATCCAATTGCAGCTCAAGCTCCCTAACACGGTCACTCATCCTGTTCCGTGGTGTAAATTGTTATATGGTTAACACCGGTAATTTAATTTGTCTCGAATAATCTCTTATTTTATTGTCATCTCTCTTAGACTCTAAATGATAAAGTTTAGCATAAAAATCTTTAACATTATCATTTATTTTCTGCATTTTATGTTATCTATCCTGATAATTTCTTAGTTGCAATTATTGTTCTAGAAATCTGTTCCGTTTTTAATTGCCATGCTAAAACTTTATGGGCCCTTTCACCCAACTCGTAATATTTTTGTCGTGTTCTCATTATATCTCTCTCCATTTTATAAGTCTGCACAGCTTTAAGTCTTAATTTCTTCAACTCTAACAATTTTCTCTTCTCATCTTTATATACTTGAATTTCCTTCTCCAATTTTATTATTTCTTTATCTCATTGAGTTACTTCTTTCATATATTCTTTCTTTATTTTTGATGTATAACTTATTATTTGACTCTCAAATATGCCTTCATTAAATCCCATAATACAAACTTACTTGCAATGGAATCCTTATTAGTATCTAGAAAAAAAATTTTCTGCTGCTCATAAAATCACAAAATTCCCTTTTCTTCAAAAAAATAGTATTTAACCTCCATTTATAACCTACCTTTTGTTCTTCTTCCAGTGAAATAGACAAAATTAAAGGTGAATGATCTGATAAAACCCACACTTGATATTCCACTCTCTGTATTCTATATTGAAGTTGTGCAGAAATTAAAAACATATCTATCTGTGAATATGTTTTAAATCAAAAAGAATAAAAAGAATAATCTCTTTCATTTGGGTGGATTTTTCTCCATATATCCACTAAATTCATATATTTCATCAAATCAGTTACCATTTTTCTACCTTATTTTTCATCATTTTATCTCCCGATCTATCTAATTTAGGGTCTAAAGCAAAATTAAAATCCCCTCCCAATATAACTTTTCCCTTGGCATTTGATAAATTCATAAAGACATCTTGCAGAAATTTGCCGTCATCGACATTTGGTGCATATACATTCATTAAGGTCCATTGTTCCAAATAAACCTGACAATTCACCATAATGTATCTCCCCACTACATCCATATTAAATATCCAATATTTTAATTGGTACATTTTTATTAATTAATATTGCTGTATCTCTAGCCTTAGAATTAAAAGATGCTATTACTGTTGCTACCCAATCTTTTTTTAATTTTTGATGGTTTTTTTGCATCAAATGTATTTCCTAAAAAAAGCTATGTCTGTTTTAATTTTTTTCAAATAAACTAATATTTTTTCTGCTTTATTTGATTCAATCCCATTAACATTAATATTAATAAAATTCAATTCATCATCCATCTAAACTCTCATAAAATCCAAAAACCGTTCAACTTTCCATCTCCACTCCTCCCACATCCAAAATGCTAACTAAATATTTCATAATACAATCTTTAAATTTAGGTGTATTAAAGAGAAAAAAGAAACAAAGAAAATAACATAAGCCCTACCCCCCCCCCCCCAAGGTGTACATTATTAACAGTGCATCTTTGTACCCCTGATCTATAGGAGTTGTGATCGAAAACCACACCTGCCCACTAGATTCCATGGAGGCCAGGCTCATACTCTCACCTAACTCCCCCAAAAGTATACTCTTTTATATTTCAAATCTACTCTAAACCTATAATGATTAATTCATTTTCTTACACAGATCTGTCAGATAAAAACTGTTCTCTCTAATATTCTCTCTCCTAAAACTTATATCATTTCATTATACATCCCAAATTGCAATCTCTCCACTTCTCTCTCTTCAAATATCTTCCAGTTCTCATCGCATTTTCTCAGGCAACGAATCTGCAAACACATGCTTCATTGGGTTCTGTAAAAAAATCTATTTTTACCCTCAGGAACAAAAATTTTAAAACTCTGGTACCTTAAAACAAAAGTGTAACCTTTTTTCCATAGCACATTTTTAACAGCATTAAATTGTTACTTTTTACAACAAATCAAAACTTATATCAGGGTAAAAGAAAACCTTATTCTCATTATAAATCAATGGCGATTGTCTCTCCTTCGCTTGCTTCACAGCCAGCTCCAAGATCTCCCTCACTTCATAATGAAGCAACTTGACCAGAATCGAACATGGCTTCTGATCTGCCTGTGGCTTAAGTCATAATGCTCAATGAACTCTTTCAATCTCAATATCTCCTTGAAATTCAATTACCCACCAAGTTTGCAGAATCCGAAGTTGTAAAAATCTCTTCCTTAAGTCCAACAATTTTTATATTATTCCTTCTACTAAAATTTTCTAACTAAAATTTTTTTAGTTAATTGTTCTTTAGTACTGCTCAAACTACAGGGGAATCACGTTGCTCTCCATTGCAGGCAAAATCTTCGCTAGGATTCTACTAAATAGAATAATACCTAGTGTCGCTGAGAATATTCTCCCAGAATCACAGTGCGGCTTTCGCGCAAACAGAGGAACCACTGACATGGTCTTTGCCCTCAGACAGCTCCAAGAAAAGTGCAGAGAACAAAACAAAGGACTCTACATCACCTTTGTTGACCTCACCAAAGCCTTCGACACCGTGAGCAGGAAAGGGCTTTGGCAAATACTAGAGCGCATCGGATGTCCCCCAAAGTTCCTCAACATGATTATCCAACTGCACGAAAACCAGCAAGGTCGGGTCAGATACAGCAATGAGCTCTCTGAACCCTTCTCCATTAACAATGGCGTGAAGCAAGGCTGTGTTCTCGCACCAACCCTCTTTTCAATCTTCTTCAGCATGATGCTGAACCAAGCCATGAAAGACCCCAACAATGAAGACGCTGTTTACATCCGGTACCGCACGGATGGCAGTCTCTTCAATCTGAGGCGCCTGCAAGCTCACACCAAGACACAAGAGAAACTAGTCCGTGAACTACTCTTTGCAGATGATGCCGCTTTAGTTGCCCATTCAGAGCCAGCTCTTCAGCGCTTGACGTCCTGCTTTGCGGAAACTGCCAAAATGTTTGGCCTGGAAGTCAGCCTGAAGAAAACTGAGGTCCTCCATCAGCCAGCTCCCCACCATGACTACCAGCCCCCCCACATCTCCATCGGGCACACAAAACTCAAAACGGTCAACCAGTTTACCTATCTCGGCTGCACCATTTCATCAGATGCAAGGATCGACAATGAGATAGACAACAGACTCGCCAAGGCAAATAGCGCCTTTGGAAGACTACACAAAAGAGTCTGGAAAAACAACCAACTGAAAAACCTCACAAAGATAAGCGTATACAGAGCCGTTGTCATACCCACACTCCTGTTCGGCTCCGAATCATGGGTCCTCTACCGGCACCACCTACGGCTCCTAGAACGCTTCCACCAGCGTTGTCTCCGCTCCATCCTCAACATCCATTGGAGCGCTCACACCCCTAACGTCGAGGTACTCGAGATGGCAGAGGTCGACAGCATCGAGTCCACGCTGCTGAAGATCCAGCTGCGCTGGATGGGTCACGTCTCCAGAATGGAGGACCATCGCCTTCCCACGATCGTATTATATGGCGAGCTCTCCACTGGCCACCGTGACAGAGGTGCACCAAAGAAAAGGTACAAGGACTGCCTAAAGAAATCTCTTGGTGCCTGCCACATTGACCACCGCCAATGGGCTGATAACGCCTCAAACCGTGCATCTTGGCGCCTCACAGTTTGGCGGGCAGCAGCCTCCTTTGAAGAAGACCGCAGAGCCCACCTCACTGACAAAAGGCAAAGGAGGAAAACCCAACACCCAACCCCAACCAACCAATTTTCCCTTGCAACCGCTGCAATCGTGTCTGCCTGTCCCGCATCGGACTGGTCAGCCACAAACGAGCCTGCAGCTGACGTGGACTTTTTACCCCCTCCATAAATCTTCGTCCGCGAAGCCAAGCCAAAGAAAAAAAAAGACAGCTGCCTCAGCTTGAATATTCCTCATTTGCTCTTTAACATGTTGAATTTCAAATTCATTACCTTTAATTTTTGCATCCATTACTTCAAATTTTTGTTCCATTTGCGACAGCATTCCCTCTACCTTCTTCATAGAACCCTTATTTTCAATTATACCCTCATTACACTTTTTAACTTCCATTGTTAACTGTCACAAAGTTTGCTGGAAAGAATCCATATACTTCTTCATTTCAGTTGTGGATATATAAAACTCCTTTATTTTCTCCTGATTTTTGGCCAAAACTCTGTCCAATGTACATTTCTTCTTCTTCCTGCTCCTCTTCTCGATCTCTGGAGCCAGAGGCTTCTTGAGCATTTTATAAAATTACCTCCATTTTCTTTGTGCTCTGCAAGTGCATGACTCCTTGCGCATGCGCAGTGTCACTTCTTCACCCGTGGCAGTGGGCCATTGTCAGGGGAGACCTTGTTCAGTGATGTCCAAGGTCTGCCCAGCTCCAGGTCCGTCATCACGGGCACTTGCCTTCCGGAGAGCTCCAGGATCCTTCTTCGAGGTAGGCCTCTCTTCGTTATCAGCTTCTTTTTCTTGATCAAGTTCTTGAAAAGTAACAGTCACTTTATCTTTCTTTGGAGGCATTGTTTATTGTTCTGAAGGCCTTCCGATAGCTTCCTCTTTTACTTTCTTGCAGTCAGTTTAACCTTCTTAACTCTTTTTTAAAACTTTTTTGGTGAGAGCAGGGAATTCATGTCTAGCCCCATGTCATCACATGGCATGCCCCCCTGCATTTTTGTTTCTTGATTTCAATTTATTGTTGCCAATAAGTAGAAATTCTGCTTAACCCACGTAAAAATGAATCACAGGATCGATGATGTGATATGATATAATGTGATGTCATATAGATACTTTGACAATAAATCTGGACTTGTTTGCCAGACTAATTCCAGGGCCAGTGGTTCTATTGTCGAGGAGAGAATGAGAAGAGAATGCTTTGAAACTTTGTACAGGGATTGACAGGTCGAGTATATGGAAAATGTCTCTCTGGCTAGGAAGTTCACAATTGAGTTTAGTATACAAGGAATGACATGTAGATGTGAGATAAGGATACATTTGTTAATCTACTGAACTGGTGGAATTCTTTACCTCAAAGAGTGAAAGAGACCAAGTCACTGAATATATTTAAGAAGGAGATAGAAAGCGACATTAAGGGGGATTTGGAGAGAATGTGAATAAGGTAAGGAGATGGTGAGTCAGCCATTATCAGACTGAATCGCAGAGCAGGCTCAAGGAGTCAAATAGTTTACTTCTACTGGTATGTTCTACATTTCAAATTAGAATTAATTTCTCAGTGTGAGGCAACAGATAGTGTTCATCCCTTTGGCGTATATTACTGATCTTGCTCAGGACCTTTAAATCATGGAATGTGTGTCACTGGCAAGTGCCACTTCCTTGGCTCTGCAAAATCTTTCCACTGTCTATGAGGCATAAGAGAGGAATGTGATGGAACATTAAAGGCCAGAATTTAATGCTCATCCCTTAAATAACAGCATTTAGTGAGTATTCCTTAAATGCAGTGAAAAGGTGTTGGTGAATCACTGCCTTGAGCTTGTACGGTCTATGAGTTGAAGGTACTTCCACAGTGTTCTTTGTTAGGGAATTACATTATTCAGCTACGTGATATAATCCACGTTGGGATGGTCCATTACTCGGACTGGAACTTGTAAAAAGTAATATTTTCATTCTGCTGACTTAATCCTTCTTAGTGGTAAAGATCTAAAGTTTTGGGGATGCTGTCAAAGTGCTGGCAAATAACATCATTGTATGTTCTAGATGGTGTACACTGTGGCCATGGCAGTAGAGGAGTGGATATGTATGGTATGGGAACCAAGTAGACTGCTTTGTCCTGGATGGTGTCAAACCTCTTGAAAGTTATTGGAACTGTACTTGTTCAATCATATGGATAATATTCCATCTCTCTCTTCACTTGTCTCACAGACAGTGAGAAGATTGTGCAGAGACAAGGTAGTAAGTGAGTTGCTTATCACAGAATTACTATTTTCTGACCTGCTCTTGCACCCACAGTATTTAGATAGTTGGCTCAATGTTGTCATTGGTTAATGGTGTCCCCCATAGATTGATAGATTATGAACTGTTTTGCTATTCTGAAATACTCTTCAACATGTTCATAACTTTTGATATCCCTGTGAAGCATTCTCTGAACTAGAGGTTCCAAAATTTTGCTTGAGGTGTCAATGAATCTTATTTTCTTTAACCCACATTTTTTCTTCTTCAGTTCTAAACATTGAATGAAATCTATCTCTGTGTAATTTCACCATACTCTTGTGCAGAAGGATGGCCATATTGTTTAGAGCTTTTACCAAGAATCATTTATTTGGACTGAAAGCAGCGCAAAAGTGGAATTCTCTGCCTCCAGCTATAATTGAATGATAACTATTTGATTGGGTATGGCCATAGGGATCTTTGGAGGCAAGGTGTGGGATGAACCTGCAGTATAGATTAGCTCTAATCTCTGTGCTTGGCAGATCACACAGAGAGTGAATCCCTCAAAGATTGGTATATTCTTTGACCTAAGCATAATGGAAGGGATATTAGGCAAACCACAGAGAACCCATTGGCTTTTGCAATTATAACCACAATTATCAATGAGGTAACTCCTTTGGCCAATAAAGTTTCTCAAAGGCACAAGCTTCTGGTGTGTTGGCTGCAAATTAAAATGCTGCCTTTCTGCAGAAAATCCATGGGAGTCTGCCCCACATGGATTTTATCTGCAATTACATTACCTTGTGCACACATACAGTACCCTTCAGTTTGGCAAATGGGAAACTGCAGTGATGTCAATCAGTGTACACAGAACAATTGGCTTCAGTTGTTCAAAATTCATCTCTGGATAGAAGGGTTGGAAATAAACCATTTCCCAAACACCAACTTAACCAGAGGCTTGCTGCAGCATTAGTTGGACCACCAGCGCTGATCTTCCTTCTGGTGGGTTCCGTCTTCCCACCCATAGCAATCGCTTCCTCATGATTGGTTGCCAGTCACTGTCAATATCTTCATGGCTCCGCTGATTGCCTTTGTGATCTTCCCAATGTACTTTAAACTCTTTCCCTTTTCCAAACTAGTTGGCACCAGTACACTGCTCAGAGCTTTCCCTGCATTCTGCAGGAGGATAGGAAGTTGACCTTGGTAAGTGATTGTGTGAAAGGACTTTTTTTAAACCATGTGCAACAGAGTAAGTCCCTATGTGTGATCAGTTGCTAGTCTTTGACATTTAGTTTGATTACCAAGGATAACATTTAAGCAGTCATGAAAATAGATCTTCCTCGATGTCAGATTCAATGAAACATTGCACATTTGTTAACTAGTAAGGGAAGTTTATGGCTTAATTACACACAAATATATGCTGGAGAAATATCATTTTATAGCCCTCCTTCCCTCTTTTCATTCTGATCTAATCTTCCTGTGCAACTGCTATGCTCACCCAATGCAGGAAGTCTAAAAATATATTTGTTTTTCATAAAGGAGAAATGAATCCTATCTCCTTAGACAATAAACTTCTCCACCCAGCAGCCACTCATTGGAAATTGAATTGCAAGTGGGTATGACAAGCTATGAATGAATTTGTTTTCCAAAAATATACTTTATTCGCAATAAATTATATACAATATAGGAGAATAAACTGTTCAAGACTTTACATTCATTGTATCGATCATATCAGGTACATTTTTAGAATACAGGAAAAACTGTTCAAAACGTTTACATTGTGTCAATCATCTCATCAATGAACATTTCACGTTTTATATTCTTCTCTTGATACCCATAATATTCTGTTGCCTCCAACTTTGGGACCTTGTGTTTCTCCCTGACTTCTGTTGGTTGGGGGTGGGGGGGGCTTCCCCTCAGTGGCCAGTAATGGGAGGCTCTAAATTGTGCTCCTTCCCCATAGTGCCCTCAAGTTGGTTGCATCAAGCAAGTTTTGAATGAATTGTGGAGTTCTCAATTGAGCGTGGGGAGAGATTGATTTGTGGTTCTGTCACATGTGTGCAGGCACTGATTGTGCCAATGCACTTCCCAGTCACTGAAAGAATTTTTGAATTGTAATTCTATCGTGGTGGTGGAAATGTGGGAGCCAGTTTGTGTGACGCAAGCAAAATAGCAATGACCCAATAATCTGTTTCAGTGATTTTGATTGAAGGATAAATGATGGCAGCAATGAAGAGGAGACAGTCACCCACTTCTTTGTAGACTGTGGATTTGCTAAGAGGGCCCAGAAAAGGATGTTTTTTTGTTATGGTTTATCCCAAGCAGTTTTTGTAACAGAGGACTCTTTGTAATATGGGCTGTTCTCAGGGACACAAGCAGAGATGGATATCAAGTGCTGTAGGAAGATCTCCTTGGAGAAGAATGTGTTTTGGTCTGCTGCAGACTTTTTGGTCTTCTATTACTGTGAGATGTTTATAAGGGAATGCTGCTAACTGACACATTCCAGACAGCAGGAGCACATGCTGAGGGACACACGACACTTGGTGCAGCTCTGTGGTGAAGGACCACAGTCGAGCGTCCTTCTGCTACTTGACACTGAGTAGGTGAGCCTGATGGGGAAGCCCCTGAAACAACAGAAGGGTATATCTGAGTATTGTGAGCAGTTTTAGGCTAATTATGTAAGGAGATACATTGTTGACACTGGAGAAGGCCATCGAAGGTTGACGAGAATTATCATGGAATGAAAAGGTTATCATGCGAGGGGCATTTGATAATTCTGGGATGGTACTCTCTGGAATTTAGAAGAATGAGGAGAGATCTCATTGAAACCTTCTGAATATTGAAAGGGCTGGATAGAGTGAACGTGGAGAATATGTTTCCAGTAGTGGGAGAGGACACAGTCTCAGAATAAAAGGATGTTCCATTAGAATAGAGATGAGGAGGTGATTTTTATAAGTATTCAGGGGAATTGGGAGAAGCTACTTCTCCTGCTTGTTGTGGATGTCTGTGACTGGAGTATGGTGTCAACATTAGAGCCAGCCTTTTCAGGAATGAGTTTAATAAATATTTTTATATGCAGAAATTGGGAGTATTTACTGTGGATCAGAGATCACATTGGGTCAATTGTTCATGTTAAATCTGAGAGTGACAAATTTTTATGACCTGGAAGACTTACAGAATGGGTTGTAGATAAGCCACAATCTTACTGACTGCTCAAGAGTCCAAATGATCTCAACCTGAATCAATATCCCTGTTTATTCACAGAGTTCTTTGTAGAGGCCAATCAAATAAGAGAAAAAAATCCATAAATTTTCATTTGAGTTGTAACTATAACTGCTCAACTTTCTGGAATCCAGACATTCACCTGCAGTGTTTGGTGGCCCCTTTGCCCCTAAGCAGTTCCTCAAACTGGCCTCGAGGCCTGCATCACTTCCCATTCCTTGGCAGCAATGGTGAGTTGCCCATGGTTGTGTTTGCTTGTGGTGAGAAGAGTTTTGAACATCATCACTTCGCACCCAGATTTTCAGGAACACAGGCATCAGTGGTTGTACTAATCCAGGACTGGTATTAAGCTGCATTTTGCTTCATCATTGATTAGATTATGAGCTATTTCCTGTTTATACTGAAGAGTCTGTGTAGAATCTGGCACGATTCACCTACGTTTTGGCCTTAATTTGTTGATTGTGTCTCCAGCCTGCCCAGAGACTTTTTCCCATAGGCCCTTGCTTCATCATGATGCTGTGTTTCACTTCGCCTCTGACATTTATATCATTAGTGTCTCTTTGAAAGAACCAGGAATTGTACAGTCAATATAGTTCATATTATAAATAATTTTTACCCTGAAGACATAGCCAAGGCTTTTCAAGAGTCTGATGAACATAGGAGGCCAGATTTAACCCGTCTTGCAATTAATTAATCCCTAGGATCCATTCCACTGAATCGATTGAAGTTAATTTTATGGATCAAAATGGCCACAGAATAATCTTTCCATTACCCAGCATTGAGGGGCTGAGACTGAGGGGAAGTCCCTCAAACAACAGAGGGGAGGGGGGGAGAAGTGACAAGGTGCCACAGTGATGAAATTGGTGTAAATAGGATAGAATGTACAGTGATGGGAGTGTATGGGTATGAAAGTAAGGGTGGGAACAGACTCTAAATCATGAACAATTTTCCTTTTGGAAATAATTTATTGTGAATAAAGTCTATTTTTGGTTTTAAAAAGTATGCTTAATTGGAATCAACAGAGTCATGGGCACAATAGTCTGGAGGAGAGTGGTGAAGTCTTCGATGAACTTGTGTTTGTGAAGAGTGGAGAGGAGATAGGAGGAAAATGGCCAGAACTATATTGAAATAGCTAAATCCAGAGCATCAAATGAATGGGCAAGGTCTTCAACAACAAATGGGTTCAGGCAGGGGTGACGTCTGCTAATGCAGCAAGGTAACTTGCTAGTTTTGGCAACAGATGTACAGGGTCAGATGTAACATCAAAGTTGTGAACAAAAAAGCTTATCCGCCAAACAATTATCAGGGAGATTGGTGGAGCCAACAACTAAGGAATAGAGTTTATAATAGGGATTGGAAAATAAAGGTTTTGTTTTCGTATGAAGTTGGAAAAACATTTTGCTCATCAACTTCATTTAGGTGGTCGCACAAGTTGAGAAGTTGTAACGTGGTGAAGCAGGGTGTCATCAAAGTCCACATAGAAACTGATGCCAGACCTTTGCATGAAGTCGCTGAGGGGTAGCGGGTAGGTGAGACCTTAAGGGATGTCATGGATAGATCCTAGGAATCAACCTGGATCTAGTGCAGGAAGAGAAGTCATTGAAGGTAATTAACTGGCTAGGAATAAAGAGATAAGAATGGAACAAGGTGAGTGTAGGCCCTCCAAGCGGATAAGTGCAGAGGCTTTGGGGGAAGATGCTCTGGATAACCTTGTTAATAGCTGTGAAGAACAATCAAATTCCTTTGTCCCAATCAGGATATCTTTGCTGACTTAGTTGAGCTATTTCAGTACAATTCCATTGGATCCCCATTGACAACCTTGACTTCAGTCTCTGAGGCCTTAAATTCTCTCCCCAAACTTCTCTGCGTCTCTGGTCAACTCCTTAATATCATGCTTTATTCCTAATAGCCACTCCTGCAGCCAGTGATAAATTGCTTGGATGGTATTGTATTTTAAAACACTTTATGTATAATGTGATTATAATCATGGTTATTTGGAAAGATGCCACTAAATATAAAATTATGTGAAAAATGCAAAACAATGTATTTAGAAGGTCGGTGCATCCTATGCAGGAGAAATGTGGAATTAATTTCCTCTGTATTAGAAGCAGTTCCACACGTGTAAGGAACAGTATAAATGTGGTCTATCATTTTTCTGATTGGGAATAGATGACGATTCTGTCAATGCTTACCCATTGTGTATTGGATACCTACTTGGTTTGGTAAAGTGCACAACCTCCCTTATTATGGATATAAATGGTCCTTGTAGAATTTAGACACCAGAGAAGTAATTGAAGGTAATAAGCTGGCTTGGAATAAAGAGATAAAAAAGGAACAAGGTGAGTGTAGGACCTCCAAGCAGATAAGTGGGCTGTAATGTCAATGCAATAAATGCAAGCAAGTTGCCATCAGGTTTTCAACTATAACAAACATTTGTGACTTCAGCCTGTGTGAAAATTGGCTCCCCTTGGCCAATTCAAGGCTGTGGAAAAACATTTTTAAAAATGTCACTTTTATCTTAAATGTATCTCTCTTCAAAAAGAAAAATGGAAGTAAATCCAGAAAATTGTAAGTTCGTTAAAAGTTGAATTGCAAAGTTGACAATAAGTCACTATTTCTATGTTACTTTGGGGTTTTTATGCTTATTTATTTATAAATATTATAAATTATCGTGTGAAAATCCTTACTAGTGCTGTGTGGCAGATGACTCTCTCTCTCTCTCTCTTACATTGCAGCATGTGATAGCAGTCATTGGGGCCCTCACTGCAACAATCGCTGTCAGTGCAAGAATGGAGCTCTGTGTAATCCCATCACTGGAGCATGCTTATGCACACCAGGCTACAAAGGCTGGAGGTGTGAAGAGCTCTGTAACCCTGGAACATACGGCAGTGGATGTCAATTAAAATGTCAATGTCAGAATGGGGCAACTTGTGACCATGTGACTGGCGAATGCAAGTGCCCTCCAGGATACACCAGTGCATTGTAAGTACAGATTCCAATAGACACTTCCTCCACTTTTTGGGAAGGAGAAATGCCATGTGCAATTATTACTGTGTGTTAATGACTATTCCAGTGAAATTCAGCCAGTCCACCTTGTTCTATGTTCTGTAAACTTGAGGTCAACCAAACCTTTGCTGCCAGACCTCTTACTTTCAGCAAATCCTGTTTCTCCATCAGCTCTCTGCACTTTGACTTGCATTGGCTCCAGGATTAGTAAAATGTTGATTTTTACAGTGCCCATCCTTGTATTTAAATGTTTCCATAACTTTGCACACCCTCTTCCCTATTTATCCTTCCTCAGATTTAATCAGTCCACTCTTGACAGCTGTCTAATATCCTACCTCAAACCCCTGTTTCTTTACCTCTCTCTTCCCGTAAACTACCCATTAAAAATTTTCCCTTTGAACAAGCTTTAATTTCCGCTCTGTTGCTTAGCAACATTTTTTTTGTTTCCTCGCAGTTCAGTGAAATGTCTTGGTATGTTTATGCTGCAAAGAAGTTGCTCTTTAAATGGATATCATATGGTTAAGCCTCCAAGATAGCTGCCGTTTGACCATGGCACATTCTGCAGAGGCTTAGGACCGAGTCACAGCCCTGAACATGATGTGTCTGATGTTTTCTAATTAGTATAGAATCATTAAAAAAAAGGTGCAGGAGGCCATTCAGTCCTGTACCCCTGCACCACCATTCAATATAATCATGTGACTTCAGTACCCTAGTCTTACTTTCTCTCCATACTTCCTTGACACCTTTAGCTGAATATTTCTCCAGAACTGGCCTCACTAACTTTCTGTGGTTGGGAGTTCCGCAGGTCCACAACTCTTTGAGTGAAGATGTTTCTCTTCATCTCAGTCCTAACTGACTTACCCCTTGTCTTTAGACCATGACTCCTTGTTCTGGACTTCCCTAGCATTGGGAACATTCTTCCTCCATTTAACCTTTCTAATCCTGTCAGAATTTTATGACTCAGGGGGTGGCATGATTAGCGAAGCGGTTAACACAATGCTATTAGAGCATCATTAACCTGAGTTCAAATCCGACACTGTCTGTAAGGAGATGTATGTTCTCCCCCTTCTGCTTGGGTTTCCTCCCACCCTCCAAAAGCATATGGAGTTTGCAGGTTAATTGGTGTATTTGGATGGCATGGGCATGTGGGCTGGAAGGTTCTGTTACGTGCTGTGTGCCTAAACTCTAAATTAATTGAGATTCCCCCTTATTCTTCAAAATTCCACTGAGTACGACCCTAGTCTATCCAGTCTTCATCCATGTCTTTTGTCTGCCTAGATATCAGTCTGGTGAACTTTCACTGGACTCCCTCAATAGTGAGAATGCCCTTCTTCAGATAAGGAAAGCCAAACTGTACACATTACTTGAAGTGTGGCCTCACCAAGCCCCTATGAAATTGCACTAATATCCATGCTTTCATATTCAAATTTTCTCATAATAAACATCAACTTGCCATTAACTTTCTTTGTCTGCTATACCTGTATTTCAACCTTAAACGACTGATGCACCATGACACCCAGGTCTCATTTTACCTCCCCTTTTCTGAATTTATTACCATTTAGATAACAATCTGCCTTTCAAATTAGATGGCCATCCATTTGCTCACTCTCCTCATCTGTCCAAGTCACCCTGCAGCTTCTTGGAATCTTCCTTGCAGCTTACATTTTTTCTGGGGACCACATTCTGCAGGGAAATGGAACGTCATGTCATCAACAGAAGCTACACATAATGTGCTGAATATGCGGTCCCATGGAGTGAATACCTGGCAGAATGAATAGAATAGGTTCTTCTACAATCTTTTCTCCACAATCTATGTGATTATAATCATGACGAAAGAAAAAAGTATTTTATTATAAATTTCAATTAAATGCATATAAATGTCAACTAAATGCAATCAGAATTTGATTCCATTTTAGTAACTGAGAAGAATGTGATTTACCACAATCTCCCAGTGTTTATGATGACCATTAGAGTTCAGTAAATTCTTTTCATTTTTGAAATAAAATTTAAACATTGTATTGACGAGGCACAATGATTGGTTGTCTGTCTTATTCATCTACTCATTTATTAATTTTAGAAATATTTTGCTATGTATCTTTCTCATTTGTTTTTGAAATGTGGGTGGTGTCAACAGGGCCATGTGATACTATGGGATCCTATCACTTCTGTATATATTTGTATATATTTGCATATAGTGATAATGATTGGCTGAGAGCTGTAGCCACACCTACTGGCCAGGTCATAAAGAGCTGCACCTAACCAGATCCAGGTCAGTCTGGACTGGTCGACCTCGATGTACTACACTCCAGTCTTTTAGTAATAAAAGCCTTGGTTTTAATCTACAAATGTTTGAGTCATTCGACGCGCTACAATCCATAACTAAATGGGGCTGAGCTGCTTCTTTGAACTGCTGTATTATGTGTTTCAAGTTACTCACCCACTGCTGTTGTGAAGGGAGTTCAAGGACACTGAATGAAAGGGAAACCAGCAGGTCAGGCAGCATCCATTCTTCATCACTCTGCGGTCCACCTATCACTTACTGATCCCTCCCCCTCTCCTCTTTAATGCTGCTGGTCTTCTCTCCCCTTTCTCAGACCCGAGCCACAGTTCCAACCCAAAATGTCAACTGTCCATTTTCATCCATAGATGCATGGAGTTCCTCCAACAGTTTGTCTTTGCTCACAATTCCAGCTTTTTGTGTCTCCAATTCGAGGACATCGTCTGTTAAACTTTCTAACTCCCTATCAAACTGTCCATCATTTATCCGTCAATCTGCCTATTTACCTCCAAATTAATAAAAGTTTGAAAGAGCATTTATGGTTCATTCAAACCACTGGCCCAATTACAATTAACTAGGTTTTAGTGTTCCCTAATGCAGTAAAATCTCAAACTCAAAAGGAATTGCTGATAAAATGTGAAGGTGTATTTTTCTTAATTTTCTTTATCTCTCTTTATATCCATTTTGGCCTTAAAGATCTCAAAGATTTTGTTAAAAGGGTATATTTTCACAAATGTTCTGAAGATAAGCTGGAGAGTTCAGTGTACTAACCAACAAAAAGAGTGGTAAAACAGATTTTTTTGTTATTATTGCAATGTGGGAGGTAGATGGGGGCAAATTGGCTGCTGTGTTTCCTGCATTACAGCTATAACTAGAACTCCAAAAGAATGAAGGATGCTACAAAGCCTTGTGGGATATGTTGATTTTGTAAAAGTTGCTCTAGAAATGCAAGTCCTTCTCTCTTTGTTAACATAAGCACATTGTTCTGATTTTTTTTCTTTATTTTTGTTTTAGTTGTGAGGATTTGTGTCCCCCTGGTAAACATGGACCTCAGTGTGAGGAGCGATGCCCTTGTCAAAATGGAGGAGTATGTCACCATGTGACGGGAGAATGTGCCTGTCCTCCTGGATGGATGGTAATCTATCTACAAAATTAATAATCATAAATTCTATTTAGACTTTGAATGTCCAGAAGCATTGCTTCTGTTTCCCATGCAACTTTTGATTAAACCTCAAGATTAACAAGTAACCTTGAAATTAATATGTATTAGAATAGAAAATCAAATGTAAATCTCTATCCAAATTGCTGATTCATATTTTATTGATGAACGAGACACATTTTTGAATTTCTCACCCAAGATGATTGACTTCCAACAACTATACCTCAATGATCTCTTGTGAGTTATATGGTTCTAGCTTAATTCTGCTAATTTTCACTTGATGCCACACTCATTCAAAGTTGCTTTGCAAAGACAATAACTCCCAACTCACCTTACATTCACATCAACGCTGTAATTTACTCTATGACAGCATAGTTAAGGCAAAACCCAAATTGGTTACAGGTGAACAGGTTATTAGGAAGTTAGAGCCATTTTATAGGACTGTCGACATAATTTTTCATTATTTTAATGATGATTGATATTAGACAAATTAGATTTAATTAGTCTGTTTGTATTAATCTTGGTTTTATTTGGACAGAGCATTTTTTTTACATTATGTCAGAGATGTAAGGTGATTGCACAACAGTTAAGTCAGAGGTATAACTAGTTTTAGAGTGCAGAACTTCAACACTGCAGCCAAGATATTGTCCAGTTGTGTTATCATTGCAGCTCATGATTCATCCTTAAAGAATGCACCCGTGAAGTATTACACAAGACTCAGTCCCTCAGTGTTCTGTGGTGATATTACATCAGTGTGCTGAGCATTTCCTCACTCATATATCCCCTCTGCACTGCCATCACATTTTACAAATACATATATATTTTTTTTAACATCAACGAGACCAAGATGTTACAAACACTCCCAGGGCAAAAGGGCAGCATTGAGAAATTCAACCCAGATTTAATATAAAGTTTCTGCTTTTAACATATCTCCCCCCACCACCCCCCCATTTCCTCTAATGAAGTCCAGTTAATAGTATTTTCCAACATTTTTTAAATTATGGAAATCTGTTTCTGGTTGCTTGAGTAAATTTAGTAAATGCATTGGCTTGGAAATCATTCCCAGAATTTGACTATATTTAACATATTGAAAGAGATAGCATTTGTTTTATATAACTTTAACAATGTATGCTTGAACTAATAGGGTTAAATTGTTTAGAGACCAAAAGAAGCAATGATTGTATTAGTCAAAGGAAGGCCTCAGCAAATGAAATTCCTTTTCTATCCACATGTTCTGCAGACACTTCTTACTTGCGTTTGAGCTAAATCTTTTTAATCTGCATTAATTATTACCAAATTGGAATCTAACTTATAGTTTAATCTTCAGTCTGTTTTGTATAATTTCTCCTGACAAATTGTGCACTTTGTCAGTGATCCTTCTTTTACTCAGCATTGGAGAGGGAGGGGAAGTACTGTATATTTCAGCGTATAAGTTAAGTCGTAGAACCTTAAAAAAAATTCTCAAAAAGGGGAGGTTGACTTATACATCGGATATACTTTTGAGATCTTAAATTCACCAAAAAAAAACTGGATTGATGTCAATTCGGCGTACAAGTCGATGCTGGAAGCACCTCCCCACCGCTGGCACTGCTGCTCCCTGACACCTCCCCACTGCTGGCGCCACCATAATCACTCCTACCTGGGACCCTGAGGTCACCGTCACCCCTCTTGCCTGGTAGGCCAAAGTTCCTGCTCCTGCCGGGAGCATGATGTTGGCACCCAGCTGCGTGGGCCATCGCTGCTGCTGCCTGATAGGCCGAGGTTTCTACTCCCACCTGGAGCATGATGTCGTCGTTCCAGCTCTGTGGGCCATCGCTGTTGCTCTCTGTTAGGCTGAGGTTCTTTTTTATTTATTTAATTTACAGCTTTGTTATTTGTGATTAGGGTGTTTTAAAGAAATTTGGGTTGTTCCTGGAAGGTCCGGACAGCCTGAAAAATGGGAGTTGACATACGCCAGATATACCATAAAATCCTTAAAATTAGGCTGAAAAATCGGGGTCAACTTATACGCTAAAATATACAGTAGGTTCAAAAGCAAGAGCTTTAGGTGGTGCTTAACATTATTGCCATCAACCTTGAGCTCGGGGAACATTAAAATATCAAACAAAATCAAGAGCATCAGGAGATCATAGAGCCTCAAAGATTTGACCAGCCATTTGGTAAGATTCTGGTTGAATGTGTATATCAGCTCCACATTTCTGCTCTGCTCCTTTTTGTGCCTAAACATCCATTGATCTAAATATGCTCAACAACTGGGCATTCAGCACCTCTGAGATTCCAGAATATCTTTCCAAAGCTCAAGGATCAAAGTTCAGATTTATTGTCAAGAGTATATGCATGACATTACATACAATCCTGAGATTCACTTTCCTGCAGGCCAAGTCGAATTTCCACTGATCTGTCGTGCAAAAACAAACTGTTCTCAAGAAAAGATACATACATAAAAGAGAGAAATGTTAACAAAGAAAGAAATGTAAACAAACTGACTGTGCAATGCAGTCCTGTGGTGCTCTGGTACTATTGGAGATTGTGGTCTAGAGGTGAGGAAATCCAGGATCTAATAACAGAGTGGGGTATTGAGGCCCAGATAATGAAGATTGCTGATCATTCCTAAATGATAATTTCCCTCCTTCCCTGAGACCATGCCATGGATTGTGGATTGTCCATTCCGAAGCATCTATCTGTCAATCTCTCAGAATCTTAGTGGCTCTCATTCATCTGAATGCAGATAAAGCAAAGACCTGCTTTGCTCAATCTCCACATGAAATAAACCCTTCGTCCTAGAAATTATTTGTAATTCTGCAATGTAAGATATCCTTCCTGTACAAAACTGCACATATTACTCCAGATGTGGTCTCAACAAAACTTTGTACTACTGGAACAGAACCTCCTTATTATTGAACTCCTACTTATTGGTGAAGATCAACACCTCATTTGCCTTCCAGGTTGTCTGCTGCACCCACATAGCTGTCTGTGTTTCTTAGCCCATTACAAGACCTGGTTAACAGTGACATTTATTTGTTTGTGATTCCTATCAAAATTATTAAACTCAAAGTTTCCAATGGGAGACTCGTTTAGCGTAGGCTTTAGTGCATTGCTATAACAGTGCCAGTGACCCAGATTCTAATCTTGCACTGTCTCTAAGGTCATTCTACCAATGACCTGCAAGGGGTTTTCCCTGATCGCTCCAGTTTCCTCCCACACTCCAAAAAAAATGGGCGGAATCGGCTTCCACTCTGTCATAAATACATTTAATTTTAATTTACATTGTACACCATCTCTGACCTTATTAACATCATAACTAGCCTATCAATCTCTCTTCACAGACCCTTTGCATCCTCCTCACACCCTGTTTTCCCATCTAAATTTGTACTACCATTTAACTTGCACATAATGCAATGTCTTTTCATCTAATCAATAATTATTATGGAGAGCTCGGTACTGGTCTTTGTGGCACAATCTGCCAGCTTGAAAAAGCCTAATTTATTTTTACTTAGTTTTCAGTTCTTCAAACAAGTTTCTATTTATGCTTACATCTTATTCCACATTTGCAACCCGTTTTGAACATAAAATCTGGGGAGTTGTAGGGAATGTGGGGAGGTTAAAAAAAAAAATTGGAATTAATGTAGGGTTGGGATAATGGGTGCTTGATGGCTAGCACTGACATTGTGGGCCAAAAGGCCTGTTTCCATGCTGTTCTTCTCTTTGATTGTATGAGCCCTTGGAGAACCAAGAAAAGAGGAGACTGGGTAGGGAATAATCTTAACGACTGTCCATAATCTTACTGAATAATGCACCAACTGAACCTGATCTACTTACACATTTATTTTCTCAATAATGCTCAGTGTCTACCTTAAGGAATCCCCAAGAATTAGTTTAGTTGATTAGGGTATTTAATTTTATGCTATATTGTGAATATATTTTAAATTATATCAACTTGTATTATTTTTTACAAAGTACATGTTTGGCTGCAACAAGTAATAACTTTGGTGCATATATCCATTCTACAATACATATGACATTATATTTATGATAATTATCATTAAAGCTTAATGTTTTGTTTCAAAAAACTAATGTTTAAATGAAATGCCTTTAAAGGGAACCGTTTGTGGTCAGCCATGCCCTGAGGGAAAGCATGGAATAAACTGTTCCCAGGAATGCCAGTGCCATAACGGTGGACAGTGTGACTCAGCCACGGGTCAGTGTCAGTGTGGAGCTGGCTACACAGGGGAGAGGTAATAATATTTCTAATTATTCCATTGTCAAGTTGCAATGCTTTTAAATGGTGTCCCATCTGTCACCGTTGCTGTAACATCCTCCATTCTTCCCACCACCCAAAAAATCTTCTTTTAAGTGTGCACTCTCAGTTTCCATCTCTCCATCATTGACATTTCTAAACTTCCCCACCTCCCCATCCCGTTTTGAAATTTACCTCATTAATCAAACCGTTGGTCATGTTATACTTCCTTTGATTACTTTTTTAAATAATTGGGATATTTTGCCTCATCAAGGTATTATATTGATACAGTAATTGTGCGCGAATATTTTCAAGCTGACTATTTTCAACTTGATGGCAATGAACAGAACAATTGCCCGATGACACAGTGAGTAAATTAGATGCACAGGATTGCAGTTGGTGTCCCTCCATAATAATCAAAGGGAAGTGAATCCCTGGAATTTAAGTCAATGAGGTTGGTATAGTCTAGATCAGGGGTCTCAAGCTTGCGGCCCGCGGGCCAACTGCGGCCCTTGGGACGATAGTTTGTGGCCCCGCCTTAATATGAAAGTTTAATGTTAGTGCGGCCCACGAGTTTGATATGATTGGCACTTTACAGTGTTGTGTGCGGAGCTGAACGAACCTACCAATCACGGTGGGGTATATTGCTCTCGGGGGCGGGACATTGGCTGGGCTTATTGCGAATATAAGCATATTTGTGTGCATTTTCTATTTGTCATTATATGCACGCGGCACATGCGCAATTTCCGCAGCCGCTCCCGCTTCACGCGCTTCGTCGTCCAGTCTGAACCCAGAAGTTGTTGCTCAGCGGGACAGAAAAAGAAGCGGAAAAGATGCATTGGCTAAACACTGAAACTTCAACGCAAAATGTTTCAGTGTATACTCAGTCACTCTGATGAGACCACAGACATCACCGACACTGCCCAGCTCGCAATCTATGTTCGTGGTGTTGATGACAATTTTGAAGTCACAGAGGAGTTGCTCACAGTAATTCCAATGCATGGCCAGACCACCTCTCAGGAGATATTTTACCAGCTGTGTGATGCCATTGAGAATGCCGGTTTGCCATGGAAGAGGTTTGTTGGAATATCAACCGATGGAGCGCCATCAATGACAGGGAGGAAAAATGGACTGGTGGCACTTGTTAAAAAAAAACTGGAAGAGGAGTGTGGAGGAGGCCATTGCTCTGCACTGCATTATCCATCAGCAGGCTCTTTGCAGCAAATGCCTGAAGTTTGACAATGTGATGTCTGTCGTTGTGAAATGCATCAACCAAATCAGATCCAGGAGCTTAAAGCACAGAAGTTTCCATGCTTTTTTAGAGGAAATGGAGTCAGATTATGGGGATGTGTTCTACTTCACCGAGGTACGTTGGCTCAGCAGGGGAAACATATTGAAGAGGTTTTTTGAGTTGAGAGCGGCGGAAGTGAAAGCCTTCATGGAGAAAGATGGGGTTGCTGTTCCCGTGCTAAGTGATCCCAAATGGCTCATGTACTTAGCTTTTCGTGTTGATATTACACATGAGCTTAATGTACTGAACAAGAAGTTACAAGGCCAGGGGCAACTTGTCAGTGCTGCCTATGATAACGTGAGAGCATTCTCTGCGAAACTTATGTTATGGAAAGCCCAGCTTTCTCAGACAAACCTTTGCCATTTCCCAGCATGCAAGGCACTCATGGATTCAGGCACACCATTCAGTGGTGAGAAGTATGTGGATGTCATTTTGAAGCTACAGGAGGAATTTGATCACAGATTTGCAGACTTCAAGATGCACAGAGCCACATTTCAAATTTTTGCGGACCCCTTCTCCTTTGATGTGCAAGATGCCCCTCCTGTGCTTCAAATGGAGCTCATTGACCTGCAGTGCAACTCTGAACTCAAAACCAAGTTCAGGGAGGTGAGTGGAAAAGCAGACAAGCTTGGGCAATTTTTGAGAGAATTGCCCCCCAGCTTCCTTGAGCTTTCCCGAACGTTCAAGCGGACCCTGTGTCTTTTTGGGAGCACATTCTTATGCGAAAAACTCTTCTCTACCTTGAACTTCAATAAGTCCAAGTACAGGTCCAGACTTACTGACGAGCATCTTCAAGCCCTACTGAGGGTCTCAACTGCCTCCTCCCTTAAGCCAAATGTGGCATGGCTATGCGAGAGGAAGCGCTGCCAGATCTCTAGCAGTAAGAAGTAGGCAGAAGAAGACATGTTCAAAACAGTTTATGTTCAATGTTCCATTCATGTTCATAAAGTTAAAGGTTAAAGAACTGTTAATACAGACATTTGAATCTGAATAATAATAATTACATTTCTCCAGTCAGTAACTATATGTGGTTTCTTCAGTCTTCTATATCTGCTGTATTATTATTATTTTCATTTTATTTATTTATTACTGATTGATTTTTTTTTCTTATGAATTGTTAATTTATTTATTTTTTCATCTTATTTTGTGTTTAAAAAATAAAAATAAAGACATTTGATAACATTGGAATGTTTTTGTAAGAGCTTTTCTTGTGCAAAACCTGATGCGGCCCAGCCTCACCCAGACTCTACCTCCATCAGCCCCCGGGTAAATTAAGTTTGAGACCCCTGGTCTAGATTATTAGATATATTTAAAGTTGAAATATTTGAAAGAACGAGGAATTATGGGGAACTGGCACAAAAGACGAATTGAGGCCAAATAGATCATATTAAATGGCTGGGCAGGCTTGAGGGCCTTGGTGACCTACTCCTCCTATTTTCTTGTGTTCTTTGGTTCAAAAAATTGTTAATCTGAAATCAAACCAAAAAATGCTGAAATACACAGCAGGCCAGGCAGTGCCTGAGAAGAAGGATGCAGAGTTAATGTTTCAGATCAATGCCTTTTCATCAAATCTAGGAAACATTAGGAATCAAATGTTAAAGTTGCAATGAAGGGGGAGGAGTAGAAAGAATGTCTGCAATAGGGCAGAGACTAAAGAGACTGAATTAGGCCAGTAGTGCTAGATGAGGGGAGGAACTGAAGGCACACAAATCAGAGTGAATTCTCTGAAGGTGATTTAAAAAGATGGAGATGAACAAGGATAGAGGAAAGGAGAAAGAAAATAATGCTGGAACAAGTCAGACTCTTGTGACATTTCCTGAGAAAAGAGATGTGACCACAGAAGTGAGCTACAGACTGGAGTTGTAAATGAACAAGTGTAAAATGTATCTTTGGTAAATTGCTTTAATGAAAATAAAACTCACAACAGAGCCTAGGATAATAGCCTTAGTAATTGGATTTGCAATTATTGATGGGGCTAAATCATCCAATCACAGTGATGGAGAGAAGTGTCTTGAGTTACAAAGTTACCACAACTGCTGAAATATTTTGCATTTCCATGTTGCTTACCTTCAGCTCTCTGTGATTTTCAAGGAATTGCTGCATTTCCTTGTTTAACTGTTAATTAAACACCCCACAGAATGTTAGGGCTCATCTCCAACACCAATAGGACCCTTGAATGTACCCACAGAATGTTAGGGCTCATCTCCAACACCAATAGGACCCTTGAATGTAGAGTTTCACTGTCCTGTAAGGCCTTTCAACTACTCCAGCTAGAACAGGAGTGATTGGAACTATGGAATCTTAATACAGGGTACTACAGTTGTAGAATTCCTGAAGATTTTGAAGGTTTTTGTCCTCATGATCTCACTTTCTCATCTTTCTTTACCTCTTTTTTATTTCTCTCTCAGTATCTGAGTTTTCTTCTCTCTCCTTCCTCAGTTTTGCTGTTATCTCATTGGTGACGGATGAGTTTTGCCCCACAGTCTCTACATATCCTTCATGTTCTATTGCCCTCGGCGAGCCATTAGCATTTCGTGCACACAGCAGGTTTTAAGGCAAAGGTTTTTTGAGTTGAAGGATATGGAAAATGATCTTATTAACAGTGTGTGCTTGACTGCGGTAAGATCTGGACCATTAATTTGTTCTGAAAACATAGAGATAGAATTACCCAGAGATTATAGTAAACAGAATCTTACGTCTTCACTCTTGGTGGAAAGCAATTCTATCCTCTCCCTGCCATCTCTGTGCATATGAAGTACCTATGCTAAATATTAATAAATTGTTGAGCATGCGCTTAATGTTCACAACTGTACAAATGCTGGATAATTTTCCCATGGAGGCTACATGCTTAATCTGCTTTTGGTCCTGATTAACTGAGGCACTCTGAACAGTGATCCCTGTGTGTCCCAGTGACTTACTCAAGGCACCATCTCTGGTGTACATTAGTTTGATCTTTATGTCTTGGAGGCTGTAGCCTGCAGTGTAGATTTTCTGCTGTCATTTTAAGTGGGTTTCACCATTTGCAAGGTTCTTCTTCGCTCATTCCTCAGAACTGTTGGTACCAGGTTTCAACAGGAACTTGTATTTATAAAATGACTTTCATATAATATGACCTTTATCAAACATTTTGAAACTGGGTCACACAGGATGATGTCAATTAGAGGATATCAATGAAAAGAAGATCAATTAGCAAGAGCAGCTGGATAGCACTGTTATGAGGTTATGATGGCTACAGGGAAGAAGCTGTTTTTAAGCCTGTGGGAGTATGCTTTCAAACTCTTAAGCTTTCTCACCAATGAAAAGTGGGAGAAGAGAGTGTGTCCAGGTGTGCGGATCCTTTCAGTATGGTGCCTGCTTTTCTTAGACAACAGGAAATGTAGTTGGAATCCATGGAGGGGTGGAATTTTGTGTTATGTTCTGAGCTGTATTCACTACCACTTGTAGAGTCTTCTGATCTTGAGCAGAGCAGCTCAATAATGCCTCGCTGTGATGCAACAAAAAAGTATACCCCGATAGAAGTTATCGAGAAACAATGGGGAACATACTGAATTTTCTAAGAAGGTAGAGGTGTTTGTGCGCTTACTTGACCATGGCATCAATGTGCGTGTCCCATGTCAGATCATTGGAGATATTTATTTCTTAGAACTTAAAGCCATCTACTCCTTCGACTTCAAAGGCATTAAAATGGACAGGAGTGTGGACTCTGTCTCCTTTCATGAAGTCAATGATCATCTCATTGACATTGAGAGAGTTGTTTAATCTTGGCACCATGCTACCAGACTCTTTCTGTTATTGCTATTTGATTCCTGACCCACTACTGTGGTGTCAGGAAGTTTGAAAATGGACTAAGAATGATATTTAGCTGAGCAATCATCATTGCTAAGGGAGTTTAGTAATGGACCAGATGATTGAATTAGAGCAGGAGACCAACAACTCCATTGAACAGGTCGGTTTCGGGTTTAATTAGAATTGAAGACCTGGGGAGTTGAAGTTACAGGAGCAATTAGTGGAGCAATTAATGGGTTTTTTTCCCCTCCCTATCTCTGTAATCTTATCCTATCCCCTTTTAACTTTCTGGGATTTCCTGAGGGCAACAAGCCCACCCCACACAGAGATTCATTTACTTGTTCAGTTTTTAGGTTACATTGGTGGGGTGGAGCAGAAGATACTGGGAGTAAATTGCCTGCTTCCTTATTCCCCCTTCAAGAAACAATGCAGGAAGTTTGCTTGTGATTTATGCTGGCTTTGTAAAGAGATCAGGAGACTCTTGGCTGCTTCTCAAGGCATTGGAAGAGTGCTATTTTCCTGAATTCTT